>NC_134353.1:874605943-874958443 GCF_048569485.1 Anomaloglossus baeobatrachus | reverse complement strand
GCTGCGGACACTGGTAACTAAGGTAAACATCGGGTATGGTTACCCGATGTTTACATTAGTTACCAGCGCACACCGCTTAGCTTTGCTCTCCTAGCTACAGTACACATCGGGTTAATTAACCCGATGTGTACTGCAGCTACATGTGCAGAGAGCAGGGAGCCGCGCACACTGCTTAGCGCTGGATCCTTGCTCTCCTAGCTACAGTACACATCGGGTTAATTAACCCGATGTGTAATGCAGCTACATGTGCAGAGAACCGGAGCCGGCAGCACAGGCAGCGTGAGAGCTGCGGAGGCTGGTAACTAAGGTAAATATCGGGTAACCACCTTGGTTACCCGATGTTTATCTTGGTTACAGCTTACCGCAGCTGCCAGATGCCGGCTCCTGCTCCCTGCTCGCTTCATTTCGTCGCTCTCTCGCTGTCACACACAGCGATCTGTGTGTCACAGTGGGAGAGCGCCTTTGAAGAAAACGAACCAGGGCTGTGTGTAACTAGCAGCGATCTCGCAGCAGGTGCCAGATCGCTGCTCAGTGTCACACACAGCGAGATCGCTAATGAGGTCACTGCTGCGTCACAAAAAATGTGACTCAGCAGCGATCTCGGCAGCGAGATCGCTGTGTGTGAAGCACCCCTTATATTGAAGTCAAACTTCTTGTTCTGAACAAAAGACTTCTCAGCAATCTAAATACAGACAGGATTGCAATGAAAGGCAAGACCTCTATACAAAGTAGATAACACAATCCAGGATCCATCCAATAACATATGTAAATGGAAAGGACTGAAATGGAATCTGTCACCAGGTTTTTGCTGCTTAACCTGAGATACTGATTCTAGCAGTTTTTCCACTTAGGCTACTTTCACACATCCGGATTTTTGCTCTGCGGCACAATACGGCGTTCTGCAGAAAAACCGCAACCGGCTTTTGTAACGCCGGTTGCGTTTTTTTTTTTGCATAGACTTACATTAGTGCCGTATTGTGCCGCAGGGGCTTGCGTTCGGTCCGGTTTTTGCCGCATGCGGCAGATTTAGCCGATGCCGCGGCCGGATCGAACGTTCCCTGCAACGTTTTTTGCTCTGGCAAAAAACACCGCATCGCGCCGCATCCAGCCGCTGCGGCGCATTTTTCAATGCATACCTATGGAGGCCGGATGCGGCGCGATGCGGAAAAAAAACGCATCCGGTTGCCGCATGCGGTTTTTTCCACTGTGCATGCTCAGTAGCATGCCGCAACCGGAAAAAAACCGGACGGGCCGCATGTAAAAACTTATGCAACGGATGAGGTGTTTTCGCCGCATCCGTTGCATAGTTTTCACAGCCGGATTGAGCCGCAGTGCTCAAACCGGATGTGTGAAAGTAGCCTTAGTGGTCTGCTTAGTGTAGTTTTGATAATCTCTGCTAATTAAATAGTGATTTTTAACATTAGAGGACTACTTGGAGAGCTGCCAGGTTGTCAAGCATATTCATGACTTCTGTATAACCTCACCCCTGATTTAGATCTTTCTGTGCACTCTGTATATGGGCAGAAAGCTGCCAATCAGGGCTGGGTTGGGGTTATGGAGCTCCACATTCAAATACCTGCTAGATCTGCAGCAGAGAAAACATTGATTTCATCAAATAACAGCAAACAGCTCAGTAAGTGACACATCCCTGGAATCGGGGTCTGCTGACAGATTCCTTTTAATAGGATTTGGGTTGATAAGATTGTTCCACGTATATAAACAAATACAGAAAATGGGGGCAGCATGCCAAAAATCAGATGGCGGGAAAAAAGAGAATTTTGTTTACTTACCGTAAATTCTTTTTCTTATAGTTCCGACATGGGAGACCCAGACCATGGGTGTATAGCTTCTGTCTCCGGAGGACACACAAAGTACTACACTAAAAAGTGTAGCTCCTCCCTCCTAGCATATACACCCCCTGGATCACCAAATATAGCCAGTTTAGTGCAAAAGCTGAAGGAGGACATCCACCCACAAGTAGAGATAGAGTCTCCGGTTGTTCCGGGTTTTGCTCTGTCTACAACAACAGCCGGTGAAAACACACGGAACAAGAAAACTGCCAACAGGCAACAGGGAGGGTGCTGGGTCTCCCATGTCGGAACTATAAGAAAAATAATTTACGGTAAGTAAACAAAATTCTCTTTTTCTTCATCGTTCCTTATGGGAGACCCAGACCATGGGACGTCTCAAAGCAGTCCATGGGTGGGAATAAACAGAAAACTGAGAAGTAGGCAAAACCTAACTTCACAAATGGGCGACAGCCGCCTGAAGGATGCGTCTGCCCAAGCTCGCATCTGCCGAAGCATGAGCATGCACTTGGTAGTGCTTTGAAAAGGTGTGCAGACTAGACCAAGTGGCAGCCTGACAGACCTGCTGAGCCGTAGCCTGGTGCCTGAAAGCCCAAGAGGCACCGACAGCTCTGGTCGAGTGTGCCTTGATCCCCGGCGGGGGAGGCACCTGAGTACTCTGGTAGGCATCGGATATGGCTGACCTAATCCAACGAGCTAGGGTCGGTTTAGAAGCCGAGAGGCCCTTGCGCTGACCTGTGGTCAGCACAAAAAAAGGAGGTGCACCGCCTAAGAGCAGCGGTGCGTGACACATAGATCCGGAGCGCCCGCACCAGATCTAAAGTATGCAACGCTTTCTCAAAGCGATGAACAGGGGCCGGACAAAGGGAAGGCAATGAAATGTCCTGATTAAGGTGGAAAGGAGAGACCACCTTAGGAAAAAAGTCCGGAGTCGGACGGAGAACTACCTTGTCTTGATGATAAACCAAAAAAGGTGCCTCCGAAGAGAGCGCGGCCAAATCAGAGACTCTCCTGAGAGAAGTTATGGCCACCAGAAAGACGACTTTCTGTGAAAGTCGAAACAAAGAAACTTCCCTAAGAGGCTCAAAGGGGGGTTTCTGTAAGTCCGTGAGGACCAGATTAAGGTCCCAGGGATCCAAAGGCCGCCGGTAAGGTGGAATGATGTGAGATGCGCCCTGCATGAAGGTGCGCACCTGAGCCAGTCAGGCGATACGCCGCTGAAAGAACACTGACAGACCCGAGACCTGTCCCTTAAGGGAATTGAGGGATAGTCCTAGCTGCAGACCGGACTGTAGAAAGGACAGGATGGTTGGCAAGGAAAAAGGCCAAGGGGCATGGCCGGAAGAACGACACCAGGACAGGAAAATTCTCCAAGTCCTGTGGTAAATTTTTGCCGAGGCAGACTTCCGAGCCTGAGTCATAGTGGAGATGACTTCGGGAGGAATGCCGGAAGCCGTCAGGATCCAGGACTCAAGAGCCACGCCGTCAACCTGAGAGCCGCAGAATTCTGGGGGAAAAATGGACCTTGAGAGAGAAGGTCTGGGCGGTCCGGGAGATGCCACGGCACCTCTACGGACAGACAGAGCAGGTCTGGATACCAAGCTCGCCTGGGCCAGTCTGGGGCGATGAGTATGACCCGACGGCCCTCCATTCTGATCTTGCGCAGGACTCTGGGCAAGAGAGCTAGAGGGGGAAACACGTAAGCCAGACGAAACTGGGACCAATCCTGAACCAGCGCGTCCGCTGCAAAGGCCTGAGGATCGTGGGAGCGAGCCACGTAAACCGGGACCTTGTTGTTGTGCCGGGATGCCATTAGATCCACTTCCGGAGTGCCCCACTTGCGGCAGATCGACCGGAACACTGCCTGATGCAGAGCCCACTCGCCGCTGTCCACGGTTTGACGGCTGAGATAATCTGCCTCCCAGTTTTCCACGCCTGGGATATGGTGGACTTGGAGTCTTCCGTCCACTGAAGGATGCGTTGAACCTCCAACATTGCCAGGCGGCTGCGAGTCCCGCCCTGGTGATGGAGAATGTCCAGCTGCAGAGGACGCAGATGGAACTGGGCAAAGGGAACCGCTTCCATTGACGCCACCATCTGACTCAGCACCTGCATAAGGTGCCTGATGGAGTGACGGCGGGGCCTCAACAGAGAGCGCACCGCCAGATGATGAAGGGACTGCTGTTTGACTAAGGGCAGCTTGACAAGTGCCGGCAGAGTTTCGAATTGCATCCCTAGGTACGTGAGTTTTTGGGTCGGGGTCAGAGTTGACTTGGGCAGATTGACAAGCCACCCGAATTGAACAAGAGTGGCGAGAGTGAGCGAGACACTCCGCTGACAGTCTGCGCTGGATGAAGCCTTGACAAGAAGGTCGTCCAGGTAAGGAATTACTGCCAACCCCTGGAGGTGCAGAATCGCAACCACTGCTGCCATGACCTTGGTGAATACTCGAGGGGCCATGGCTAACCCGAAGGGGAGAGCCACGAATTGGAAATGTTCCTCTCCGATTGCAAAACGTAGCCAACGCTGGTGCGAAACTGCAATTGGCACATGCAGATAGGCATCTCTGATGTCGATGGATGCCAGGAAATCTCCCTGGGTCATTGAGGCAATGACTGATCGCAGAGACTCCATGCGAAAATGCCGCACCTGAACATGCTTGTTGAGAAGCTTGAGATCCAGGATGGGCCGGAAGGAACCGTCCTTTTTGGGGACTAGGAAGAGATTTGAATAGAAACTTCTGAACCGTTCCCTGGCGGGAACCGGTACAATTACTCCGTTGGCCTGCAAGGATGCCACGGCCTGAGAGAAGGCGGCGGCCTTGGAGCAGGGGGGAGTTGACAGAAAAAATCTGTTTGGCGGGCTGGAAGAAAACTCTATCCTGTAGCCGTGGGAGATGATATCCCGCACCCACTGGTCGGAGACGTGTTGAAACCACACGTCGCCAAAGTGGGAGAGCCTGCCACCGACCAAGGACGTTGCTGGCTCGGCCAGATAGTCAAGAGGAGGCTGCCTTGGTAGCAGCAGCTCCTGCGGACCCTTGTGGACGCGGCTTCTTGCGCCAGGTGGGCTTCTGGTCCTTGGCCGAGTTAGTGGACGAGGCCGAGGGCTTAGAGGATGACCAGTTAGAGGAACGAAAGGAACGAAACCTCGACTGGTTCCTGCCCTGGACAGGTTTTCTGGCTTTAGTCTGTGGCAAGGAAGTACTCTTCCCGCCAGTAGCCTCCTTAATAATTTCATCCAGCTGTTCACCGAACAGCCTGGACCCAGCAAATGGGAGCCCAGCAAGGTACTTCTTTGAGGAAGCATCTGCCTTCCACTCACGAAGCCACAAGATCCTGCGGATAGCGAGGGAATTGGCGGAGGCCACCGCAGTGCGGTGAGAGGCCTCCAGCATGGCAGACATGGCGTAGGTTGAAAAGGCTGAAGCCTGGGAAGTTAAAGCAACCAATTCAGGCATAGAGTCCCTAGTGAGGGTATGCATCTCCTCCAGGGAAGCAGAGATGGCTTTGAGAGCCCATACTGCTGCAAAAGATGGGGAGAACGAGGCCCCTGTCGCCTCATAGACAGACTTGGCCAGGAGGTCAACCTGGCGGTCAGTGGGATCCTTGAGTGAGGTGCCATCAGCCACAGATACAACTGTCTGGGCTGAGAGTCTAGACACCGGAGGGTCCACCTTTGGTGAGAGAGCCCACTCCTTGACCACCTCTGGTGGAAAAGGAAAACGGTCATCAGATCCACGCTTAGGAAAGAGTTTGTCAGGACAGGCTCTGGGCTTGGACACAATGGCCTGAAAACTGGAGTGGTTAAAGAACACACTCCTTGGTCTCTTAGGCAAAGTAAACTGGTGCTTTTCTGCCAGAGAGGGTTGCTCCTCTGATACTGGCGGATTGAGGTCCAGTACAGTATTAATGGACGCAATCAAATCACTAACATCTGCATCCCCCTCAGTCAGATCAATGGGGCACATAGAGGTAGCGTCCGAGCCCCCAGTAAAGACATCCTCCTCGTCCTGCGAATCGGCTCGTGAATCGGAGCCGCGGGACGAGGAAGGAGAGGGGTCCCTGCGTTTCCTTTTAGGAGGACGGGGTCTGGGAGCAGATGAAGAATCCTCTGTGAGCTCTGGAGAGTGAGCTGAAGCAGCAGGGGTACCCTGTGAAGGGGGCTGATGCATGCTCAGCAGAGTCCGGGACAGCTCTCCCATGGAGTCAGCAAAGGACTGGGAGATAGACTTCGTAAACATGTCTACCCAAGCCGGGGGTTCAGCCACCGGGGCCGGAGCAGCCTGAGGGACCACTGGGGAGACTCCAGGCTGAGGCACCACCATGTTAGAGCAGGCATCACAATGAGGATATGTGCTCGGTTCAGGCAGTACGAGCTTACATGCAGTGCATATTGAGTACAGCCTTGCAGCCTTGCTCCTAGTGTGAGACATGCTGCTGAGGTGGGGGCTCTGCAGTAAGAACACACTCCTTCAGAATGACCCCCAGAGAGGGGTCCCTGCGTTGAATAATAAAGTCCACAACCAGAGGTTGTGGCTTACCAGACCAATTTGTGTGCCCTCCGGATCCCACAGCTCAGACCCCCAAACAGGTTGCAGAGATGCAGCAGCCAGCGCCGATCAGTGTGAGAACGCTGATAAAATGGCGCTGGAGTGAGGAGGGGAGGCGGGGCCTAGTCCAAGAGCGGGAACCGGAGGGCCAAGGGGATATACAGGGGAGGGAAACATCTCCTCAGAGAGGAGTTTCCTCCCCTGTGCTGAACGGCCGGTGGGCGGCGCCGCACTGTCCCTCTGCATGACTGACATGCAGGGGCAGTGAAACCGAAAGTAGGCCGCAGCCGAAGCCGGGGACTAAATTTTACCATGCGGCCGGCGAGCAGGCACCCTCGGCGCGGTTCTCATGTGAAAATTAGAGAACCGGACGGAAATCACAGCAAAGTTAAATAACACACTCTCCCCACAATAAATGTACAAGGGACCCCTCAATAACGTCTCAAATACTTAGCTTGAGAGACGCAGGGCCAGGTCCGAGAGGGCTGCGGATGGAGACCGGTCTCCTGCAAAGCAGTGAGAACCGTGCTGGCTCCCACTTCAAGCCAGAGCCCGAGGGATGGTGAAGGAGCACGGCATGTAAAGGCTCCAGCCTTGAAATCAACCTTAACAGCACCGCCGACACAGTGGGGTGAGAAGGGACATGCCGGGGGTCCAGCTTGGACCCGCTTTTCTTCCAACTCTTTAAAATCAAAAATCAGATGAGAATGCATGTGTGACCTCCTGAACACAAAGCATTGAACTGGCTATATTTGGTGATCCAGGGGATGTGTATGCTAGGAGGGAGGAGCTACACTTTTTAGTGTAGTACTTTGTGTGTCCTCCGGAGGCAGAAGCTATACACCCATGGTCTGGGTCGCCCATAAGGAACGATGAAGAAAATACTTTTAGGCCCTGTGCGCACACCGTTTTTTGCTGCGGATTTGCCGCAGTTTTTGCTGCAGAAAAGGTGCGGTTTTTGTTCATCACCTTCCTGCAGCCCTTCCCCAGCAAAATCTATGGGAACAACAAAATGCTGTGCGCACATCGTTTTTTTTCCTACAGAATTTCTGCAGCAAAAGAAATAGCATGTCCCCTTTTCCGCCGTTACCTGTGTTTTTGCCATAGATAATGGTTAAAAACCCAGGTACCAGCCCGCAGAAAAAAAAAAAATGCACCAAAACCACAACAAACCATGGTAAAAGCGCATGCCGAATTCGGGTGCGTTTCTTGGTGCGTTTTTTGCCACGGGTGCGGAATTCTGCCAGAGGGTGCAGATTTTTCTTAAGAAATCAATTTTCCCAGTGCGCATAGGGTCTTAAAGTGCATGAAAACTGCTGCTATTATTTTTCTCTAATTTCTCGATATGCCAGGCTCAGCATTTTATGCATTGCTTGTGTACCGCCCCAGGGGCTCGGCTGCGACCACCGAGCCGCTGGGATCCGTGCTCGTACGGTGAGTGGTGGCTCAAGCCTCTCACGGACCCGGGGGTCACGTCGCTCTGCAAGGAAGTTGGCGCTACACGCAGGGACTTGACGAGGAGTTCCACGGCCGGGGTCACGGCAGTTTGGTTTGGGATGTAAGTTCGTGACGCCACCCATGGGTTGTGGTGAATAGATGGACACCACCGCTGCCGTTAACTAGGACTCCCGGGGACGGTGTTGCGCAGCTTGGTGTTGACCCCTCCGTGGGTAGGGGAGCAATGGTCCCGGGGGCCCGAGGGAGCTGCTGAGGCGGGGGAGCGGGTGCGTGCTGATGCTGTGCGGCCCGAAGGCACTGGTGTACTCACTATGACACAATACACTGGAGTCTCTGGTAAACAAAACTGTGTGATTAACGGGGCCCGCAGCCGGCTGCAGCTTCTTCCAGAATAGGTTGGTGGTTTCCGCCTTTCTCCTGCACCTCTTTGTATGAATGTTTGACTCCTATGCCCAAGCAACGGTAGTCCGCTCCCCGACTTGTATATGCCATAGGAGCCCGTTTTACCGCAGACGCTGGCCCTTTGGGTCTCTATGCCTTGGCGGTGGCTTTACCCGGTATGGTTGGGCTGTTGTCTTCTAACGGGGCTTGTGCGGGATAGGTCCTTAAGTCCAGTCCGCAATCAGTTGATTTGACTCGGCCCTGTCGGTTCAGGGCTTTGTACTGGGTCTGAGTACCCCTCCTGGTGCTCCGGTTTCCAATCGGCTTCGGCGGGCCACCGCTCGACCCCGGTCCCTACGGTTCCACCGGCTGTAATCCCAGCTCCTGCAGGCGGCCACCACCGTCTGCCTCCTTGCCAAAGGTGACTGGGCTCCGACCCAGCCACCGGAGTAGTCTGTTGGCAGGCCTGGACACAGGTCTGTCCTTGAACTTGACTTCTCTCTACTCTGCACTACAACTTGTGTTTGTTTTCCTGCCTCCAGGCCTGTGTACTCCTCGGTGGGCGGAGCCAACCACCTAGCTCCACCCCCCTGGTGTGGACATCAAACCTGGAGGGTGGTGACAAGGGTTTCTTGCTTGGCTGCTATCACCTAAATCGGGAAGGGGGTGATGTGTGTGTGACTACCTGGGACGACCTGACTAGTCCAGGGTGTCACACTTGTATAATGCCAACATATACCGCAGTGCTTTAGAGAGAACATCATCACTGTCCCCAAATGGGGCTCACAATCTAAATTCCCTATCAGTAGATGTTTGGAGTGAGGGAAGCCGGAGAATCCAGAGGAAACCCAGGGAGAAAATACAAGCTCCTTGCAAATGTTTAAATTGGTGGGATTTGAATCCAAGACCCCAGCGCTGCAAAGTATTGCTGGCCAACGAGTACCCCTCCCCCTTTGAAAAGTAAGATTCAAATCAGTATCTCACTGAACAAGAAGAATTTCATAATTTGGACAAGATAGTTTCATGGAATATTTTTTTTATCCCATAACATGAAAGTAAAGTTAATAATATAACTTTCATTACAAAATCTTCAGTTTTACCCAAATTAATTGATACAAAAACGAATACACCTCACATCAAATTTGACTGCATCCAGTATTCTGTATGACCTCTATGATTTTTGAAGACAGCAACAAGGCTTTTCGGCATGGAATGAAGAAGTTCTTGACAATTGGTGACAATTCTTGAAGAACGACCTCTTTTAGAGCCTGGATGCTGGATGGAGAGTGATGACAACTTGCCCCTTAGGTGTTTGGTTAGGTTTAGATCAGGAGACGCTTGGCAACTGAATCACTTTCTGCCTGTTCCTCAAAAATGCAGCAGTGGCCTTACATGTGTGTTGTGGATCAGTTGGATAAGTGCACGTCTACCAAGGGCACAGAGTGATGGGAGCATCTTCTCTCGCAATATCTGTGAATTCATGATCCCATCACTGACATGTAGGTCCCCAACACCAGCAGCGCTTATGCAAGGTCACAAGCACCCCGATGTGTCACTGTAGGTACTAGCCATTTTTCCCCCCTTATACTCATCACTTTACGATGCCATACAGTTTTGAAGCCATCAGTTCAAACAACATTTATCTTGGTCACCTCATTATAGAGTAGAGAGTCCCTGTAGTGTTCATATTTTCCAGTATGGACCCTGGCAAATTGTAGGCGGCTCTTTTGTGCATGGCCTTTAGGAAAGGATTCCTTTGTAGATGGCACCCCTGCCTGGCAATCCTCTGCAGTGTACAACATATTGGGGCACGGGAAACACCTTAGTTTGGCGTTTTATTTTTTTTAACTAACTGCAGTGGACTTGCAAGTCAATTTTCTTCAATCCTTGTCATCTGACCATGGTGAGCCTGGACCTCTGTGAGAAGTTTACAGTTCCCATCTTTGAGAAATGTATGTATAATTTTGCTCCAGTTCCTGATTGATAAGTGAAACTTTGCTAATCTTCTTGTGGCCTTCACCTTTCTTGTGTAAAGAAATTATTTTCTCTCTTGCGTCTTGTGACATTACTTTTTCATGTGGTGCCATTGCTAATAGCATGAAATGGGAAGAGGTTTTCTTTGTTAAAGGGAATTTGTCAGCAGGGTTTTGCCATATAATCTGAGGGCAGCACATATGCCACAACATATGGCATGAGAACCTGATTCAAGTGTTGTCACTTTTCAGTATATATGTAGAAGTTTCAATGCAAATCACCATTTTGTTGAAGTTTCAATGCAATCAGCATTTTCCCAGCAGGAAATTAACACTATTGGACTACAGGTCAAGACCGGAAATTAGGCTAATTTGTGCAACCCTCCCCCTCACCATTCTGCCCTTACTGGAGGTGAATGGTTAATCAGAATTCTTTGCTCCCAAGACTTCTAAAGTTTTGAATTTGTTAGGAAAAATCACTTTTTGGGTGTACAATATAATAAATCTTGTTTGCAATCAATGGCCCACATTTGCGGGGGTATTTTGTAGTATGGTAGCCCAAAGAAAAATATTGATTCTGAAGGGGAAACTAAAAGGTTCTCTGATAAATCTGTTGGGGTGTACTCATTTATGATTAGCACTGTAATTACAACCTAATCCTGCCAAGACATTATCACCTGTGGAAATATTTCACTTCACACTTCACTTCACTTTCTTCACTAAAGAAAGGAAGTCATAGATTGGTTATATACAGTGTGTTCACCCATATCCTGTCCACCGCCATTAACTTGAGAACGGTCGGCAGCTATAGGCGTAGAAGTGGTGTCTAGGTATAGTAAAGTATCCATGCGCTACGCAATGAAAGTACCTATAGCGCCACCTGGTGGAAAACAACGGAGTTAGCATTTTTATCTCAAAAACGGAACGAGAGAAAAAAAGTGAATTACAAAGTTGTAGGGCATCATCAATTCAACACAAAGCGACACCTTGCATACAGACATGCTATGATTAGAACATGTAAAACTCACAAGGCTGCGGACGTGAAGCGATACCTCGTGGAGACCTTCCTACAAGTCATTGGGTATGGTGGCTGCCTGGAGTGGCCTCCACACTCACCTGACCTGACCCCATTGGACTTCTTTCTGTGAGGTCACATCAAACAGCAGGTGTATGCGACCCCTCCACCAACATTGCAGGACCTACGACGACGTATCACAGATGCTTGTGCAAATGTGTCACCTACCATATTGCAAAATGTGCAGCAAGATACAGTATGCTGTCCAGAGTCCAGATGTGCATTGCAGCTGACGGTGGCCACTTTGAGCATCAAAGTTAAATGAGCGCCATATGCGTGACCAGCATTCAATGTTTTGGGGGGGAGGGCTCATGGGTTACATATCATAGCATTTCTGTATGCAAGGTGTCGATTTGTATGGAATTGATGATGCCCTACAACTTTGTAATTCCTTTTTTTTCTCTCTCGTTCCGTTTTCAAGATAAAAATGCTAACTCCATTGTTTTCCGCCAGGTGGCGCTATAGGTGGCTTCATTGTGTAGCGATGGCTACTTTATTATACCTAGACACCACTTCTATGCCTATAGCTGCCGCCGTTCTCAAGTTAATGGCGGTGGACAGGATATGGGTGGACACACTGTATGCACAGCACACTCAAAAACCACTCACCTACCTAAACAATGTTAGGCTATGTGCCCACGTTGCGTCGAGATAGTTGCAGTTCAAAAAGCATCCTCTGGCAGAAAGGGCAATGCTTTGGGCTTTAAAAATGCATGTAAAAAGCAAAGAAAGTAGCTTATGCGCACCTTGCGGTTTACATGAGTTTTTAGTGCTTTTCTGGTGCTTTTTGAAACACTGCAGTTTTGTATTGCATTGAATGGATGGGAAACGCACCTCAAATGGCAAAAACAATTGACATGTTGCTTCTATAAAACGCAGAGTTTTTGCCCAAAAATATGCAAATTAAACGCAGCGTTTTTAACAGCATAGTGGGCACAAGAAATCCCTATTTCTCATAGACTTTGCTTGGAAATCAAAACGCAAGCATTTTGGCATGAAAACGCTGCAGTTGAAAAAGCAATGGAAAAGCATGTAAAAACGCAACGTGGGCACATAGCCTTACAAAGTTTGAGAAAAGCCCCCGATCCATCTAGTTCAACCATTCTCCACCAATTATACATTTTGTCACTAAATCATTTATAACAGACAACGTTGTGTACTAAAACTTGTTATAGTATCTGCCATTACTACCTCTTGTGGTCGGCATTCCACAGTCTGACTGCTCTAACTGTAAAGAACCCTTTCCTATTTAGCTGTTGGAATCGCTTTTTTCTTCCACTCGCAGTGAGTGCCCCCTGGTCCTTAGTATTGTTTTCGGAAGAAATAAGTCACGTGCCAGTCCTTTATATTGACCACACATGTATTTATACATATAAATGAGATCTCCTCTGAGACGTCTTTTTTCTAAGCTAAACAAATCCAACTTTTTCAACCTCTCATCATATGGGAGGCCTCCATTCCTTGCAATAATCTTGTTGCCGCCTTTGAACGGATTATCTTCTTTTTAAAATGTGGAGCCCAAAACTGGATCCCATATTCCAGATGTGACTTTACAAGTGATTTATAGAGGGGTACCAATACATTGGGATCACGGGATCTAATCTCTCTTTTTATACACCCTAGAATCTTGTTTGCTTTAGCAGCTGCTGCCTGACATTGAGTGCTGCTGCTCAGCTTATTTGTAACCAGAATCCCCATGTCTGTCTTCTGTTCTGTAGTCCCGAGTATACTTCCATTTAATGTATACGCAGCTATAGGATTACATTAAATCTCATTTGCCAAGTGTCTGCCCACTCAGACATCTTATCCAGATCATGTTGTAATAGCGATTTACTCGCAGTAAGGGTACACTCATTAGCATATTTATAAAAAATATATATAATAATAATAATAATAGTTGTCACATTTTTATCCAGAAGAGTTGGAAAAGTGAAATCCGTTTGGTATTCCCTATGTCATGTGAGTGTGCGATTTTTCTTGCCTAGCATCCGTATGACATGCGTTTATTTTCTCAGCAACTACTATTGTAGGCAATTACAGAACCATTTACAGTGTTCTGTGCTAGAGAATCGTTATGTATCCTTAAAAAAACAACACAGACAGTGTGGCGTCCGATTGTTTTTTCTCGCACTCACTGACAAGTTGTGTCCAATAGATTTGTGTAATTGCAGCATGCTGCGATTTTTTTCTTTAGTTCGATTTGAGCGAAGAAAAAAAGAAAAACAAAAAAAAAAAAAAAAAAAAAACACACCACACCTCTCAGATCTGCTCTGCCTCATTGACCAACATTGGTCTGAGTGTAATGTTATGTCTTTCTCACATTTCTATTTTACACGCCAGTGCCCTAAAAAGGTACAAAGTCGGTAGATCTCCCATTCATGGGTTTCAGTTAAAAACACTTTATAAGTACTGAATTGGCAGATTTAACAGTCCACATCACAGATTAGTTTCCATGTGGAGAGATTGAGAAGAATGAATGAGATTATTATTATAGAGCCATTTATTCCATGGCGCTTTACAGTGAAGGAGGGTATACATACAACAATCATTAACAGTACAAGACAGACTGGTACAGGAGGAGAGCGGACCCTGCCCGCGAGGGCTCACAGTCTACAGGAGGAGAGAGGACCCTGCCCGCGAGGGCTCAGTCTACAGGAGGAGAGAGGACCCTGCCCGCGAGGGCTCACAGTCTACAGGGAATGGGTGATGGTACAATAGGTAAGGACAGAGCTGGTTGATAAAGTCTCATCCATTTCCTTGCTACTTTATTCGGCCGCAGACCTGCAAATACACAGCATTTCTGTCACGGACTGCTTGAATGGGGATTTTGAGAACATGGTTCTGCAGAGCCCTGTTTTGAACCGCTCATCCTTTAAACTGTCTATCAGACTGCCAAAAACAGGCAAGTACAGCGTCTGGGCTAAAGCAGTCCTATAGAGTGGAGCATGTGCACTTCTACTGGACTGAAGATGAGGTTCTGCAGACCCTCGTTCTTTGGATCGCTGGGGGTAGGGGACACAAGCCAGCAGTCAGATGTTTATAAGTTATCCATGCTAGGATTATTATTCTATAGTATATTGTGTATATAGAAAACT
Organism: Anomaloglossus baeobatrachus; assembly: GCF_048569485.1. Taxonomy (NCBI): domain Eukaryota; kingdom Metazoa; phylum Chordata; class Amphibia; order Anura; family Aromobatidae; genus Anomaloglossus; species Anomaloglossus baeobatrachus. The sequence goes on along the minus strand of NC_134353.1, from coordinate 874,944,101 downwards.
AACATAAAACACTAAGGGGTACTTTGCACGCTGCGACATCGCTACTGCGATATCGTCGGGATCAAAATCGAAAGTGACGCACATCTGGCGCCAGTAATGACGTCGCAACGTGTAAAGCCTAGATGCACCGACAAACGTTCGCAAAAGTGTCGTAAATCGGTGATCTGTGTAGCGCCGGTCATTTTCATAATGTCGCACCAATAGGAGATACGATGTTGTTCCTTGTTCCTGCGGCAGCACACATCGCTATGTGTGAAGCCGCAGGAGCGAGGAACATCTCCTTACCTGCCTCCACAGGCTATGCGGAAGGAAGGAGGTGGGCGGGATGTTTAAGTCCCGCTCATCTCCGCTCCTCCGCTTCTATTGGCCGCCTGCCGTGTGACGTCACTGTGACGCCGCACGACCCGCCCCCTTAGAAAGGAGGCGGGTCGCCGGCCAGAGCGACGTCGCAGGGCAGGTAAGTGCGTGTGAAGCTGCCGTAGCGATAATATTCGGTACGGCAGCTATCACAAGATATCACATGTGCGACGGAGGCGCGTACTATCATGTTCGGCATCGCTAGCCGATGCTAGCGATGTCGCAATGTGCAAAGTACCCCTAAACCTCTTACAGCCAATGTGATATTCAAGGGCTGACTTACCGTAATAGTGTCCTAGATTTCCATATCTCTTCAATGTTTGCTGCGGTTAACTCTCTGCGATATAGCAGCCGACAAGCTGGCACCTCTCCGATGGCGATGCTGTGCCGCTTATACCACATCTCAGAATTCTGGGGAGAAAAAAGAAAAATATTGTTCCACTTATATTGGCAATATTCGGGGATAGGATAGCCAATGCCAATCTGTCATAGTAATAGTTTTGTGAACTCCCACCACCATGTCCTGTAAGGAGGCTGAGTGGATCATAAGATCCTTTGCTGCTCCAAATGTAGCCATTATAAAACAGAGGTTATTTTGTAGGGGTGGGGGAAGAGAGAGACTTAAATGTGAATATCGATCCTTCTGTACTGACCGCAGACAGGCAGACCCCAGTAAACAGCAGTGCAGGTTGTGCTGCACACTTTCTACAACTGTCCGTGAAGTGAATGGGAGTTGTGGTAACACCATGTTGCAGCTACAGAGAAACAGATCTCTCAAATGGTTCAGATGGTATCTAATGAAGTCTTTAAGAATCTAGGAGTTCTGGAATTAGTGTATGTGCCCACGACCAGGACTCACTGTGTTCTGGACGCAGCGAGCCCTGAGCTGCAGGAGACCGCAGCTGCTCGTACGCACAATCAGGGTTCAGTGCGTTGCGGTCTTTCGCTTGTGTTCTCCATACGGAGGATGCACGTGAATCCAAAGCAAACAATTGACATGCTGCGGTCTGGAAAGACGCACCGCAGGTCAGTGTTTACTGTGGACAAAACAAGCACAGTGGGCACGGGATTTCTAGAAATCCATCCACTGTGCTTGTGCTGTACAATGCAGCGTTTATTATTATATTATTATTAGTCTGTGTTATATCTAGAAATTTTTTACAATTTTTTTCTTATTTGTCATTATGCCATTTGGTTTCACACATCAGTTGTTAAAAATTAAGAAAGACTAAATCCCGTTTTCTTTACTACTGGATTACTATATGTCTGTAATATATTCAAATACTCTGTTTGATCCTTAAAAGGGGTTATCCACTACTTGGACAACCCCCTTTTCATTCCTCTTGTTCGCCCATGTAAAAATAAATAAGCCTTTACTAACCTACGGCGCAGCGGCTGTTCCACCAAATGTCTGAAACCATGTTCCCAGGGTCCACGTGACATTGTTATGACATACCGGCCCGGCAACCAATCAGCGTCCAGCATCTGTCTCCCCACCTTCGGGCACTTGCGTAGGATCTGAGCGCTGGGCTGACTTTCTCCTCAAACGTCTGAAGGTGGGCAGAAGGAAGCTGGCACTAATTGCTCGCAGAGCTTGCTTGTCAGTCACGTGGGCCCTGGGAACGCGTCTTTAGACATCGCAGGAACAGCCGCCGCGCCGCAGGTGAGAATAGGCTTATTTATCTTTACATGGGCGAACAAAGAGAATGAAAATGGGTTGTCTAAGTAGTGGACAACCCCTTAAGACATGCAATTTTTATTTATTTTATTTTGTGCACACATGGACTTGAATGGATGAATCTCATCTGATAAAATAAGATGCTGCCATTTGTCTCACGAGCAAATACAAAATGTAAAAAAATTTAAAAAAAAGTGGCCATTTTTTGTTTTTCTTTCTCACAGACAGCACTGCGATTGAAAACTCAGTTGTGTGAACCTATCCTAATGATTGAAATGGCTGTGTTACTGTGATTGCTGGAAAATCAATCGACGAAAACACCTGAGGAGTATGTAAACCACAAAATCAACTTGGTGCCGGGGCAATTTGTCTTGTTCTAGAATAGTGAAGTGCTGGATGTATGGAATGAGAGGAAATGCCTTTGATTAACATTTTCCCTTATCTCACAGAGGAATGAATATTTTAGCATAATTGGGCACCAGCCGTGCAGATAAGAGTGCAGCAGGTGGCATCTCGGAAAACATTCTGAAAATTAGACATCACAACATGATTCAGTGGCACGAGGAAGGCACCAAATGTTAAAAGGGGACACGGCAGGGGAGAGGTCTTTGCAACAGGTTATATCCGTCACAGCCCCTGGTCATCACACAATATTACATTAATGAATCAGTGGAGGTCAGAAGACGTTCCTCACTCCGGAGCACCCAAATGTCCTCGTCAGCCAGAATCATCGGAGTTGTGCCTGCCTAAATCTTAGGGCCTTACAGGAATAGGTTGTCAATAGCAGTAAAACTGCTGCTCTGTCACAGTTATTCACATATGGTTGATAGACTTTGAAAAGAACTTTATGTGGCTAATATATAAGAAATAAAACAAACCATTACAACAGGCCTCACAGGAATATAAGCGTGTGATGTCACAGACTCTTCATCGGACCAGCGAAGGAATGGAAGGGGATCCGCTCTTTGCTGAGGTCTTTTGGGATATGGTTTAAGAGGCGATGTTGGTGGAAACCTGGATTTCGATTTAAAAAAACAAAAAAAAAAAAAAAACACAACACAATCAAGTAATAAACCATGAAGTAGCAGACAATGTATGGTGTCAAAGGGATATCAAAACTAAAACACAAGCAAGTGTACAATATCAAGTAGTTATTCAATAAACTGGCTCCCACAAAAGGTCTTAACCCGATCTTAAAGTTCACCACTAGGGATGGGCGGACCCGGACTGTAAAAGTTTCAAAGCTGCCCGGGTACCGGACCCGGGATTCCTGGTGTTTGATCCTCATCCGGCACTCAAGAAATTAAAAAAAATACAAGGAAAAAATAAAGAAAATAAGAATGAAGCAAGCGCTTCATACTTACTGAGGCTCCTGCGCTGCTGTACGCCGCTCATTTCATATTCACCGCTTTCCCCACCCACCGGCCAGCCTGGCCTCTGTGATTGGTTACAGTCAGAAGCTCTCCCAGCCTTTTCTGACGGCGGCTGCCTGCATCCAGTCACCGCTCATTCATTCTGCACTCACAGCGGGAAGTCATACTGCTATTTGGCCGCTCGCTGTGATATTTAGATGTAGCAGAGCTGGCATAGTTGTGGGACCTCGTGTGGATTACGTCGGACCTGCAGGGGTGTGTTGGGGTTAATAAAATGGTAAAAGAGGGTGCTTCATTGTATTTTATCCCAAATAAAGAATTTTTTCGGTGTTTGTTTACTTTCACTAACAGATTTGTGATGCGGGTGTCTCAGATGCCTAGTATTACTAATCTAGGGCTTAGGAGCAACTGTGTGCTGTTATTAATCCATCATTACCCAGATAGCCACCACACCAGGGCAATTGGGAAGAGCTGGGTAAAGCGCCGGGCTTGTCGCATCTAATGAGATCCTGAAAATACCAGCCTCTAGCTGTTGGCCCTCATCTTGGCTGGGTATCAAATTATCAAAATTGGGTGGGGACCGCATGTCGTTTAAAATGATTTAGTTTATAGTTAAAAAAACAAAAAAAAAAAAAAACACGCATACGATTTCTCTTAGGCCAGAGTCACACTTGCGAGGGACTCTCACAAGTCTCACATCACATCATCCGGCATGGCTGCACACTCTCCTGACAGGAGCGGTCGGTTGCATCTATTTCTACTGTATGAAGCTGCTCACTCGTGTATGGAGAGTGTCAGATCGGGTGATGCGATGCAAGTCCCTCGTAAGTGTGACTCCGGCCTTATTTTGATACACAACCAAGATAAAGCCCGACAGCTGGCGGCTGCAGCCTGTCACTATTGGCTTTATCTGTGCTGGTATCAAAATATAGATGCCCTACTCCGCCGGTTTTGTTTATTCATTTATTTTTATACCACGATACTGATACACAGACATTTGCGCTGCTTTCCCCGCCCACCGGCCATCCTGGCACCTGTGATTGGTTGCAGTGACACGCTGCCACTCATGGTGGGGGTGCATGTGACTGCATCCAATTACATGCGCTGGTAGGCAGGGAAAGCAGTGAATATTCAATGAGGGTTAATTGTTGGCTCTGGAAGGGAATGCGTGACTTGGAAGAGGCTTGCCGCCATGACGAATCTTCAGTGATTACACAGCGCACACTCCTACCCCTTATCCCTTCTACCAACATTTTTAATCTCCGGATTCTGGTCCCCATTTGTGTACCGGATTCTGGACCAGATCCAGATTTTTTATTTATTTATTTTTTTAAATTTAGCAGAGACCTGCCGCTCCCAGTTATTTGTGAGTGTTCGCACGATGAGTGCTTTGGGGTACTCTGTTCCGGGCTGTATATTACTGGGATATTTCACTGGGGTGGCCGTTGCCGGTTCCGTGACCCTGGGGGGGGTTGCTTAAAAGGGGGTATTCTACAAGGGTCAAATAATAATACAGTGTATTTCGTGACGCCACTTGCGGTATGCGGCTATATGGGGAAAGCCACCGCTGCAAAGTCTCTCTCTGCTGGGGCTGGTGGTATTAGGCAGCTTGGATGTAATGGCTCTCCACAAGTAGAGCTAGGCCCCAGGGGAGGATGATGGTGGTTGTAGTATATTGGTGCAGAGGTACAGGACGAATTCAGACAACACAGGAACTGCGGTTTAACTTGTGCTTTACTCACTGGTTTGGAGTTGCTGCAACCCGGCTGGTGCTGGTCTTTACCAATCCGGTATTCCATTTGTTCCAGTGCCGGTGTAGTGAACTGTAGTAGTTGGTGGGTCCCCGTGGCTTGGAGCGTTTTTGGGGTCCCCTCCTGTTGTCTCCGTCCTAGGCCGTACAGCAGGCATCTTGAACCTCTCTTGGGTCTGACCTCTGTCCCCGTTTCCAGGTTCCCTCTCTGCTGCTGTGCCCCGGACACTAATGTTGGTAAGGTCCATGATGGTCCCCTCACCGGGCAGATTATCAGGTGAACCTGAAGAGTCTTCCTGAACTAGGGCTCTGTACCCCGTCGGTGCTCAGTCTTGTGACTACTCGCACCGTACTCTCCCAGAGACTGTACTCCTTTTAACTCAACAAGTCACTTCACACGAGCTGACTGACTCTCTGCTTCTCCCCTCTCCCTCCTCAGACTGTCACTTCCTTTCTGTCTGTGTGAAACTGCACTGGCCAGCCCCTCCTCCTCCCAGGTCTCTGACTAGTGGATTGGATGCGTCCCAGCCAATAGGTGACCACCAGTCAAGTCCATCTCTAGCATGTCACCCAGACTGGGGGAAAAGAACGTGAATTGTGTGTGTGGGTGTTGTATTAATTACCAGCACTGGTCTTCCAGGAATCCGGGGTTAGATGTAGTACCCTGTGCTACCTGACAGTCAGGGGCGCCACATTCACCACCCCTGAAATAAGGACTTAACAGGGTTATTTTAAAATGTTCAATTAAAAAGGGGTTGGCTACTATCTTTGTTTGAGCAAATCTGATAGGAATTCCCCTAAAAATCATGACCTTGAGTATACAAGCATTAGAGGTTCTCCTCCGTCCGCTTGTTAGTACAGAATTCATCACAGTCGTCATAGCTCTCCTATCCTCCATATGGCTGCTGATGGGTCATGTGACCAGATCTGTCCATCAGGCTCCTACTCCTCACACTTACATAGTTACTTAGGTTGAAAAAAGACCTAGGTCCATCTAGTTCAACCTTCCTCCCACAGTTCTACATTTGGTCACTAAGTCACTTATAACCAACAATGTTGTGTGTAGTGAGGAAATCATCCAGCCCTTTTTTAAAAGCTGTTATAGTATCTGCTATTACTACCTCTTGTGGTAGGACATTCCACAGTCTGACCGCTCTAAGGGTATGTGCGCACTAGGCGTTTTTTTCACGCTGCGTTTTTATGTGCGTTTTTGTCTAAAAAACGCACCCGCGGCTAAAAAAAACGCGGCAAAAACGCATGCGTTTTTGCCGCGATTTGGTGCGTTTTTTGCTGCGTTTTTGCTCACTGCGTTTTTAATCAGTGCACAATGCCATTAAAGATTGTTGATGAAAAAAAAAAAAAAAAAAAGGTCTGATGTCATTTCCTTCTTCAAAATGTTCATTGTATGCAGGAGAGCAGACAGCTGCAGAACTAGTGTATGCAGGAGAGCAGACAGCAGCTGCAGAACTACAAGTCTCAGCATCCTCCATTCACTAGTGTATGCAGGAGAGCAGACAGCAGCTGCAGAACTACAAGTCTCAGCATCCTCCATTCACTAGTGTATGCAGGAGAGCAGACAGCAGCTGCAGAACTACAAGTCTCAGCATCCTCCATCCAGGACTGTATGCAGTTTTTTGCCCAAAAAGAAAAAAAAAATGACGTAGGCTTCGCCATATTTTTGTATGCTAGCCGGGTACAGCAGGCTGGGAACCAAAAATATAGAGAAGCCCTTTTTTTTTAATTATTTCATGAAATAATTTAAAAAAAAAATGACGTGGGCTTTGCCTAATTTTTGAGTCCAGCCGGGTACAACTAGGCAGCTGGGGATTGGAATCCACAGTGCAGGGTGCCCATGCTTTCTGGGCACCCCCACTGCGAATTGCAGTCCGCAGCCACCCCAGAAAATGGCGCTTTCATAGAAGCGCCATCTTCTGGCGCTGTATCCAACTCTTCCAGCTGCCCTGAAGCCGGGTGGCTAGCTAGGTAATAATGGGGTTAGGGCTAGCTGTATAGCTGGCCCTAAGCCCGAAATTCATGGTGTCACGCCAATATTAGACATGGCCACCATGAATTTCTAGTAATGATAAAAAAAAAACACAACACAGAGAAAAATATTTTTATTAGAAATAAAACACAACACAATTAGTGACTCCATCTTTATTGAAATAAACCCCCCTCCGCAGTAATCCTGGGTCAGGGTCCCGCGCCGTCCAATCAGGATCCAATATCATCTGATCGGTTTGCTGGAAGGCAAAGCGATCAGATGATGTGTCAGGATCAAGTGCCTGAATCACATCACACATCAGCTGATTGTATAAAAGCCGGTTATACAATCAGCTGATGCATCAGTAGAAAAAAAAAAAAAAAAATACTCACTTATGTGCTGTGGTGATTACTGGCAGCTCCTGCAGCGATCGATTGGACAGGAGTCTGATCCTATACGATCGCTGCCGGTAATCAGCTGATGAAGTCCCCTGACGGCAGGATCAGCTGATAGCCGGCCGGGCGCGAAAAAGCCGGCGACACCGCGATCAGCTGATGCGTCAGGTGACTGCATCAGGTGATCAGCGCCAGGTCCTGCAAGCAAGGTCCTGCCCCGGGGAGACTGCACACAGCCAGAGCGGCGGTACCGGGACAGGGGCTGGGAGCGGGCATGGCACCGGGACCCTGCAGACAGGTGAGTATATGACTTTTTTTTTTTTCTACTGTTCACTTTGGTTTTCGCCGCTGCCTCCACCTCCCGTCCAGACATGGCGCCGCACGGAGCTGACATGCACAGGACGGGAGGTGGAGGCAGCGGTGACGGTACCGGGAGGATTCATGCTTCTGTGTTTACCAACACAAGGAATCCTCTTCCTGTACACGTCACTGTAGTACCCACCCCTTGCGTATATAGCTGCGTTTTTAGTCATAGAAACGCGGCTATATGCGTTATTCATTGCGTTTTTAACATCTCATTGAATTCAATGAGTGAAAAACGCAGTGGAAAACGCAGAAATAATTGACATGCTGCGTTTTTGTGGTCACCACAAAAACGCAGCTAAAAAAAAACGCTGTGTGAGGACAGCACTTCTGAAAACCCATTGACATTGCTGGGGAAGCAATGTCACTGCGTTTTCAGCACAAAAACGCGGTAAAAAACGCCGCTAAAAACGCGGCAAAAACGCCTAGTGCGCACATAGCCTAACTGTAAAAAATCCTTTCCTATTTAGCTGCCGGAATCACTTTTCTTCCACTCGCAGTGGGTGCCCCCTGGTCCTCAGTATTGTCTTTGGAAGGAATAAGTCATGTGCCAGTCCTTTATATTGACCACACATGTATTTATACACATAAATGAGATCTCCTCTGAGACATCTTTTTTTCTAAGCTAAGCATATCTAATTTTTTCAACCTCTCATCATAAGGGAGGCCTTTCATTCCTTGTAGTAGTCTAGTTAGCCACACTGAGGTCTTGCGCAGGCGCACTTTGATCTGCTCAGGGCAGATCAAAGTATTGTAGTGCGCCTGTGCAGGACCTCAGTGCCGGCGAGTATGACGTGGACGCGTCATGCACATAGGCTTCAGAAGACGGAGGAGCAAGATGGCCGAGAGAGGAGGCGCCGGTCCTGGAGAACAGCGCCGCCCACCTATCCAACAAAGCACCGCAGCGACCGGTTTAGGTGAGTATTATAAAGTGTTTTTTTATGTGCTACACAGCGGCCTGCGCTCTTATATACAGCATGCTAGAATCCTGTATATAAGAGCCCACTGGTGGTGGCCGCAGCTTATAGGCCATAAAACTTGTCACAGGTTCCCTTTAACTTTCAAAGAGACTGGTCGTACAACTTCTGTTTAGCTCTATCAATTCCTATACAAGTGATGAATGTGCTAAGTGCCGTGCTACACCATAACATGCTCCTGTCCGCAAAGGAAGGAACCGCTATATGCGCAGAATAACCAATCCTCTACAGAATTCTGAAAGTATTCTCCAGTACAGGAGGTTTGGCAAGAACTATGCAGTAAAGCCCAGTGTGTATGAATACAAAACAGCCTCATTGTTTGAGATACCCCAATAAAATGATCATGCCGGTATCACAAATATCATTATATAAGTACCATATTTTTCGGATTATAAGAAGCAAGTTTCCTTCCAAAAATTTGGAAGGAAAATGGGTGAAGAAACAAAGTATTTAGTCAGCCACCAATTGGATATAAAACAAAATACTGAGATGAACTTTGGTTATTGACCAAATACTTATTTTCCACCATAATTAACAAAAAAAAAAAATCTTGCCAAATTAGACAAGTTGATTTTCTGGATTTGTTTTCCCATTTTGTCGCTTATAGTTGTGGCCTACCTATGATGTCAATTACAGGCCACTCATCTTTTTAAGTGGGAGAACTTGCACAATTGGTGGCTGATTAAAGGGAACCAAACATCAGGATTTTGGTATATAAGGTGCAGCCAGTGCAGTACTGGCACTATCAGGCACATTGTGTACATACTATTAGGAGGCAGCTCGGGTGTTTAGGCTGTGAAATCCAACTTTATAAAGTTTGAAAATTCCTCCACTTTTTGATTGACGTGTGCACCTCGCTGCTAATATCCGGGCGGGTTATGCACATGATCTTACCGATTAGCTGTGCTCCAGTCCTGTTGTGACCACGCGCGCTCCCGCGTCACAACGAGATCTGAAGAAGCGAGGGCGCATGCGCCACCCTCTCGTGCACAATACTAGGAACTGCAGGCTTCAGAAACTCGGCGCCGGAGATAAGCGTTATGCGCAGGCGCCAACTCCGATGCCGTGTAACTGAAGATTAGAAATTTACATACAGCCAGAGAGAGGGAGGAACAGGCGGCGGCGGGGAAGAGGTGGGGGGGAACCATGTGCATAACCCGCCCGGATATTATCAGCAGAGATGCACACGTCAATCAAAAAGTGGATGAATTTTCAAACTTTATAAACTTGGATTTCACAGCCTAAACATCCGAGCTGCCCACTAATGGTATGTACACAATGTGCCTGATAGTGCCAGTACTGCACTGGATGCACCTTATATACCAAAATCCTGATGTTTGGTTCCCTTTATATACTTTTTTCCCCCCACTGTAAATTAAGAGCAGGAGGTAAGAAAGGTATCCTGGAGTTCAAAGACCAAGCCAGGATTATCATTAGCATTCACAGTTTACCTGTACAGGCTGCTATTATCCTCAAAGTCCTCTTTGCCCCATCTTCCCTTCACATCCTCAATGACATGGTTCTTCAGGAACTTCTTTAATAGTTGGATTGTCTGACCGCGAGTTACTTCTGGCCCAAAATTTTGGTTGCACTGGAGCAGTTCATGTAACCACTCCACGGCTTCTGTCGCAGTGAAACATCGATCATAGGTTTTAAAGTGCACGCGATGCTTCTTCTGGGTCATTCCTGAGCGGAAAAGTTCAATTGTTTCATTCCACTGAAAGAACAAAAGAAGAATAGAAGCTGAAGAGCAAAAAGGCACCAGGATAAGAAATCTTAGGATAAATAAAATAAAATAGAACTCTACATATAGGAGAGAGAGTGTATAAGAAAAAAAAAGTACCATAATTTAAAAGTCTCCAAACAATTTTTTTTTCGGTGTAAGGGGAATGTTCTTGATCGCTTTTTATCACATTAAACAATACCCGTTTTCTCATTAAAATGAATGGGAAGCGTAAAAAGGGAATTCAATGCGTATTTTGGCATTTCCAAGTATATTACAGGGAATTTCTTTTTTTTTTCCCCCATTTTTGTGCAGTAAACTACCCATGCTTTCATGTATAAAATAAATATGCGTGTGGGTGCAGCTCACTTTTCTTGTTTGTTTTCTTTTTAATTAATTCTGCACATTTGGCACAATTGTATAAGCTATTTTTATAAGTGTTACGTCTCTGCCAAAATCAACTTTGAAGGGGTTGTCCTATACACAATAAAAATAATGCACCTTGTAGTTGATGAATGTATGATGGCTGGGAGTCTGAGCTCTGGGACGCCCAAGGATCCCAGGAACAGGAAACCCAAAGTTCTCTGTATGAATGCAGTATTAGTAAATACAGGGGAACCTTGGTTAACGAGAACAATCCGTTCTGGGAGTGTGCTTGTAAACCAAGTTACTCGTCTAGCAAAGCAAGATTTCCCATAGGAAATAATGCAAGCTCAGACAATTCGTTCCACAACTTGTTCAATTGTCCCATTCCACACATGCACAAACAAATACACACACACACACACACACACACACACACACACACACACTATGCTCACCTTACCTTCCATTCCATCGCCGGCCTCCTGGTTCTTGCAGTTTGCTGGTACAGGATGTGTATCTGGTAACCATTGCGACCGATGATGGAACTTCCGCTGCCAGAGCGCTGACGTCAAAGGCACGAGCATCTTGCCTCCGATTGGTCGGCGCGCTGCCTTCGAGTAGCGGCTGACAGCAGAAGTTCCTCCATCATCGCGATGGTTACCCGATACACATCCTGTAGCGGCGAACTACAAGAACCGGGAGGCCGGCGAGGGAACGGAAGGTAAGGTGAGCGCGCGCGCATGTGCGGTGTGGACTGCAAGAAAGAGCGAGGTCAGAACACAGTGGTAGTACGGAACCGGAAGTGTGTGCAGTATTTGCTCGTATGGCAAAGCTTCCTCGTAAACAGAGTTACAAATTTACAGCAAGCTTTGCTTGTAAAGCGAAATACTCGCCAACTGGGTTACTCGAAAACCAAGGTTTCACTGTATGGCTGACCACTGCTCCAGTCATAACATTCACTCAGTCACTGACAAACTAGCATTAGTCGCACCAGCAGTGGTTCAGACGTCAGCTCCAATGGAACCACGGAAAGTGGATAAGAACACCGTGTGCAAGGGGTCCAAGTCACCAATGCTCTGCTGACTCCATTACTGCAGAGTCCAAACCTCCTGTGACATTATCATTAGCACAAACTGTACCCCTGCTGGAAGCTTCATGGCATAGGTTACCGTGGCTTAGCAGTTGTGTTAATTTAATTCCTAGTAAATATTTCCAAATCAATCGAGTTGTATGATTGAAAAGTTGGAGGGATGAATATTCATTAACTGGGGCTCTGCTTTGAAATATGGGTGCTGAGGGGCACCAACACTCCCTGACAGAAGTTCTGTTGCTTATCCATGTTATGTAAATAAAAGCTTATAACCTGACTTTAAATTCATCCATTGGTTTTATAAATTACTCTTTTGAAAGTTGAAACCCTCTCAAATTTGGTTTAGGTTATGAAAATAAAGTTGCTGCAAAGCTGAAATATCGATCATTTAATGAACACAGAGGTCAGATTTTGGCATCACGAGTGATGGTCATGAAACCGCACCACACCTTTAAGGTTAGGGACTCAAAAGAGGTCCAGCATGACATGGTAGTTGGCTTTGTGTAGTCTGAACAGAATGTTCAGCTTTGTAAATTTTTCCTTAGCTGTAATGGATGTGTGGCGCCCTGGACAAGCCAGGACGTCACAGGTACTGCAACAACACACCCCACACCCTGGTTAGGAACATCAAGGTCAGACACAAATCCTTGTTGCCTCCCTCCAGGGGCTGATGTCCACACCAGGTGGGGGTGGAGCCAGGCGGTTGGCTCCACCCACCGAGGACTTCACAGTCCTGGAGGCGGGAAAGGAGGGCAGTTGAGAACAGTTTGGAGAGTGTAGAGGAGAGTCAGGGAAGTAGGAGTAGAGGAACTGACTGGCCATGTCCGGGTACGTGGCCCGGGCACCTGACAGCAAGGTTGGCAGACAGTGGTGACCGTCTGAAGGAGAGGCCGATTGACGTACAACCGTAAGGACCGGGGACGGGCGGTGGCCCGCCGGTACCGGATCGGGGAGCGAAGAGAAGCCAGCACCATCCGGCAGGGCCTACGGACCCCGACCAGGCTAGGAGTCGCCGTAAAACCGGTCAAATCCGTCAGCGACGGGAACCTCCGGGGTTTCCCAGCAGTAAAGACCCGACTGAAGGCAACCGTCCAAACTGTGAGGGAGATAAAGCTACCACCAGAGCTAGAGCTCCCTGGGCCAGAGCCTGCGGGCAAAGGAAGGGCTCCCTTAGCCAACATACCACTGGGGAGCGGGCTATCAGTGGGAAGCCATTGGGGCCGAGAACAGAACACCGGTGCAGGGAGAGACAGTTACCGCCAACCTACCGGGAGTGACCGCCGCAGCCGTCTGTGGGACTCGTCCATCCAGCCGTTTGTTTTACCAGAGACTCCGTGTGCGTTACTGGCTGAGTAAGTACCACCGTGCCTTCTGGCACTGCGCTGCCCCGCGACCCTGCACCTGGCCAGGCCCCGCAACCCACCTTCCGACCTCCACCACCGGGCCCCGGGACCACCAAAACCCCCTACCCACGGAGGGGAGAAAACATCTTAGCTGCTCCCTGTCAACGCTCCCAGGATCCCCGTACAGAGCAGCGGTGGTGTCCCAACCTCACCACAAACCGTGGGTGGAGTCACGGACAATATCCCTAAACCAAACCACCCCTTTCACTCACGGGCGAGGAGCGCCGCATGAGTCCCCGGGATCCGGCCCACCGCTCGAGCCACCGACCGAGCGAGCAGCAGCAGCCGGACCCGAGCAGTGGGTGAGCGCAGCGCCCTCCCCGCCCACAACAGATGAATACATCACTTTTGCATGTGCAGTCTATGTCTCTTTCTAGTTATATTATAGGTAAATTCATTTACTGATTTGTTAGACCAGTGACCTCGTATTACAGGACCATGCTGGTATCAGTGGGGTCCATCGAATGAGTCGATCTCTCACTAATGTTAGTGAAGACAGATGGCAAGGGAGCGGGATGTTATACACCAGGGGGGCATTGGGACTGAATGAAAAACCTAAATTCTGTGGATATGTCAAATCAATACTTTTATCCATTTGCTGTATATCATAAAGATAGGTCATCAATAGTCAAAGAGAAGCCCAATATGACACAGGATCTAGTTTACAGTGCAAGTGTTTCAGACGTGTACCGCCCCAGCAGCGGTCGAACTGCTCCGATCCGGGTGTCGCTACTCATGGCTCGAGGGTCTCCGGACCCGGGGGCTCAGAGTCACTTTATAACGTGATGGGGGGTTATTTACAGGGGAGTTAGATAGTTCGTGACGCTACCCGTGGTGTGTGGTAATAGGAAGTTCTCAGGGTTCTCGAGGTGATGGAGTGGGGCAGTCAGATGACGTTACCCTCCACGGGTAGGGAAGGCCCCGGGACTCTGGATGGTGGGATGGATTGCAGGGGAGCGTACGCTCGCGGGTAGCAGGGGCTGATCAGGTACTCACTCAGAAGGAAAGCAGACGCTGACAACGTAGTAGACCAAGTCTCTGGGTGCCGCTGCCCTCCTGGGGGAGCTCATCCGGGTTCCATCCCCTGCAGCACTGCCCGATGGTCCGGAGCCTACCTCCGTGCACAGAATTTTAGAAGTGTTCAGGTGGCCCGTAAGCTTAAGAGTTGTCCAGGCCCCGCTCCCTACTATGAGTAAAGGAGCTTGCTCTCAGGAGCTCACGCTTGGGATTTCAGTGGGTGCTTTGTTTGGAAAGCCCTATCCCCCTCGTTGCGCTAGTGCCCCCTCGTTGAGCTTCGTGGGGACAGTCCATAAAGGCCCTATCCTCCTCAGGTTAATTGCTGGGTTGCTTGAAGCCTCACCCCAACTTAAGGTCCAGTACTCCGACGTGCTTTCGGCCCCAGACCAGCTATTGGACTGCATATGCCGACCATCCTCCTCGACTAGCCAGGCACCCAGTCCCAATATAATGCTACCGGGTCTCCGACTCCTCCGGGTCCAGACCACCGTCTGCAACCCAATCTGCTTCTCCCCTGGGAGCTCCAACTCCCAGCTTCCCCATGCGCCTCACTGTTTGAGGGCTACCACTGCTCTGACTTGTCACCTCCCACATCCCTGCCTGACCCCTAGATGGGCGGCCCTATTCCAGCTTAGCAGCCCACTGGTGTGCCTGACAGGGTGTGGTGCGAGGTGTGATTGGGATTTTGGATGCTGATGGAGGCAGTGCTGCAAGTTGGGAACCCAGAACCAAGAGGGGTTCTCCTAGTCCTGCACTGGGAGATAAGAGCATGCAGTACCCTGTGACGACCTGACTAGTCCAGGGGGCGTCACACAAGCCTCTATACCAGGACCCAATAAATAACTGTACATGCTGATTCATTTCCCTGGGCGGTTATAGCTTTCTCAAGATCACACTTAAAAGAAAAAAGGAAACATGAAATCTCTCACCGTGAAATTGAGCCATGAATACTAAAGATTGCTCCACAACCTGGTTTCAGTAGTACATTGTCCTCTCACTCGTATCCATTGGTCAATTATTAATTAACGATCCAACTGTGAAAGTGACCCCTGCATTAACAAACCACACCGCAAATATATACACTCGGTGACAGACCTAATTTCCACTAGTCCACCTTCTAATCTGATGGAAACATAAAAATCTAAATTTCACGCCTGCATGACTATTTAGGTTTGTGACTTCATCCAAAAGGTCTCCTCCGTATATCTCTGAACTAATCTCTCGCTACACTCCAAAACGTAATCTCCGGTCCTCCCAAGATCTCCTTCTCTCCTCCTCTCTCATTCGCTCCTCATGCAACCGCCTCCAAGACTTCTCCCGAGCATCCCCAGTCTTCTGGAACTCGCTGCCTCAACACGTCAGATTATCTACTACACTTGCAAGCTTCAAACGGAACCTGAAAACTCATCTGTTCAGAAATGCCTATAATCTCCAATAACCTTACTGTCGCCCGACCACCGTGCGGAGCTGCCGCCCGACCCCCACCTCACCTACTGTCTCCTCCCCAAAATCCTTTAAAATGTAAGCCTGCAAGGGCAGGGCCCTCTTCCCTTTGTACTAGTCTGTCTATTGTAACTTGTATATGTATTCCGTATGTAACCCCTTCTCATGTACAGCAACATGGAATCAATGGTGCTCTATAAATAATAAAAGGTCCACCATAGGTCATACCGAGCATGTGGACCAGATCAGAGGGGTCTGACTTAGAATACCACCTCAAATTCCATGGGGATAAACAGTGAATGTGTCTGGTCAGTGAAGAGACAAAGAGATTCTGGACTAAGCTTGTGTATTTCTTGTGAAAAATGGGACCGGATCAAAGTAAAAGCAGAAAAAGCCATTGCAAAGAGATACAGTGTAGGAAAAGGTTTCCCTTCTTCTGCTAAGATATATGATATATATGATCCACCATTACCACCATTAAAAGTATTGTACATAACAGATGTTTAAACTTTTGATATCCGTATCATTTCCAGTAACATGCCTGCCAGATTTTTGTAAAAAAAAAAAAACAAAAAAAAAAAAAACATACCCAGAATGATAATTTGTCACCCATAATGTGTACAAATCCATTAAGAAACAAACCAAATCATTTTAAAGTGGGAATGGAGGGAGGGTAAGAAGTAGAAATAACAAAAGTAAAAGTAATGTGGTTGCAGAAGTCTGAACACCCTCTTATAATTGGGTTAAATTAAATAGTAGTCAGTACACAGCTGCCATCATTTCCAATGATTCTGATAAGCCCCATTTAAAAAGTTTAGCTGTTCAATAGGATTTTCCCGACTTCTTCTCAGTTGTATTGTACAGAAAAAGCCTGGAAAATTTGCTTTTCTTAAGAAAAATCCGCACCCTCTGGCAGAACTCTGCACCTGCGGCAAAAAACGCACCCAAAATTTGCATGCGGTTTTGCCGCGGTTTGTTGCGTTTTTGGTGCAGATTTGCCACAGATTTGCCGCAGGTTGGTCCCTGCGGTTTTATACCATTATCTATGGCAAATACGCAGGTATCTGCGGAAAGGAAGTGACATGCTGCCACTTTTTTTGCTGCAGAAATTCTGCAGCAAAACCTGTAGGGAAAAAAAAACAAAAAAACGCAGTGTGCGCAGAGCATTTTGGATTTCCCATAGATTTTGCGCAGGAAGGACTGCAGGGAGTTTATGAACAAAAAACGTACCTTTTCTGCAGCACAAAACGCTGCAAAAAACGTAGTGTGCGCACAGGGCCTGAAACAGCTTACAACACAGCAAAGGGATCTCATTGTTTAAAGTTATCAGTTAAAACAAGGGTACAAAAATAAATAAATAAAAAACTACAAAAAGGCACTAAATAGATCATGGGAAACTGAAGACTTAAATTTGGCACAGAAGTGACATTACCTAGAACTAAAAAGTGGTTCAGGATGCTGCAAAGAAACCTACAGCAAAATTAATGCAGCTGCAGGAATTTGTGAACTACTGGTTGTGTACTGCATGGTGTCAACAATCTCCTATACTTTTCATATATCTGTCATGCAGGGTGTATAGTGGCAAGATAGAGGCCCTTTCTTACAAAGAAAAACATCCAAACCCAGCTATGTTTTGCTAAAAACTACAGCACGTCTGCCAAAAGCATGTGGGAATATATGTGTTTTTCCTTATAAAAACATGGTTGAACTTTTTGGCTAGAATTATAAAATATTTGATACAAAGTCAATGGTGCACATCATCAAAAGAACACCCTCCCCACAGTGAAGCATGGTGGAGGCAACATTATGCTTTGGGGCTGTTTCTCAGCTGCTGGAACTGAAGCTTTAGTAAGGGTGGAGGGAATCATGAACATCCAGTCAGTCAATTTTGCGACAAAACCTTCAGACTTTTTCTAAAAGGTGAAGACTAATCAATTAGGAACCTTTTAACTGGGCATATCTAACTGCACTGAACTACGCTACAGCATGGCAATTGACGCGTGTTGCACTTACATTCCTATGCAGGAATTGTCTGGATTTACCAATCATAATGTGGACAAATGTGCAATAGGGAAATCTGCAGTTGTGACTGGACACAACTTGGCACTATGGTATACTACTTCTGCAGGTCACAACTACCGAGTTTACTATTGATGAAAATTGTGAATTAATAAAATGTGCTTATTCAAACCGTCCCCCCACAAAAAAAAAAAAACAAGACTACCCCCTTTATTAGACTGAAACCCCTCCTACTAATATATCACTCCCCACCACCACATAGCGTTACCCATTAAACCCCTTCACCACCCAGCAATTTTCCATTTTTGTTTTTTCCTCCCTTTCTTCCAAGAGCCATAACTGTTCTATTTTTCCATCAATATAGCCATATGAGGGCGTGTTTTTTGCGGGACGTGTTCTGCTTTTGAATAATACCATTCATTCGGTCACATACTATACCGGAAAACAGGAAAAAAATTCCAACTGCAGTGAAATTCCCCAAAAAAAGAATGCAATTCCACAATGTTTTTCGTTTACCATGTTCATTATTATCATTTGTAAAAATAAAAAAAAATAAAAGTGCTGTTGGTGCCATTGTCCGAGACCAGGAACCATCCAATGGTTTGGGATCTGGGGCTGTGACGGCTTATTTTCTGCGTCCTGAGCTAATGTTTTTAACTATACCATTTTGGCGTACATGAGACGTTTTAATGTCCTCTCGTTGCAATTTTGTGGTGCACAAAAAAAAAGTAAATAAAAGCCACAAAGAATGCTCTTCTAGGGTTTTTTTTATATTATATATAAATAAATTAGGCATTTCCTAATCTGGCAATATTAAATGTGTATTTTTTTTTATTTGTTTCTTTTGTTATTGTTTTATTTTCAAATCGGCAAAAAGGGGGTGGATTTGAACTTGTGTTTTTTTATTTTATTTTTTTTTTTAAACTAACCTTTTACTTTTATTGTTTTTACCGATCCTTAGGGGACTTGAAGCTACGATTGTCTGACCACACAAATCTATAGAGGCTGCAACATTGGTAGAGCATATATAATATATTCATATATATATTCATATATATATATATAAAATATATACACATACACATTTACACACACACACATACACACAGTGTGAGATAGATAGATATATTATATAAATTATGTTAAAAAAAAGTTAATTGAGCCTAACACAAATTTTATGATTGTGTATTTATTTTTCTTTTATGCACTTTAATATCTAATAATCTAACGTGTCATGAACGTTTTGTCGTCCTTTTTTATGCCCCTCTATTTTCATATATTGCACTCAGTATTTCACTTTTATTTGTAATTCTTAAATAATAAATACAAGTAAGATATATCTTTGTACCGTGTTAGCCAGTAGAGATAAAAAAAAAAATTGTTTAATAAATAATAAATAATTAGTCTATGGACTGCACTTCCCTTAAGGCCCCTTTACACACTGAGACTTTCAGCGATCCCACCAGCGATCCCAACCTGGCCGGGATCGCTACAAAGTCTCTGGTGAGTCGCTGGTGAGCTGTCAAACAGGCAAACCTGGAAAACGACGTAACAGCGATCCGGACCTGCAGAACGACCTAGCTAGTCATTGGGGACGTTGTAAAGCAGCTTTTTGAAAGGGAAGTCGCTAACGAAGTCGCTGTAAAGGCCCCTTTACACAGTGAGACTTTCTAGCGATCATGCTGCACAGCGGGAAACAAAAGACCAAAGAATGGTCCTGAGAGATGTGTAGTGATCAGCAACTTCACAGCAGGGGCCAGGTCGCTGATGTGTTTCACACACTGCAATGTCGCTGGGGAGGTCGCTATAACGTCACAAAACCGGTGACATTACAGCGATGTCGTTTGCGATGTTGCAGTGTGTAAAGGGACCCTTATACTTTTTGTAGGTTTACATAACCCAAAACATTTGTCTAAAAGTGGAGTTATCCAAATTCATGTGACAATGACATTTAGAGCTTTAATATTGACTTTTCGGATTCCTACTTCCAATAGATGACATCAGAGTTCTATCCTCTTTCTCTGAAGAGGCTATATGCATGGACATGTTACTCTGGGAAATTATTACTACAGAATCTGGACAGCCCTTTTCTTAGAAGGTAACTGGCCGTTATAATAAAATATAGTTTGAATCTTCTTTGTGTATGCGGTGTATATACTGATTGTGCAATGTATACATAGCTCGTGGAGCCGTGTATATACAGACTGTGAGAAGGTCAGGGAACACATACTGCTAGAGGCAAGGGTCACTATGGTTTATATACTGGGTGTGCTGGAAAGATAAGAAGAATTAACTCATCAATTGAAAGTCAGACTAAACTACATGTGCCAAAAGGTAAATGGTTGGGGGAGAGAAAAAAAAAAAAAAAAAAAGTTAAAATCCTTTTAAAAAACACTATTGTATATTAAAACACAATCCTAGCAGATTTCAAAGGAATTTTTTTACCTACAAGTCAAAGATTAAAAGGGTTTCTCAAGAGTTTAAAGAATCAAAAGTGGCATAAAGAAATATTAGATAAAAATTATCACAAATATACAGCGCGTGAAATTAGTTATGAACACATCACCAATTTTCTAAAAGTGCTATTAACATGAATTTTTCACCAGATGTCAGTAACAACCCATCCAATCCTCACAGGCAAATAAATCAAACCATAGATGTCCATAAATCTAGTGATGTGTAATAATGAGAAGTGACAGAGGAAAAGTATTGAACACGTCTACTGAAATCTATTTAATACTTTGTACAAAAACAGAGGGAGGGCAGAGATGCCAGTTGTACAGTTGAGGTGGAGCAGTGGACAGGACAGGTCACGCTGTGGAGCTGGGCTCCTGTACCCGTCCCAGGTGCCAAACGTTGGCCTGGCCAGAAGGATCTGGAACCCCGGTCTTAGGGGGTACGGTGCTGCTACAGAGAGCAGGCCGGCTGCCTTGTGCTACAACCGGGCAGGGGCCAGGGTACGACGGGGTACGCGAACCCTAGGCAGAGAAGTAGCTTCACGCAGCCCAGTAATTTACCCGACGGGAACGGAATGTTCAGAAACCGTTCCCCACCCGCTCCAGAATCGGGGTACTAGCGCAACGAGGAGGATAGGACTTCCCACAACCGTCCAGAAAATACAAAGCGTGAATCCTGAGAGCAGGCTCACCCTGCTAGCCACGCAGGTGAGCGGGACCCGAATCGCTTCATGTGAGAGGGATCAACAAGTAGGACACAGTGCCAAGGGACAAGGTTTCAAACCAACCTGCCACCCCAAAAGGGCACGGACCAAGCGTACTCGCCCAAAGAGAGCAGGATACTCAAGAGTTTGGTTTACCTGGTGTCAGCATCAGTGACTTTGGACTGTGAGGACCCGATATCCCTGTTCACCCGATGGGTCCCCCACTCCATCCACCACCGGCCAGGACATCACTCTCCCTGCCCACGGAGGGGTTAACATCTCGAGCTACCACACACCATCGTCCCCGGGCTCCCCCACAAACGGCAGCGGTGGTCCCGCACGTTACCACATACCGTGGGTGGCGTCACGAAAATTATCCAATTCACCACCCAAATCAACAACATCCCCCCTTTTTATTTCCGAGGTAGCCGCGCAACCCCGCCTCGGATCCAGAGACCCCTCGAGCCACTGTGGATCCGAGTCGCGGGGGCGGCACAACTGGAGTGCCACTCCATTCACATAAATGGACATTATGTCCCATAATTTCAGGATTAGTGGAGGTCCCAACAGTTGCACAAGAAGGGATCACACACCTATACTGTGAAAAAGAGTGTAAAATTGTAAAAAAAAAAAACACCAACCCTTTTATGTAGGTTGAAGAAAAATGGACTATCTTGTTACTTTATGCAATAATTCTAGAATATTTCCAACATATTGTAATGGGGTTTTTTTCGTTACATGTTCTAGTTTATATTAGTAGTAAATGTAGGATGAAATTTTTATAAGTACAAAATATAAATCAGAAATTTAACAATAATATGTGAACATTTGCAATATTCAAACTTTGCTTTAGATCAGACAGTTATACAACACAAAAGTTTAAACAAAAATAATATTTTTTTTGAAGGGACATATTGAGTCATACAGGGTGCAGCAGGAAACTGCAATTAATGAATATGTGAACTCCAATATTTCTGTAGTTAAAGGGAACCTGTGCCGCCCCCACGTCAGCAGTCGGGCTGCTCGGATCCGGATCCGCAGAGGCTCGAGGGGTTTCCGGACCCGGGGGGTCGCGTGGGCACTCAAATAAAAGGGGACGTATATGTACGGGGATTGCTGTAGATACTTCGTAACGCCACCCACGGTGTGTGGTAATATGGGGTACCACCCGCTGCTGTTGGGGAGCACCCTGGGGATGATGGAATGGCAGCTGGATATTAACCCCTCCGTGCGTAGGGGTGGATGCCCCGGGGCTCAGTGTCCAAGACACAGGGAGTGATGTAGGCCAGAGGTGGCGCATCGGGCCGGGGGATGTTTGTGTACTCACTGTTGAATAATTGCACACAAGTCTGTTGGTAAACCAAGGTGTCAGTGGCCGGCTGCCGCGTTCGGTCGTACTCGGGTCCCACACCCGGCTGGTGTACCGATGTCCCCCTTCCTCCGGCACTCTAATTTTCCTCAATTCTGGACAACTCCGTATGGAACGGGGAAGTCTGCTCCCAATATGTTCTGGTTGGGAGACGTGCCCACGAAAACTGACCCTTGGGATTTCAGTGGGTGTTTGCGGATACCATATCGCCCGCGGTGGGCTGCCGTTTCGCTCTATCTGGCTAACACTTCTGAAGCAATGTCTGGAACCTTGGTCCCGGCCTGGTGAATTAGAGAAGGGGCTTGCAACAGTCTTCTAACTAGGGTCTAGGAACCCCGCCTGTGCACGGTTTCCGGACCGGATCTCCGCTGTCGGTTCCGGCGGGCTCCAACCCTGTCAAGGTCCACTTTGGATTTCCCGTGACCAGACTCCCGTCGCCTTTGGACACGGTCCACTGCTTGCCACCTAGCAAGTAGACCAGGGCCACTACACTGGCTACACTTCACTACGCTCAGCTTTCCTCCGACAGTCTGTCACTGTCACAGACTCCTCTCCAACTAGAAAACTAACTTGTTCCCGCCCCCGGATCCTCAATACCCCTAGGTGGGCGCTACCAATTTGCCTGGTCCTGCCCACTGGTGTGTCCTTCTTACCCTGACGGGGGTGGCTAGGATTTTGTGGCTCATGGAACCTGATGTGGGAAGGTGTTGTGTGGGGTGTATGTTTTCTGTGACCACCTGGCAGCGCCAGGGCGTCACAAATCTGTCAGGTGATTTTATAGTAAAAAAAAATGAAAGGCATCTTGGAATAGGGCTTGGGCAGCACTTTCCGGCTCGGTAACTTTTATTGCTCTACCTTCTTCTGTTATCAAACTGTAAAGGCTGCTTTACACCAGGCAATCTATCGTGCGATAGATCGTCGGGGTCACGGTTTTTGTGACGCACATCCGGCATCGCTGGCGATGCCGGCCTGTGTGACACCTCCTAGCGACGCAGTATCGTTCACAAATCGTGAGTCGGGTACTGCTCGTTAGGTTCCATAATATCGTTTACTTTAGTTGACCATCGTTTCCGTGGTAGCACACGTCGCTCCGTGTGACACCACGGGAACGATGAGCAGCTCACCTGCCTCCCGCGGCCGCCGCCGTCTCTATGTGGAAGGAAGGAGGTGGGCGGGATGTTTACGTCCCGCTCATCTCCGCCCCTCCGCTTCTATTGGCCGGCGCCCGTGTGACGTCGCTGTGACGCCGAACGTCCCTCCCACTCCAGGAAGTGGACGTTCGCCGCCCACAGCGAGGTCGCACGAGAGGTAAGTATGTGTGACGGGGGTTACTAACTTTGTGCGACACGGGCAGCGATTTGCCCGTGACGCAAAAAGGACGGGGGCGGGTACGATCGATTGTGAAATCGCACAATCGGTCGTACCGTGTAAAGCAGGCTTAAGTCCCAGAGAATTCCGTGTTGGGTGCCGGCTTGTCAAGCATATGTAAATCTAAACTAATTATGCACTACTCCCCACAGCCACCTCTCCCGTGTTGGCATCAGTGATGGTAAAAATCTTCTGACGTTTTACTATCACTGCTGACAGGTGGGCAATGGGGAGCAGTGCATAACAAATCTGGATTTACATATACTTGACTAGCCAGACAACAGAATATGGTAAAGCAATAAAAGTTACTGAGCCTGAAAGGGCTGGCCAAGCCCTATTCCAGGATGCCATTAGTTTTGTACCATAAAATCACCTGACAGATTCCCTTTAAAAGGTGACTTATGGAGAGGTAGGTCAATAGTGTTGAGGGACCATCAATATTAATGTTTAATAAACATTGAAAATGTAAGGTACTATACGTTTTTTGATGAAAGAGCGCACAAGCCATCCAACTATGCAAAGGTGTACCTAATATGGGTGAGCCCTCAACGCTATTGTCCTACCTCTCCATATGCTAAAACAGCCTTATCTGAATGAGGAGTAAAAAGTGAACTAGGCAGAGTTCATAAGAAGAGATGAGCGGACCCATAGAAGTTCGGTTCGGTGGGTGTAGACAAACTTTTGAGAAACTTCGGTTTGGGTCCCAGACTTGACCTAAACCCCAATGGAAGTCACTAATTGTGTAGTTCGGGTTCCCACCCACATGCAGCCACCCATAAGCAGATCACTTCCAGGGGTGGGGTTTTGTTTTGTTTTTTTGCGCACACTACATCCGATCACACTGTTGCTACACTCAGTGCGAGCCGATCAAACACTGCAAGGCTGAGCACCAAGTGTACCTGAGCACAGCGATGGTCAAGCGAGTGGTTTGCATACGTAAAGCACAAGATCTCCGAACTCGAACTCTGGGGGTTTTATTTGTAAAAGTTTGTATTTGGGATGAATGCCAAGCACCAAACCTCGGGTTCGTTCATCCCTATTCAAAAGTAAAACGTTGTCTGGGAAAGATGGGTTAATGGGGGAAGCTGACTCTGGAGAAGGCCATACGCCCCAATATTATACTACACGAAAAAAAAAAAAAATAGACCCGCACACTCTTAGTAGTGAATTAATGTACAGAAATACAAATCCATGGTTGGAGGCATTTGCACTCTTTGATCAAAAATCACTAAAATAACTTATGTTTTTAACGTTTATAGCAATATTGGAGTTCATGTATTCATGATTTGCAGTGTGGTGCCACACCGTGTATGTATATGTTTGTATATTAGCCACAGAGAATCTGTGTGTGACGCCCCTGGACTATCAGGTCGTCACACGGTACTGCACGCTCTTTTCCCTTAGTGCAGTATTCAAGTCCCTCATGGTTCTGGGTCCCCATCTTACAGTGCTGCCTCCAACAGCAAATCAAATTCTATGAACACCCTGCACCACACGCACCCCACCAGACACACCAGTGGGCGACTTAAGCAGAATAGGGTCACCCACCTAGGGGTCAGGAAGGGAAGGTCAGGAGAGTGTCAGTGAAGTGAAGGGAGTGAGAAGAGGAGTGAAGTGGAGGAGGCAGGGAGCGGTGGCTCCCGAGAGTAGCGGCTCCCGAGAGTAGCTGACTAGGTTGCAGGTGGTGAATGTGTGACGCCCTGGCCTATCAGGTCGTCACAGGGTATTGTGCAATCTGCCCTTCTGTGCAATATCCGCCTCCTCCTTGGTTACGGGTCTTCAACTATGGTGTGGCCAAAACCAGCTAATCAAAATCCTAGGAACACTCTGCACCACACCCACCAGACACACCAGTGGACGGCCTGAGTGGATTAGGGTCGCCCATGTGGGGGGGTTGGTTAAGGGGAGGTCAGGAGTGTCAGCAGTCAGTCTGAGGAGAGGAGAGTGTAATGTTGGAGGTGAAAGTGAGAGGAGGTGAGGAGTTGGACTCCTTGGAACTACTAGGTGGCAGACGTTGGTCTGAGCCTGGTAGGAGCTGGACCCCGGTCGCAGGGGATCGTGACAAGGAGCACGGACTGTCGAGGAGGACAGCCGGCGGCCTTGTGCCATCACCGGGCAGGGGCCAGGGCACGACGGGGTACGTGGACCCTAGGTCAGGGAGTAGCTTCAGGCGTCCTGGCAATTTACCCGACGAGGACGGAGCCTTCACGATCCGTTCTCCACCCGTTCCACAATCAGGGTACTAGCGCAACGAGGGGGATAGGACTTTCCCACTACACGGTCCAGAAAATCCCAAGCGTGAACCCTGATAGCAAGCCCGCCCTGTTAGCCATACTGGGGAGCGGGACCCGTTTAGTTTTATACAACAGGGACCAACCAGAAAACTAGGTGCCAAGGCAAAGGTCACAGACTAACAGGCAACACCAACGGGCACGGGATCCAGGCGTGCTCCCTCTCAGCGGCAGCGATGTCCAGAACTTTGGTTTACCACAGTTGTCGGTGTCAGCGTTATTGGACTAAGTGAGTACACAAGTGACCATTACCGTCCCAACGGCACCTCCCCGTCACCTTCACTGAGTGCCGGGGCATCCCCCTGCCCAAGAGGGGTTAGGCTATGTGCGCACGTTGCGCAAATACATGCAGTTACGCTGCGCTTTGTAGCGCAGCGTAACTGCATGCGTCCTGCGTCCCCTGCACAGTCTATGGAGATTGTGCAGGGGCCGTGCGCACGTGGCGTTTTAGAGCGCAGCGCTTCGGCTACTGCCGAAGCGCTGCGTAAAAAGAAGTGACATGTCACTTCTTCCGTGCGCTTTGCCGGCAGCTCCTGCTCTGTTTATGGGAGGAGCTGCAGGCAGAGCGCATGGAATCTGCTTCACTACGGACATTTCTGCAGCGATTTAAAGCGCACATGTGCTCTTCAGATCGCTGCAGAAATTTCTGCAGTGAACTGTACGCAACGTGCGCACATAGCCTTAAACACCTAGCTGCCCACACCATCGCCACTGGGTACTCCCAATCGCAGCGGTGGTACTCCATCTTACCACGCACCACGGGTGGCGTCACGAACTTTAACCATACCATCCCATGTAAATACTCCCCCTTTTATCCAAGTGGCCGTACGGCCTCTGACCCCCGGGTCCGGAGATCCCTCGAGCCACCGCGGATCCGGATCCAAGCAACCAGGCTGCTGACGCAGGGGCGGCACATCTGGGCCTAGAGGAGTCAGACCCCTAGTCGCAGGGGATTGAGGCGAGGTACCTAGGACCTGTCAAGAGGACGGTCAGCAGCCTGGTCCTATCTCCGGTCCGGGACCTAAGGCACAGCGGGGTACACAGACCCTAGGTCGGGGAGAAGCTTCAGGCAACCCGGCAATTAACCTGCGGAGAGCGGCGCCTTTATGGGCTGTTCCCACTAGCTCCAGAATCGGGGGCACTAGCACAACGAGGGGGATAGGGCCTTCCACATATGCAGCCCACAAGATCCCAAGCGTGAGCCCTGAGAGCAGGCTCCCACACTTCGCCACAGTGGGGAGTGGGGCCCGGCAAGTTGCAAACTACCGGGCCACTTCAGTAAATCTCAACTTAGTGCCAGAGGGCAGGTCACGGGACCCGGACAAGCTCCCCGAGACAGGCAGCGGCACCTAGAGACTTGGTTTACCCGGTTGTCAGCGTCTGCTTATTGGCTGAGTGAATACATGAGTGATCTCCCAGTCACGGCACGCAGAATAACCTTCCAGGATCCCGGGGCATACCCCTACCCGTGGAGGGTAAATAACACCTTGCTGCCCCAATCCATCACCCTGGGTACTCCCAACAACGGCGGTACGCCCAATTACCGCACACAACGGGTGGCGTCACAAACTATCATCCCCCTATAAATATCCCCTTTCACTTTAGAGTGTGGCCCCGAGCCCCCGGGTGCGGAGACCCTCAAGCCACGAACGGACATTGCCCACGGATCCGAGTGGTTCGATCCGCTGCTGGGGCGGCACATGTGCATTAATTCAATACTAAAAAAGGTGTGCGGGTCCTATATTTTTTTCTCTATTCGATTTTGAAATGACTTTGAGGAGCTGAGATATTGGGAATTCCCCAAAGATTATATCATTTTAAAAATGAAGACTCGTCAAAGTATTCAAAACTGCTGTCAGGAAGTTTGCTAATCCTTTAGGTGCACACTAACAAGCCACCATAGGTAGCAGACCCTGCAGCCATTACTTGGCCTCAGGTAACCATGATGACCAATAGGGACCCCCGTGATCCTTAAAAGGACAGAGCCTTTGTGACGCCCTGGCCTATCAGGTCGTCGCAGGGTATTGTGCAATCTGCTCTTCTGCACAGTATCTACCCTCCTTGGTTACGGATCCTGGTCCTTTGGTGTTAACAGCTGGCCAATCAAAATCCTAGGAACACTTCGCACTTGAACCTACCAGACACACCATTGGGTGTCCTGAAGGGAATAGGGCCGCCCACATGGTGGGTTGGTGAGGAGAAAGTGAGGACAGTGACAGTTGAGAGTGAAGGAGAGAGGAGGTGAAGTGGCTCTCGTGAGGAGAGGCCACGGCGGAGAGCTCCTGTATACTAGGTGGCAGACGTTGGTCTGGGCCTGGTAGGAGCCGGAACCCAGTCGCAGGGGACAGTGACAAGGGGCACAGACTGCCAAGGAGGGCAGCCGGCAGCCTTGAGCTATCACCAGGCAGGGGCAAGGGCACGACTAGGTACGTGGACCCCAGGCCGGAAAGTAGCTTCACGCGTTCTGGTAATTTACCCAACAGGGATGAAGACTTCAAGTGTCATCCCCAACCCGCTCCAAAATCGGGGTACTAGTGCACAGATGGGATAGGACTTTCCCAATACAGTCCAAAGAGATCTTACGCGTGAACCATGAGCGCAAGCTCACTCCGTTAGCCATACAGATGTGCGGGACCCGGAGAGTTTCATACCAACGGGTCCAATCGAGACTACGGTGCCAGGGATAGGGCCACAGACCAACAACAACACCAAGGGCACGGATCCAGGCGTGCTCCCCGCAGACTACCGTGGTGCTCAGAACTTTGGTTTACAAGCTGTCGGTGTGGTTATTCTGGGACTGAGTACATTGGAAACCCCTGTTCCTATCCCCCAACGGCACCCAACCACCATCCATCATCAACGGGCCTTGGGACACAAACCCCCTACCCACGGAGGAGTTAAACATCAAGCTGCCACACCATTGTCACGGGGCTCCCCAATGGCAGTGGTGGTCCCTCACATTACCACGCACCGTGGGTGGCGTCACGAACTTTCCAAAAAAAACCTGTACATATCTCCCCCCTTTCTTTTAATCAAATGGCCGCGCGACTCTCGGGTCCGGAGACCCCTCGAGCCACCGCGGATCCGAGCAGCGGCAGCAGCCCGCCTGCTCGCACGGGGGCGGTACACCTTCACCGGCTGTTAACCATCTTGATGCCATTGTCGTTATTCACAGCAGCATCAAGGGGGTTAAACAACCATGATTGTCGATCACAACTTATGGCCGAGGCATTTCATTTGCACATGATGGGGTACAGGAGGGAGGGTGCTATTCTCTGGTTTCAGTAATGATTACGGGGTTAATTATTATTAATATTTATTTATAAAGCACCATTGATTCCATGTTGCTGTACATGAGAAGGGGTTACATACAGAATACATATACAAGTTACAAGAGACAGACCATTACAGAAGGGAGAGGGCCCTGCCCTTGCGGGCTTACATTCTGTAAGATAATGGGGAGGAGACATTGAGGGGGGGAGGAGACATTGAGGGGGGTGGGGGGGGGGGCAGTGGGGTCGATAAATGCAGAAATTAAGAAGTCTCACTCTCTGGTCATCCGAGATCTCCCTTTGCTGTGGGTTTACTCTATTTACAGCCAGAGGTTGAACATCACAATAGATCTGGTTCTGTTCTCAGCAGATTTTGTCTTTCCAGTCTACGCAATGCTAAATTGTTTTGAGAGCTTGATAATTATGTTGGATTTAGGGTGCAGCACTTCTGTGGAATTATCCAAGACTGAAGCAAAATCATCATGATGAAGTGGGTTTTTCAATAATGCGACACATAAGCGGATCCATCAGCCCCGACACGAAGGAGGCATTACTCTAATAAAACACATTCCTTAACACAATACATAGACACTAGAAACGTGCCGGGACCTGAAAAAGGAGAAGTGGAGGATCCACAGCAGGAGTGCCGCCAACAATCTGCGGAAACACGAGGATACAAGTGACAGGAAATCACCAAACCACAAGTGGCACAGAGCCGCATCCTCTACCCCATAGGTATCACATCTCCATAGAACCACATCCCTCGGATGACTATGTGCAGCACAACTAGCAGTACCTGATCCGGGGAGAATAGGGCATGACCATCCACTCGCTTACCGTCAATAGGGAACCTGAAGCTCTCTGCAATGTGGTACAGGTCATCACAGATAACACACAAACACCCCCATTAGACAGTGACACCAGCCAAACACAAAACCCTTATTGCCTCCCTCCAGTGTCTGATGGCCACACCAGGTGGGGTGGAGCCAAGCGGTTGGCCCCACCCACCGAGGAGTTCACAGGCCTGGAGGCAGGAAAAAGTGACAGAACAGTTGAGAAGTTAGAGTGAGGAGGTTGAAGTGAGAGGAGTAAACACTTGGGTGTCTGGGTTTGTGGCCCAGGCACTGACAGCAAGGTTGGCAGACGGTGGTGGCCGTCTGCAGGAGTGTGAATCAACGCGGAACCGTAGGACCGGGCGTTGGGCCGCCGGTACCGGTCGGGGAGCTAAGTGAAGCCAGCACACACAGGCAGGGCCATTGGACCCCGACCAGGCTTGGAGCCGCCGACAATAGTCAAATCCGAATGTGACCGGAACCCCAGGGGTTTCCTAACAGCCAAAGACCCGATTGAAGGCAACCGCCCACACCGTGAGGGTATACAGCTACCGCCTAAGGCTAGAGACCCAAGGGCCAGCGCCTGCGGGCAAACGGGCTCCTCCGGTACCCATACACCGGGGAACGGACTACCGTTGAGGATCCATAGTAGTCAAACGAGAACATCAAGGTGCAGGGAAAGACAGCCGCCATCACTTGTCCGGGGAGAGACACTGCAGCCGGCTGCGGGACCCATCCATCCAGCCGTTTGATTTACAGAGGCTTTGTGCATCTCTTACTGAGTGAGTACACCCGTGCCATCCGCACCGCGCCGCGCTGTCCCTGCAACTCTGCACATCACCAACCCTGCCTCCCCGTCACATCATCGGGCCCCGGGACCACCGACCCCTACCCACGGAGGGGGAAAACAACATCCCAGCTGCTCCCTACCATCGCTCCCGGGATCCCCGTCACCAGCAGCGGTGGTGCCCATCTTCACCACAACCCGTGGGTGGAGTCACGGACTAAATCCCCCAAACCAACCACCCCTTTCACTCACGGGCGAGGAGCGCCGCTCGAGTCCCCGGATCCGGCCCACCGCTCGAGCCACCGACCAGCCGCAGCAGCGCCGGACCCGAGCGTTAGAGAGCGCGCAGCAGCAGCGGCGGCGTCCTACCCGCCCGCGACACTTTTTCGTTCCGTTCCCACAGCCAAGCCTGAAGCATATTTTAACAAGTAGAGTGAGAAACTGCATCTTGCCACCTGTGTCGGTGGCTTATTTCCTAGGGAAACAATGGACTGGGCAAATTGAAAACCAACATGTCCAATCCTTCACACCAAGATCTGTCATCAGAAGGCCCCCCATACCTGGTGGATTTGGCAGACTGTGAGACAACTAAGGCCCCTTTCACACATCAGTTTTTTGCCATCAGTCACAATCCGTCGAATTTTGAAAAAAACGGATCCGGCGACTGATGCCGCTGGATCAGTTTTATTTCATCGACTTGTATTAGCGACGGATGGCCTCACGTTTCATCCTTTGATCGACGGATCCGTTGAAAAATGTTTCTCAATCGGACGGAGACGAGTGCCAAAGTAACGTTTTTTGTGTACGTCGAAAAAACAGACTGCGACAGATCCATCACCGTCCGTCGTTTGGTAGAATGGAAGCCTAAGGGCGCAGGATCCATCGTCATCCGTTAAATGACGGAATCCAGCGACAGATTCCATTTTTTTTTTAAGTGAGCATATGTGACGCCCTGGCCTATCAGGTCGTCACAGGGTATTATGCAATCTGCCCTTCTGCACAGTATCCACCTCCTCCTTAGTTACGGATCCCTGCTTGTTGATGTTGCCAAAATCAGAGCCAGTCAAAACCCTAGGAACACTTTGCACCACACCCACCAGACACACCATTTGGGGGCCTGAATGGAATAGGGCCACCCACTTGGGGGGTTGGTAACAGGAAGTGAGAAGTGTCAGTTGTGAAGGGAGAAGTGAAGTTTGAGGAGAGGAGAGAGGAGGTCAGGAGCTGGGCTCCCTGTAGATTAATAGGTGCAGACGTTGGTCTGGGCCTGGTAGGAGCTGGATCTCCGGTCGCAGGGGATCGTGTCAAGGGGCACGGATCTGCCAAGGAGGGCGGCCGGCGGCCTTGAGCCATCTCCCGGCAGGGGCCAGGGCACGACGGGGTACGTGGACCCTAGGCCGGGAAGTAGCTTCAAGCGTCCTGGTAATTTACCCGACGGGGGTGAAGCCTTCAAGATTCATCCCTCATCTGCTCCAAAAATCAGGGTACTAACGCAACGAGGGGGATAGGACTTTCCCAGTAAATAGCCCAGAAAATCCCAAGCGTGAACCCTGAAAGCAAGCTCACTCCGTTAGCCATACGGGTGAGCGGGACCTGACTAGTTCCACACTACAAGGTCCAAATAGTGAAGAAGGTGCCACGGAAAAGGTCACAGGCTAACAAGCAACACCAAGGGCACGGATCCAAGCGTGCTTCCTCCTTGCTGCAGCGGTGCTCAGAATTCTGGTTTACAAGCTGTCGGTGTCAGTATTCTTGGACTGAGTGAGTACGCAGAAACCCTTTCCTCTCCCAACGGCACCCCTTCGCTACCATCACCGGGTCCTGAGGCAAACCCCCCTACCCACGGAGGGGGTCAAACACCTTGCTGCCATACCACCGCCACCGGACGCTCCCAACAGCAGCGGTGGTACTACATCTTACCACGCACCGTGGGTGGCGTCACAAACTCCTATTTCCCCCGTACATATCCACCCCCTTTTACTTCGAGTGTCCGCACGACCCCCCTCCCGGGTCCGGAGACCCTTCGAGCCACCGCGGTTCCGGATCTGAGCGGCTCGGCTGCTGACACGGGAGCGGTACACATGGTCCAATTATTGTTTAGCCCCCAGCTAGTCGAATCCGTCGCATCAGTTTAGCCAAAATTTGCAACAGATCCGTAGAGAAAACGGATTGTGACTGATGGCAAAAAACTCATGTGAAAGGGGCCTTATATGACAGGTATAACTGCCCTCATGTAAAGCAAAGAGGAGAAACTAATATCACCCGCTCGGTATGCTCCTCTGCACAGTAACTGTCTACTCCTGCACCATCTCTGGGTGCTTTCTGCTTACTTCTCCGCTTTTTCCACAACTAAGTTTACCTGGAATAAAAATCTTTCAGGCAGATTTTTGTCAGCCCAGTATATATTTAAAAAAACACAACAACAATTGTGGAGGTAAGTAGGATGCTACTGATTTTAAATTGAAATGCAAAGGATTTAAAAAAAGGTGACAGCCTTAAGTTTCCAACCTTCAGGAGCACCGCTCCACAGCCTGCTCTGCCAGGGGTGGTGCACTCCTGAAGACTGACAGTTCAGGCCAGGGATATGGAAAGCTGTCAGTGTTAGACAGAGCAAAAAGGACTACATGGCACAAGACAACTTGTCCTCTAGTGATGATCTCCTGCTGATAAAACACTGATTTTATCGAAACTGTAAGAAACAGCCAAGTGACATCACTGGAATCAGAGTTTCTGCCTCTACATCTTGCTGCTCTCATATTACATAGCAGAAACCTGCTGACATATTATCTTAAAAGAGAACTTTTCTGTTAAGTAGGAATTGTCCAAAGCAGAGAGAGCAGATAAACAAAATAAAAGTTGTGTTTCAGCACCGTGAAATATTAACATGTTAATTTATTAAAAATACCTTTTCATAAAAGGAAACAAAAAAAGTAGATACAACTTGGGGAACAGAAAGCATACATGTTAAGCCTTATAAGTTTCAGACAACAGAGTCCTTAACCCTTTCACGACCTTGAACGAACCTATACATGTTAGAAGGAAATTTGTTTCTGATTTAGGATGTACAGGTATGCCCTGGCGATCGCGGGGTCACAGGTGCTGTGCCCGGCATAATCACTGCCACAGATGGCTTTCTCACAGCCAAGGATGGTCTCTGCATCGTCCCTGACTGTTTAACCCCATAAATGTCATGATCAATATCAAAACCTAGGGGATTGGGAGATTGCGCTCCCTCTCTTCTCCAATCGGTGAACCCGTGATGTAATTGCGAGGGCCCAATCGTCACCATGGTGACCCGGGAACACACTAAAAATGAATACACATTTTTCACATCTAATGCAAGTCTATGGAGAAATTCCACACAAAAGCCTCAGTGTTTGAGAATTCAAAACACTTTGTATTGGTAAAAAAGAAGCACAGTGGACAGGAGATATCTATTAATCCCACGAAAAGGACGTTCTGGACATAGTGTCATCCCTCCGGCAGAAACGCGAGTGTTCTCCGTGGGAGATCGCAGCGTCCGTGCCCACGGTCAGGGTTCTGCGGAACTTTGTTTTCTAGAAATCCCATCCACTGTGCTGGAACCGTACAACACAGTAAAATACACTGCGCCCAGAATACTGCTAACAGTGATGGTGGGGATGTACCAGGTGCAGCAAATATGCGCTGCGCCAAAAACAGGATAAAAACTCATAGGTGGGCAGGTGACCCTCCCCCACACAGCCATCTATTGCCCCATCAGTGGTGAGGACCACCTCTACAAATTAAGCCCCCAATTCACCATGGCTGTGTCTCCTGTTTCCAGAGTAATTTGCTCCTCTTTTCATTCTTGGATTTGCAGTCTCCAGACTAACGACATTACTGCAAAACCCGTCCTCAAATACAAGACAAAAAGTGACCTGAAGAAACTACAAATGACGAGTCTGGGCCTGGGCTCCAGTCTGCAGCAGCTCAGCCCGACAATAAGGACCAATATGTCCCCATATACAAATGGCTATGACGTCACCACAGCGCAGTGTACAGTCGTCAGGACGCTGTATAGGAATGTGGTACAATAGAGCACAGCACATTCCCATGCAGCCTCCTGAGGCGCCGACTCCATCCCTCACACCGAGCACATCACACAGCTCTCACCAGTTTGGTAGCTCTGTACGGGCCCGGGCCTATGATGCGGGGCTCCATGTCCCGGTGCTGCCCGGCCGCCTCCTGCCGGGGCCGCGGTGTCTCCAGGAGACCGGAGCAGTTTGAATCTTGTACCTGTGGGACAGAGGCCGCCTATTGGCTGTGGTGACACCACGTGACGTCTCTGGGGAGGGATGCGACAGACCGGAGGATTCTAGTCACTTGTAGGGGGAGGAGCTGTGGGCAAGAGGCTTGTACCTGGGATAATGGGGGCCGTGTGCAGGGAGCTAGGATCCGTGTGTGGGGGGCTTGTACCTGGGATAATGGGGTCCGTGTGCAGGGAGCCTATACCTGGGATAATGGGGTCCGTGTGCAGGGGGGGCTTATACCTGGCATAATGGGGGTCGTGTGCAGGGGGGGGGCTTATACCTGGGATAATGGGGTCCGTGTGCAGGGAGGGCTAATACCTGGGATAATGGGTCCGTGTGCGGGGGGGCTTATACATGGGATAATGGGGGCAGTCTGCAGGGGGAGCTTATACCTGGGATAATGGGGGCCGTGTGCAGGAAGCTTATACCTGGGATAATGGGGGTCGTGTGCGGGGGGGCTTATACCTGGGATAATGGGGTCCATGTGCGGGGGGGGGGCTTATACCTGGGATAATGGGGTCCGTGTGCAGGGAGGGCTTATACCTGGGATAATGGGTCCGTGTGCGGGGGGGGCTTATACATGGGATAATGGGGGCAGTCTGCAGGGGGAGCTTATACCTGGGATAATGGGGGCCGTGTGCAGGGAGCTTATACCTGGGATAATGGGGGTCGTGTGCGGGGGGGCTTATACCTGGGATAATGGGGTCCATGTGCGGAGGGGCTTATACCTGGGATAATGGGGGCCGTGTGCAGGGGGGGGCTTATACCTGGGATAATGAGGTCCATGTGCGGGGGGGCTTATACCTGGGATAATGGGGTCCGTGTGCGGGGGGGCTTATACCTGGGATAATGGGGGTCGTGTGCGGGGGGGCTTATACCTGGGATAATGGGGTCCATGTGCGGAGGGGCTTATACCTGGGATAATGGGGGCCGTCTGCAGGGGGGGGCTTATACCTGGGATAATGAGGTCCATGTGCGGGGGGGCTTATACCTGGGATAATGGGGTCCGTGTGCAGGGAGCTTATACCTGGGATAATGGGGTCCGTGTGTAGGGAGCTTATACCTGGGATAATGGGGTCCGTGTGCGGGGGGGCTTATACCTGACATAATGGGGTCCGTGTGCAGGGGGGGCTTATACCTAGGATAATGGGGGCCGTGTGCAGGGGGGCTTATACATGGGATAATGGGGTCCGTGTGCAGGGGGGGTTTATACCTGGGATAATGGGGGGTCCGTGTGCAGGGGGGCTTATACCTGGGATAATGGGGGCCGTGTGCAGGGGGGGCTTATACCTGGGATAATGCAGGCCGTGTGCAGGGAGCTTATACCTGGGATAATGGGGTCCGTGTGCAGGGAGCTTATACCTGGGATAATGGGGTCCGTGTGCAGGGAGGGCTTATACCTGGGATAATGGGGTGTGCAGAGGGGTTTATACCTGGGATAATGGGGTCCGTGTACGGGGGGCTTATACTTGGGATAATGGGGGCCGTGTGCAGGGAGCTTATACCTGGGATAATGGGGTCCATGTGCAGGGGGGCTTATACCTGGGATAATGGGGGCCGTGTGCAGGGGGGGGGCTTATACCTGGGATAATGGGGTCCGTGTGCGGGGGGGCTTATACCTGGGATTATGGGGTCCGTGTGCAGGGGGGGCTTATACCTAGGATAATGGGGGCTGTGTGCAGGGGGGCTTATACATGGGATAATGGGGTCCGTGTGCAGGGGGGGTTTATACCTGGGATAATGGGGGGTCCATGTGCAGGGGGGTTTATACCTGGGATAATGGGGTCCGTGTACAGGGGGGCTTATACCTGGGATAATGGGGTCCGTGTGCAGGGAGCTTATACCTGGGATAATGGGGGCCGTGTGCAGGGGGGACTTATACCTGGGATAATGCAGGCCGTGTGCAGGGAGCTTATACCTGGGATAATGGGGTCCGTGTGCGGGGGGGGGGGGACTAGTACCTGGGATAATAGGGTCTGTGTGCAGGGGGGACTAGTTAGTATCTGGGATAATGGGGTCAGTGTGCAGGGGGGGCTTATACCTGGGATAATGGGGGCCGTGTGCAGGGGGAGCTTATTCCTGGGATAATGGGGGCCATGTGCAGGGGGGCTTATACCTGGGATAATGGGGTCCGTGTGCAGGGAGCTTATACCTGGGTTAATGGGGGCCGTGTGCAGGGGGGGCTTATACCTGGGATAATAGGGGCCGTGTGCAGGGGGGCTTATACCTAGGATAATGGGGTCCGTGTATGGGGAGCTTATACCTGGGATAATGCGGGCCGTGTGCAGGGAGCTTATACCTGAGATAATGGGGGCCGTGTGCAGGGGGGGCTTATACCTGGGATAATGGGGTCCGTGTATGGGGGGCTTATACCTAGGATAATGGGGTCCGTGTATGGGGGGCTTATACCTGGGATACTGGGGTCCATGTGCAGGGGGGGGCTTATACCTGGGATAATGGGGGCCCTGTCCAGGGGGGCTTATATCTGGGATACTGGGGTCCGTGTGCAGGGGTCTTATACCTGGGATAATGGGGCTGTGTGCAGGTGTACCGCCTCGGGTCCGGGCTCGTTTGGTGGGTGGCTCGAGCGCCTCAAGACCCGGGGGTCACGTCGCTCTGAAGGGAGGCTGGCGCTACATGAGGGTTTCGGTGGCGAGGTTCACGGACGGGGCCGTGGTGTTTAGGAATGTAAGTTCGTGACGCCACCCACGGGTTGTGGTGAGTGCGGACACCACCGCTGCCGTTAACTAGGCTCCCAGGGACGGTGTTGTGCAGCCTGGTGTTGACCCCTCCGTGGGCAGGGGGTGATGGTCCCGGGGCCCGGTGGTTGCAAGGTGCGGGCGTGTTAGTGCGGTGCGGTGCGCAGCCCGAGGGTACTGTTGTACTCACTATGACATACACCGGAGTCTGGTAAACCAAAAAGATGGTGGTCGGTGCCCGCAGCCGGCTGCACCTGGTCCCCGACCCGGTTCGGTGGTTCCCGCCTTTCTCCTGCACCTCGTTTTGTAGAGTTTGACTGCCTACGCTTCAGCAACGGTAGTACGCTCCCCAGCTGTACAGTTAGGTCCAGAAATATTTGGACAGTGACACAAGTTTTGTTATTTTAGCTGTTTACAAAAACATGTTCAGAAATACAATTATATATATAATATGGGCTGAAAGTGCACACTCCCAGCTGCAATATGAGAGTTTTCACATCCAGATCGGAGAAAGGGTTTAGGAATCATAGCTCTGTAATGCATAGCCTCCTCTTTTTAAAGGGACCAAAAGTAATTGGACAAGGGACTCTAAGGGCTGCAATTAACTCTGAAGGGGTCTCTCTCGTTAACCTGTAATCAATGAAGTAGTTAAAAGGTCTGGGGTTGATTACAGGTATGTGGTTTTGCATTTGGAAGTTGTTGCTGTGACCAGACAACATGCGGTCTAAGGAACTCTCAATTGAGGTGAAGCAGAACATCCTGAGGCTGAAAAAAAAGAAAAAATCCATCAGAGAGATAGCAGACATGCTTGGAGTAGCAAAATCAACAGTCAGGTACATTCTGAGAAAAAAGGAATTGACTGGTGAGCTTGGGAACTCAAAAAGGCCTGGGCGTCCACGGATGACAACAGTGGTGGATGATCGCCGCATACTTTCTTTGGTGAAGAAGAACCCGTTCACAACATCAACTGAAGTCCAGAACACTCTCAGTGAAGTAGGTGTATCTGTCTCTAAGTCAACAGTAAAGAGAAGACTCCATGAAAGTAAATACAAAGGGTTCACATCTAGATGCAAACCATTCATCAATTCCAAAAATAGACAGGCCAGAGTTAAATTTGCTGAAAAACACCTCATGAAGCCAGCTCAGTTCTGGAAAAGTATTCTATGGACAGATGAGACAAAGATCAACCTGTACCAGAATGATGGGAAGAAAAAAGTTTGGAGAAGAAAGGGAACGGCACATGATCCAAGGCACACCACATCCTCTGTAAAACATGGTGGAGGCAACGTGATGGCATGGGCATGCATGGCTTTCAATGGCACTGGGTCACTTGTGTTTATTGATGACATAACAGCAGACAAGAGTAGCCGGATGAATTCTGAAGTGTACCGGGATATACTTTCAGCCCAGATTAAGCCAAATGCCGCAAAGTTGATCGGACGGCGCTTCATAGTACAGATGGACAATGACCCCAAGCATACAGCCAAAGCTACCCAGGAGTTCATGAGTGCAAAAAAGTGGAACATTC
Source organism: Anomaloglossus baeobatrachus (assembly GCF_048569485.1). Lineage (NCBI taxonomy): Eukaryota > Metazoa > Chordata > Amphibia > Anura > Aromobatidae > Anomaloglossus > Anomaloglossus baeobatrachus. The sequence goes on along the minus strand of NC_134353.1, from coordinate 874,904,585 downwards.
TGCAATGGCCAAGTCAATCACCAGATCTTAACCCAATTGAGCATGCATTTCACTTGCTCAAATCCAGACTTAAGACGGAAAGACCCACAAACAAGCAAGACCTGAAGGCTGCGGCTGTAAAGGCCTAGCAAAGCATTAAGAAGGAGGAAACTCAGCGTTTGGTGATGTCCATGGGTTCCAGACTTAAGGCAGTGATTGCCTCCAAAGGATTCGCAACAAAATATTGAAAATAAAAATATTTTGTTTGGGTTTGGTTTATTTGTCCAATTACTTTTGACCTCCTAAAATGTGGAGTGTTTGTAAAGAAATGTGTACAATTCCTACAATTTCTATCAGATATTTTTGTTCAAACCTTCAAATTAAACGTTACAATCTGCACTTGAATTCTGCTGTAGAGATTTCATTTCAAATCCAATGTGGTGGCATGCAGAGCCCAACTCGCGAAAATTGTGTCACTGTCCAAATATTTCTGGACCTAACTGTATGTGTGTTGGGGAACCCGTTTGCCCGCAGGCGCTGGCCCATGGGATCTCTCTGCCTGTGCGGTGGCTTTCTATCCCCCTCGGTAGGCTGTTGCCGTCTTTCTGGTCTTGGGACGGGAAAGGACCTAAGGTCCAGACTTCAATCAGTAAATTCAACGTGATCCAGTGGCTTCTGGACCTTGTTCTGGGTCTGAGTACCCCTCCTGGTGCTCCGGTTTCCAGTTGGTTCCCAGGTTCGGTACCGGCGGGCCACTACCCTCTCCCGGTCCCTTATGGTTCGGTTCCACCAGCCGTCTTCCCCGCTCCTGCAGGCGGCAACCACCGTCTGCCTCCTGGCCACAGGGTATCCGGGCTACGACCCAGATCCCTGACAGACGTTTTCTCTTAACTCCTCGCCAACTACTCCACTCTCCTCTCCCTCCTAACGGGTCTCTCCGTTTTTCCCGCCTGAGGCTATCCGAACTCCTCGGTGGGCGTGGCCAACCGCCTGGCTCTGCCCCCCTGGTATGAACGTCAAGACCTGAGAGGGGTGACTCAGGGTTTTTAGGTTGGCTGCTGTTACCTTGTTAGGGGAGGGGTGTTTGTGCAAGGGCCTGTCTGTGACTACCTGGCAAGTCCAGGGCGTCACATATATATATATACAGTAGAACCTTGTATTACGAGTATAATTCGATCCAGGAATGTGCTCTTAAACCGAGTTACTCTTATATCAAAGCAAATTTCCCATAGGAAATAATTGAAAACACAGACATTTCGTTCCACAACCCAAAAATATTTACTGTATTTATAAAAACTTATTACAGTAATGCAAACTAATGTACAGTATTCATATAAAAATATCACAGTGCACTTATAAAAAATACTGAACAGTACAGTAAAAGACATATAAAACAAATTAAACTGCATGTTAGCTTAGCTTACAATAGAATTGTTGGTGTGCGGGAGATACACTATAGAGAAAAAAAAATGTAGAAATATGACATCCTTTATTCTAGTACAATACACAAAAAACACCCCCAAATCTATTGTACCGCCCCAGGGCTCGGCCGGCTGCCGAGCCGCACGGATTCGTGCTCGTCGGTGGGTGGCTCAAGCTCCTCCGGGCCCGGGGGTCACGTCGCTCTGAAGGGAAGCTGGCGCTACGTGTAGGGATTTCGGTGGGGGAAGGTTCATGGCCGAGGCCATGGAGTTTAGGGGTGTAAGTTCGTGACGCCACCCACGGGTTGTGGTGAATGTGGACACCACCGCTGCCGTTAACTAGGCTCCCGGGGACGGTGTTATGCAGCCTGGTGTTGACCCATCCGTGGGCAGGGTGTGATGGTCCCGGGGAGGATGGTTGCGAGGTGCAGGCGGTGTGGTACGGTGTGGTGCGTGGCCCGAGGGCACTATTGTACTCACTATGACATACACCGGAGTCTCTGGTAAACCAAAAAGGATGGTGGTCGGTGCCCGCAGCCGGCTGTGCTTTGCCCCTTTCTCAGGTTGGTGGTTCCCGCCTTTCTCCTGTACCTCTGTGGTAGAACTTGACTGCCTATGCTTCAGCAACGGTAGTCTGCTCCCCGGCTTTATGTGTGTCGGGGAACCCATTTGCCGCAGGCGCTGGCCCGTGGGATCTCTCTGCCTGTGCGGTGGCTTTCTATCCCCCTCCGTGGGCTGTTGCCATCTTTCGGGTCTTGGGACGGGAAAGGACCTAAGGTCCAGACCTCAATCAGTGTATTCGACGTGCTCCAGTGGCTTCTGGACCTCGTTCTGGGTCTGAGTACCCCTCCTGGTGCTCCGGTTTCCAGTTGGTTCCCAGGTTCTGTACCGGCGGGCCACTACCCTCTCCCGGTCCCTTACGGTTCCACCAGCCGTCTTCCCCGCTCCTGCAGGCGGCAACCACCGTCTGCCTCCTGGCCACAGGGTATCTGGGCTACGACCCAGATCCCTGACAGACGTTTTCTCTTAACTCCTCTCCAACTACTCCACTCTCCTCTCCCTCCTAACGGGTCTCTCCGTTTTTCCCGCCTGAGGCTATCCGAACTCCTCGGTGGGCGTGGCCAACCGCCTGGCTCTGCCCCCCTGGTATGAACGTCAAGACCTGAGAGGGGTGACTCAGGGTTTTTAGGTTGGCTGCTGTTACCTTGTTAGGGGGACGGGTGTTTGTGCAAGGCCCTGTCTGTGACTACCTGGCTAGTCCAGGGCGTCACACAGGGGGCTTATAACTGGGGAGAGTGGGGGCCATGTGCAGGGGACTTACTAGCTCAAAAAGGTGCTTCTACTCAATACTGAGCAAAGGGTCTGAATACTTATGTCCATGTGATATTTCAGTTTTTCTTGTTTAATAAATTTGCAAAAATTTCAACTTTTCTGTTATTTTCTGTCAAGATGGGGGATGGGGTGCAGAGTGCACATCGGGTCCGGGATGGTTACTTGTGGCCAGAGGCCACTCTCAAATGAAGAAGGGCGGCTATTTACATGGGAGATATAGTTCGTGACACCACCTATGGTGTGCGGTAACAGGGATTAACGCCGCTGCCGATGGGAGTACCTGGGGGAAGATGGAATGGGGGCAGCCAGGTGACGTTCCCTCCACAGGTAGGGAAGGCCCTGGGACTCTGAATGGTGGGATGTAGGGGAGCGCAGGGCTTGTTGGACGCAGGGGAGAATCGTGTACTCACTCAGGCAGCATCGGTAATGAAAGCAGACTCTGACAACAAGGTAAACCAAGTTTCTGGGTGCTGCTGCCCTCTTGGGGGAGCCCGTCCGGGTATCCCTCCCCTATAGTACTGCCGGGTGATCCGGAGCTTGCCTACATGCACAAAATTTGAAGTGTTCAGGTGGCCCATAGGCATAAAGCTGTCCCGGTCCTGCTCCCTACTGTTAATAGTGGAGCTGTGTCTCACCGGAGTCTCTGGTAAACCAAAAAGGATGGTGGTCGGTGCCTGCAGCCGGCTGTGCTTTGCCCCTTTCTCAGGTTGGTGGTTCCCGCCTTTCTCCTGCACCTCTGAGGTAGAACTTGACTGCCTAAGCTTCAGCAACGGTAGTCTGCTCCCCGGCTTTATGTGTGTCGGGGAACCCGTTTGCCCGCAGGCGCTGGCCCATGGGATCTCTCTGCCTGTGCGGTGGCTTTCTATCCCCCTCCGTGGGCTGTTGCCATCTTTCGGGTCTTGGGACGGGAAAGGACCTAAGGTCCAGACCTCAATCAGTGTATTCGACGTGCTGCAGTGGCTTCTGGACCTCGTTCTGGGTCTGAGTACCCCTCCTGGTGTTCCGGTTTCCAGTTGGCTCCCCGGTTCGGTACCGGCGGGCCACTACCCTGTCCCGGTCCTTTATGGTTCCACCAGCTGTCTTCCCGGCTCCTGCAGGCGGCAACCACTGTCTGCCTCCTGGTCACAGGGACTCTGGGCTCCTACCCAGATCCCTGACAGTCGTTAACACACTGATACTACTCTCCTCTAACTCCTAACAGATCTGTTTTGTGTTTTTCTCGCCTCAGGCTATCCGAACTCCTCTCCAGGGGGTCTACCTGTGACTACCTGGCTAGTCCAGGGCGTCACACTATTCTTCCCAAAATAAGGGCAGAACTAAGCCAAATGTAAGGTTGGAATACTGCACAGGCAATTACGTAGAATATAGTACAAGCAATGTGCTGTACTGCTTATCAGAAAGAAACTACTACACTGTATCCAAATTGCAAATTGATAGACATGTTATATAGTATATACTGTACAATGGTATACTCCGGGTCAGAGTGTGAAGAAAGGACAGAACCGGAAGTGTGCAGGGTGAATATTTGTTCTTATTGCTCTTAAACCAAGTTACAAATTCTTAAAAAGCTTTGCTTGTCTTGCAAAACGCTCTCAAACCAAGTTACTCTTAATCCAAGGTTCCACTGGGGGGGTGTGTGTGTGTGTGTATATATATATCTATCCATACATATGTATATACATACATACAGTGTAATATATATTTTATATATATATATATATATATATATTATATATATATATTGTGAGGTAGCGTCGTCGGCTGCGCTGCAGAAGACACGGAATCCAGGCACCAAGGTTCACAGCACACGGTTTATTCCAAAGAAAAAGTTCACAATAGTACATAGGTGCCTTTCCGGCAGAGAACTCAGGGAGATGTGATCACCCCCTCACACCCGGCACACCTGCCCTTGTTCCTGAATCTATTTATCCCTCCCTTCAGCCTGTAGGGAAAACAGCATTAACCCTATAGTGGATTATCATGGAGTGAGCACAACCGGGGCGAGACATACCGGCCGTCATAGATAACCCCGGTCACAGTCTCACATACCCCCCCCCCTCAGTTCAAGCGTGCGGGGTTGAACTCCTGCCATCAAACACGGGCCGCGGGACAAGGCATCGGCGTTGCCCTGCAACCTACCGGCCCGGTGTTCAACCGTATACCGGAAGTTCTGCAGAGAAAGGAACCACCGGGTAACCCGGGCATTCCGTTCCTTGGCGGACCTCATCCAGACCAGTGAAGAGTGATCCGTCACCAAGCGAAACTGACGTCCCAGCAGGTAATAGCGTAGGGACTCCAAGGCCCACTTGATCGCCAGGCACTCCTTCTCCACTACGCTATAATTCCGCTCGGGAGGGGTGAGCTTCCTACTTAAGAAGGTGACGGGGTGTTCCTCCCCCTGAACCACCTGAGACAGCACTGCCCCCAGGCCGACCTCCGAGGCGTCAGTCTGTACTATGAACTCCTTCCGGAAATCAGGGTTGACCAGAACGGGCTGTCCGCACAGGACCTCCTTCAGGGCCCGGAAGGAGTCCTCGGCCTGCGGAGTCCAGCGCACCATGACGGACTTCTTGCCTTTGAGAAGGTCCGTCAAGGGGGCTGATAGTCCCGCAAAATCGTTTACAAACCTCCTGTAGTACCCCACGATACCCAGGAAGGCCCTAACCTGCTTCGTGGTCAGGGGTCTAGGCCACTTCTGGATCGCCTCGACCTTGTTAATTTGGGGCTTAATCACTCCTTGGCCTATCACGTAGCCCAAGTAGCGGGCTTCCGTGAGTCCCAATGCACATTTCTTGGGATTGGCTGTCAATCCGGCTGTTCGAAGCGCGTCCACCACCGCTTGTACCTGTTCCAAGTGAGTCTGCCATTCGGAGCTGTAAATAATGATGTCATCAAGGTACGCTGATGCATACGCCTGGTGGGGTTCCAGCACTAAGTCCATCAACCTCTGGAACGTGGCCGGAGCGCCATGTAACCCAAAAGGCAAGACAACATAGTGGAAGAGACCCTCCGGCGTAACAAAAGCGGTTTTCTCCTTGGCGGACTCCGTTAGTGGCACCTGCCAGTACCCCTTGGTCAGGTCGAGCGTGGTAAAATATCGCGCCTGTCCCAGCCTATCAATCAGCTCATCCACCCGGGGCATGGGGTAGAGATCGAACTTGGATATTTCGTTCAATCTCCTAAAGTCATTGCAGAACCTTAAGGAGCCATCGGGTTTTGGTATTAGGACAATCGGACTAGCCCATTCACTCCGGGATTTTTCGATGACCCCCAGGCGTAACATTGTCTTTACTTCCTCCGATATGGCTTGTCGTCGAGCCTCCGGTACTCGGTATGACTTCAGGCGTACCTTCAGGTGGGGCTCGGTGACAATATCATGTCGTATCAGACTGGTCCTACCGGGCAGTTCGGAGAAGACATCGGGGTTCTGCTGAACCAACCGTCTGGCCTCTCGCCTCTGAGTCTTGGTGAGGGCTTCTCCAATCCTTACTTCCGGTTCGTCCTCTCCGGAGGTCGCTGGAGCCGGATGTGAACGACCCGAAGAGGAGGGAGGTGGGGAAAAAACAGCCATCAGGTTTTCCCGTTCCTGCCAAGGTTTTAATAGGTTGACATGGTATATTTGTTCCGGTTTCCGCCTACCGGGCTGCAATACTTTATAGTTAACCACCCCGACTCTTTCCTTTATCTCGTAGGGGCCTTGCCACTGAGCCAGGAATTTACTCTCCGCCGTGGGAATCAATACCAACACCCGATCCCCGGGTTTAAAGGTCCGCACGGTGGCTTGTCTATTGTAGCGGCCGCTTTGCGCGGCCTGAGCCTCCTGTAAATGCTCCTTCACAATTGGCATGACCGCGCTTATGCGGTTCTGCATACCCAAAATGTGTTCAATCACACTTTTATGGGGGGTGGGCTCCTGCTCCCAGGTTTCTTTTGCCAGGTCCAACAATCCCCGGGGATGTCGCCCGTATAACAATTCAAAAGGCGAAAACCCCGTGGATGCCTGTGGCACCTCTCGTATGGCAAACATCAAATAGGGAAGCATCATATCCCAGTCTTTCCCATCTTTGGAAATCACCCTTTTGAGCATGGTTTTCAGGGTTTTATTGAATCGTTCCACTAAACCATCAGTCTGAGGATGATACACAGACGTACGCAACTGCTTGATCTGGAGTAGCCGGCATAGCTCTTTGGTCACTTTAGACATGAATGGGGTCCCCTGATCCGTAAGGATCTCCTTGGGCAACCCCACCCGGCAGAACACAGCAAACAACTCCCGAGCTATCAGCTTGGCTGCAGTATGTCTGAGAGGTATCGCCTCTGGATACCGGGTGGCATAGTCAACGATCACTAGGATATGCTGGTGCCCTCGAGCCGACTTTACGAGGGGCCCCACCAGATCCATCCCTATCCGTTCAAAAGGGACTTCTATAATGGGTAACGGTACCAACGGACTGCGAAAGTGGGTCAGGGGTGCGGTAAGCTGACACTCCGGGCAGGTTTCGCAGAACCGTTTTACCTCCCCAAAGACCCCGGGCCAATAGAACCTTTGCAATATTCGCTCCTGCGTTTTCTTGACCCCTAGGTGACCACTCATCAGGTGTTTATGAGCCAAGTCGAGGACCCGCCGGCGATACGGCTGGGGCACCACCAACTGCTCTACCCCTACGCCCCGTATTTCATCTACCCGGTAGAGTAAATCCTGCTTAAGAGCGAAATGGGGGTATCTTACCTGGGCACCAGGCAGCTGTGCCACCCCGTCAACTACTGTCACCCGACTCCGGGCATGTATTAATGTAGGGTCCTGGAGTTGGGCTGTCCCAAACATATCCGGGGACGCCTCCAACTCCGGGATGGGCTCGACCGTCTCAGCCTCTCCTGCCAATACCTCTAGGGGCGACCTATCAGGTTCACATCCTGTCCCTATCATGGGGACCCCTACGGCAGGCGTCCCAGATTCAGGATTGTAGGGCTCAGGTCCCGGACTGACCAATATCTGAGGGGACTTAGGAGGTCCCTTCCATAAAGTCCAAAAATAGGGCAGATCCCTTCCTAGGATCACATCATAGGGAAGAGTATTAATAAGTCCCACCTCATGTTGCACCTGACCGCAAGGTGCTGTGATGGTGACTATCCCCGTGGGATAGTCTCGGCGGTCCCCATGTATGCAAACCACCCCCACGGTACGTCCTGTGGCCTTTACTTTAGCCCTTAGGGTTGATCGCACAAGGGTCACTAAGCTTCCGGAATCCAACAAGCCTGTAACCGGACATCCATTCACCTGAATTTGGCACAAGTGGGGCTCAGTCTCTGGGTAGACCAGGTCAGCGGTACACACCACCTGAGCATACATTGAACCCCGCCGGGTAACCCCACAATCCATGGGCTCCATGGTGAGTGGACACTGGGCTTCCATATGTCCCACCCGCTGGCACCGCCAACATCTAATAGGGAAGGACACCCCCTTGACGAGTTGTCGTTTAGGGTACATAGTTTTCCGGACCTCAGGGACGGAGGGTGCGGCTTCAGACGGGACGGTAGCGGACTCCCGCACCGGTGTCAGCGGTGAGTCCTTGGCCCTAGGCTTGGAGGGGCCGGACCGACGGGCGGTACGCAAAGTCTCAGTGTCCCGTATCAAGTCCTGCGTAGCCACATGCCGCTCTACTAGGGACACTAATTGGTCCAGGGTACTCGGGTCACCCTGTCCGACCCACCGTTGAACGGTGACGGGTAAAGTGCGCACAAAACGATCCACTACTACCCTTTCCACCATTTGCGCCGGGCTCAGAGTGTCAGGCTGCAACCACTTTTTTACAAGATGTAACAAGTCATAGGCCTGTGAGCGTACGGGTTTGGCTTCCTCATAGAACCACTGATTTACCCGCTGAGCCCGTACATAGGTATTCACCCTCAACCGAGCCAGTATTTCGGCTTTCAGGGTCACATAGTCAATGGCGTCTTCGGCACAGAGGTCCAGGTACGCTTTTTGGGGTTCCCCCGTCAGATAGGGCGACAATACCTCAGCCCACTGCGGGGTCGGCAGCTTTTCCCGCTCAGCCACCCGCTCAAACACCGCCAGGAACGCTTCCACATCATCACCCGGGGTCATCTTTTGCAACGCTTGTCTCACCGCTTTCCGGACGCTGCCGTCGTCACCCGGTCCCGGGGTTGTTGCTGCCGGTCCGGCACGGATCGACTTGGCTAGGAGGACCATCTGTTCTTGGTGCCTTTTTTCCTGCAATTGCAAGGCTTGCTGCTGACGTGCATTGGCCTGCTCCATCTGTTCTTGGAATTTTTTTTCCTGCATTTGCAAGGATTGGAGCAGGTGTGCATTGGTCTGTTGCTGCTGTGCATTAGCCTGAGCCAAATGCTTTAGTATGTCCTCCATGGCGTCGCCGGGTTTGGGCTGTAGTATAGCCGCTCGAATCCAGGACATGCGCAGCTGGGTCACCAGGGATGGATGCTACACCTCACCGGCTGTCATGCCCGCATTCTCCACCATATGTGAGGTAGCGTCGTCGGCTGCGCTGCAGAAGACACGGAATCCAGGCACCAAGGTTCACAGCACACGGTTTATTCCAAAGAAAAAGTTCACAATAGTACATAGGTGCCTTTCCGGCAGAGAACTCAGGGAGATGTGATCACCCCCTCACACCCGGCACACCTGCCCTTGTTCCTGAATCTATTTATCCCTCCCTTCAGCCTGTAGGGAAAACAGCATTAACCCTATAGTGGATTATCATGGAGTGAGCACAACCGGGGCGAGACATACCGGCCGTGATAGATAACCCCGGTCACAGTCTCACAATATATATATATATATATACACACACATACACATACATACACACACACACACACTGTATATATACAGTATATATATACACCATATATTTCTTATATAAGTAGATAGTATACTGTATATACAGTTAGGTCCAGAAATATTTGGACAGTTACACAAGTTTTGTTATTTTAGCTGTTTACAAAAACATGTTCAGAAATACAATTATATATATAATATGGGCTGAAAGTGCACACTCCCAGCTGCAATATGAGAGTTTTCACATCCAAATCGGAGAAAGGGTTTAGGAATCATAGCTCTGTAATGCATAGCCTCCTCTTTTTCAAGGGACCAAAAGTAATTGGACAAGGGACTCTAAGGGCTGCAATTAACTCTGAAGGCGTCTCCCTCGTTAACCTGTAATCAATGAAGTAGTTAAAAGGTCTGGGGTTGATTACAGGTGTGTGGTTTTGCATTTGGGAGCTGTTGCTGTGACCAGATAACATGCGGTCTAAGGAACTCTTATTGAGGTGAAGCAGAACATCCTGAGGCTGAAAAAAAGAAAAAATCCATCAGAGAGATAGCAGACATGCTTGGAGTAGCAAAATCAACAGTCGGGTACATTCTGAGAAAAAAGGAATTGACTGGTGAGCTTGGGAACTCAAAAAGGCCTGGGCGTCCACGGATGACAACAGTGGTGGATGATCGCCGCATACTTTCTTTGGTGAAGAAGAACCAGTTCACAACATCAACTGAAGTCCAGAACACTCTCAGTGAAGTAGGTGTATCTGTCTCTAAGTCAACAGTAAAGAGAAGACTCCATGAGAGTAAATACAAAGGGTTCACATCTAGATGCAAACCATTCATCAATTCAAAAAATAGACAGGCCAGAGTTAAATTTGCTGAAAAACACCTCATGAAGCCAGCTCAGTTCTGGAAAAGTATTCTATGGACAGATGAGACCAAGATCAACCTGTACCAGAATGATGGGAAGAAAAAAGTTTGTTTGGGTTTGGTTTATTTGTCCAATTACTTTTGACCTCCTAAAATGTGGAGTGTTTGTAAAGAAATGTGTACAATTCCTACAATTTCTATCAGATATTTTTGTTCAAACCTTCAAATTAAACGTTACAATCTGCACTTGAATTCTGTTGTAGAGGTTTCATTTCAAATCCAATGTGGTGGCATGCAGAGCCCAACTCGCGAAAATTGTGTCACTGTCCAAATATTTCTGGACCTAACTGTATACACACACACATCTACTAACGTTATAAAGGGACAGCACAATATTCCTGGAAACAACAGTATGTAAGGAATGGTGGGAATTATTGTCAAGGTCACATAGGTTAATGCGGTAAAGTCGTGGTTGGACACCTTTTACCATTGTACCTCAGGTTATCTGATATTAATCTAGAAAGCAATCAGACGGACTTATTGAAGTCATGAAGGTCAGTTTGTCCTGTATCCTCCCCTGCTCATCAGCTTTCTCAGCCTATTAGTAACACTGAAAATCGACAATATTGAGAAAATCAAACATGGTAAAGGTGATATATATATAGACGTGAATAGGTCCAAACTTCTTATATGTGTGGCAAAAAAGCTCCATGTTCCCGATATCCTTATACAGCCATTCTGGTTAAAGGGATTGTCCATACATTCCCTTATTAAAATGCTTAGGGAGGTGATAAAAAAAATATACTTGTCTCCTAGAAGCTCCTCCGTACGACGTTCTGCACTAGTTTGCTGGGCTCAACATCCGGGGTTAAGCATCCCATGAACTTGATGGGTTGTTAACAACCTCTGGTGAGCACCTTTACAAATATATTTACTTAGAAAATTAGTGATGTGTTCAATACTTATTTCATGAAAAGAGAAAAGAAAATGCATAGTATTGCCACTCACTATTGCGTAAAAACTCTGGTTTATTGTCTTAACTTAAAAACAAAGCAGGTTTTATTAGAAAATGCGGTCCATACAAACGACGGCCGTTTCGTGCCCCAAGGGCACTTCTACAGGTCTAGCAATAGTGAGTGCCACTACTATGTCTTTTCAGGTCTGTTTTCATGAACTTTTATGTAAATTTTTTGGTCTCCTGCTGTGCAGCACGCATCGGCGTGTTTGACAGTGGGAGACCAACGATCTGAATGGGCAGGGAGCCGGGGTAAGCTAGTAACCATGGTACACATCGGGTAACTATGCAAAGCGGTTTCCATAGTTACCCGATGTGTACGCTGGTTAACAGCTTACGCCGGCTCCGGCACACGTGTGCCGAGAGCTGGGGTAAACTAGTAACCATGTTACACATCGGGTAACTAAGGAAAGTGGTTTCTATAGTTTCCCGATGTGTACCATGGTTACCATCCTACGCCGGCTCCGGCACACGTGTGCCGTGAGCCGTGGTAAGCTAGTGGTTTCACACATCCGGCTTTTCTCCACTTTGTCGGATCCGGTGCGCAGCCGTAAGCTGGTTTCATACGTCCGTGTTTTAGGTACGTGTGACATCTGTTTTTAACACCGATGTCACACGTACCCATGTTATTCTATGATGTGCCTCACACGTCCGTGTTTGGACACGGACCGTGTGACTTTTCATGACCCCGCACGCACACACGCAGGCAACTCTGGCAGCACAGATGTCACATGGATCGCAAACTGATGTGATCCGTGTGACATGAGTGTAAAACACACCGGAGAAAATATGGGTCTTTTTAATAAAAATATTTTCTATATTTACTTCTCTCCAGCGATGCTGCCTCCTGCTCCTTATCGCCGCTCATTATACTCACTGAATATTCAGTGCCCTGTGGAGCTGGAAGCGGGAACAGCGCTGGGGACTTCAGTGCCGGGGACCGCATCGCTGGGTGAGTATACAGCAGAGTGTGTGTGTGTGTGTACATGCATGTGCGCTATGTGTGTATACATGCATGTGCGCTATGTGTGTATGCGCTTGGTGTATCCATGTGTGTCTGCTATGTGTGTATATGTCCTCAGTGTGTGTGTGTGTGTGTGTGTGTATACATGCATGTGCGCTATGTGTGTATGCGCTCAGTGTATCCATGTGTGTCTGCTATGTGTGTGTGCACATTCATGTGCGCTATGTGTGTATGCGCACGGTGTATCCATGTGTGTCTGCTATGTGTGTATATGTGCGTGTGTGTGTGTGTGTGTGTGGATAGGTGGTCAGGAGCGGGAGGCAGCAGAGCAGGAGAAAGCAGGTAAATATGAAAAATATTTTTTTTATTTCACAGACCTGTGTTTTCTCCGGTACCTGTCACACGCATGCCACACGTATGACCATAACCATGCGTGTGACTGGTACTTGATTAAACACGGACGTCTGAAAGCAGCCATACACTGTGTACAGTACAGTGGCCGCGCCGACACTTCCTGGTCGCATGCTCCGGTCACATGACAACACGTGATCGGAGCTTGTCGCGCGGCCACTGTAGTGTATACAATGCACGGGAGCGTGCCGGATCCGACAAAGTGGAGAAAAGGTAAGTAACTATTCAAAGCGACAGTGCTGACGTGTGCCGGGAGTTGGGGTAAGCTAGTAACCATGTTACACATCGGGTAACTAAGGAAAGCGGTTTCTATAGTTACCCGATGTGCACCATGGTTACCAGTCTACGCCAGCTCCGGCACACGTGTGCCAGGAGCAGCTAGTGGTTTCACACATCCGGCTTTTTCTCCACTTTGTCTTGCCAGTGTGGACTTCCGGGGATGCAGCAGTCACCTGGGAGTCGGGGCTCCGTGCGGGGGGCGGGCCCAGGGCGAGCGTCCAATGCGTGAGGGGGGGCGGGGCCTGGTCAAGCGGCCAATGCGTGCCGGGGGCGGGGGCGAACGGCCAATCCGTGCGGGGGGCGGAGCCGAGTCGAGGCGAGCGGCCAATGCGACGGTTGTCACTGTAACGACATAATTTTGGAGCAAGTCAGACAGACAGACACGCAGAATAAGGCAATTATATATATATAGATATACACACACACACGGACAAAATTGTTGGTACCCCTTGTTTAGCGAAAGAAAAAAAGAAAATCCCATGTTGGTCACAGAAATAACTTAAATCTATCAAAAGTAATAAAAAAAATCTTTGAAACTGAACAAATGAAAGTCAGACTTTGCTGTTTTTCTGCTTTCACAGATTTTTTTTTTTAAAAATAAAACTCATGAAACAGGCCTGGACAGAAATGATTGTTCCCTCCTTAACTTAATATTTTGTTGCACAACCTTTTGAGGCAATCACTGCAATCAAACGATTCCTGTAACTGTCAATGAGACTTCTGCGCCTCTCGACAGGTATTTTGGCCACTGCTCAAGAGCAAACTGCTTCAGTTGTCTCATGTTTGAAGGTTGCTACCAGACGGCATGTTTCAGCTCTTTCCAAAGATGCTCAATAGGATTTAGGTCAGGGCTCATAGAAGCCACTTCAGAATAGTCCAATGTTTTCCTGTTAGCCATTCTTGGGTGTTTTTAGCTGTATGTTTTAGGTCATAATTCTGTGACTGAGACCAAGTTTTCTGACACATTTCTCTCTAGAATCCCTTGATAGTCTTGAGATTTCATTGTACCCTGCACAGATTCAAGATACCCTGTGCCAGATGCAGCAAAGCAGCCCCAGAACATAACCGCTTCCTCCATGTTTCACAGTAGGGACAGGGTTCTTTTCTTGATATGCTTGATTTTTCTGTATGTGAACATAGAGCTGATGGAAGTTTTTAAAAACTCACATTTTTGTCTCATCTGTCAATAGGACATTCTCCCAGAAGCTTTGTGGCTTGTCAACTTTTAGTTTGGCAAATTCCAGTCTGGCTTTTTTATGGGGGTTTTTTTCAACAATGGTGTCCTCCTTGGTCGTATCCCATGAAGTCTTTTTTGGCTCAAACAACGATGGATAGTGCGATCTGACACTGATGTTCCTTGAGTTTGAAGTTCACCTTTAATCTCTTTAGAAGTTTTTTCGGCTCTTTTGTTACCATTCATATTATACGTCTCTTTGATTTCTCATCAATTTTCTTCCTGCGGCCGCGTCCAGGGAGGTTGGCTACAGTTCCATGGATCTTAAATTTCTGAATAATATGTGCAACTTTAGTCACAGGAACATCAGGCTACTTGGAGATGGTCTTATAACCTTTACCCATACCTGAGACAACTCTATCCTTTACTTCCTCTGGTCCATGTTGGGTGTGGTACACACCATGTCACCAAACAGCACAGTGAGTATCTGTAGCCCTATATACAGGCACACTGACTGATTACAAGATTGTAGACACCTGTGATGCTAATTAGTCGACACACCTTGATTTAACATGTCCCTTTTGTCACATTATTTTCAGGGGTCCAATCATTTCTGTCCAGGCCTATTTCATGAGTTTTATTTTTTTTAAAATTTTGTGTCAGATTCAAGTTATTTCTGTGACCATTGTGGGTTTTTCTTTCATTAATCGAGTAGTACCAAAAACTTTGACTATGTATGTGTGTGTGTGTGTATATATATATATATATATATATATTACAAAAAGTAAGGGGTAGTTGTGTCGCGGGCGGAGAGGGGTTTTGGGAACGCCGCTCGCCTGGGATTCGCTGGAGCTCGGGTCCGGTGCTTTTGCTCCACGGTGGCTCGAGCACGGGGCCGGACCCGGGGCTCGAGCAGCGCCTCCTCGCCTACGAGTGAAAAGGGGAGGTTAGTGGTGGGATGTCGGTTGTGACGCCACCCACGGGGTTGTGGTGATGGTGGGCACCACTGCTGCTGGTGACGGAGGTTCCCGGGAGCAATGGCGGGGAGCAGCTGAGGTGTTGGGCCCTCCGTAGGTAGGGGCGGTTGGTCCCAGGGCCCTGTTTCGGGGAGTAGTGAGGAGGGGATAGGTGTATGTGCCGATGTGGGGAGGCAGCGCGGAAGCGGAGGAGCGCTGTACTCACTCAGGTAATCAATAACAGAGTCTCTGGTACACCAAACGGCTAGATGGACGGGGCCCACAGTCGGGTGCGGTGTCTTCACTCTCCCCGGACGGGTTGATGGCGGCTGTCTTTCCCTGCACCTGTGTGTAAGTGTTTGACCCCTATGGATTCCCACGGGTGGTCTGCTCCCCGGCTTGTACATGTCGGGAGAGCCCGTTTTGCCTGCAGGCGATGGCCCTTGGATCTCTGGCCGTGGCGGTGGCTCTTATCCGGACGGGTTGGGCTGTTGCCTTCTGACGGGACTTGGTTGGGAATGAACCCCTGAGGTCCAGACCGCAATCAGAGAATTTGACCGTTACGGCGGCTTCCGAGCTTAGTCGGGGTCTGGGTACCCTGCCTTGGTGCTTAGCTTCAATCCGCTCCCCGGTTCGGTACCGGCGGGCCACCGCCCGACCCCGGTCCTACGGTTCCACAGACTTCCACTAACGCCTGCAGACGGCCACCACCGTCTGCCGACCTTGCTGTTGGTGCCTGGGCTCCGACCCAGACACACACAGTCTCACTTCAACCTTCAAAACTCAACTCCTCCACTCCACTCCTGAACTTGACTGACTAACTTTTCCCGCCCCCAGGCCTGTGAACTCCTCGGTGGGTGGGGCCAACCGCCTGGCTCCGCCCCACCTGGTGTGGACATCAGACCCTGGAGGGAGGCAACAAGGGTTTTGTTTGACGGGTGTTCCTGACCAGGGGAGGGGGTGTGTGTGTATGATGTTATTCTGTGACCCCTGGGGTCCAGGGCGTCACAGTTGCATGGACTAACTTAGCTTTATTCAAAGCTGCATATTTAATAATCCTTTCTGGATCAGGCATTTTGAGCGCCTTGCACGCTCTTAATCTATGAGTGGCACGTAATACCAGCCCTCCTGTTCTGTACGTACCGTAGAACTTCTGCTGGATCGGTGGATCTCACATGTCATTTGTTTGTATATTGCTATGCAGTTACCTAAACTTTTGGAAGTTTGTCCAATTTGATAACATTATACAAACGTCCATTTTTTTTTTCTTGAAAATTAAGTAAGGTGAGCGATTTTTATCAGTGTGCAGGATAAGATTTTCATTGATGTTTGCTCTGTACTGGTACATCCTTGGTTGTGTCCCTAACTTTTATGCGAGCTCACACCTTGAGCCCAGATCTTTCCCTGCACATCAGCTGATTTGATCAGCCGACATGTGCAGCTACCAAATGTGGGTGGATCAGACATTTCACATGCACCTGTTAAGTAGTTAGATCGCGCTGTCAAACTCTAACAGCTCTATCTAACATGCGCCATTCCCCATTCCCATCTGCGGCTCTGTGATGCGATCATGGAGTGCCGAAGGGTTACCATGACAACTGGGGGTCATCTAATGACTCCATTCATTGTCATGACAAACTTCCTGTGAATGCTGGCTTTGTGACAGCATTCACAGGAGATCAACATTTGTGCTGTAAAGAGCCATGTATCAGCACCAGTCTGTACAGCACAAGCGATCAGACAGTGCTTCAAGTCCCCTAAGGAGACTAGTAAAAGTACTAAAAAGATTTTAAAAAATATGTTAAAAAAACAAAAAAAGACACACAAGCGTTCAAATCAACCCCTTTTGCCCCATTGAAAATAAAACCATAAAAAATACACGGATTTGGAATTCAGAAATGCCCGATCAATCAAAATATAAGATAAATAAATCCAATTTGTAAACTGCATAAATTAAAAAAATTCAAAAAGGCCAAAATTAAATTTTTTGGGTCCCCACAACATTGTAATAAAATGCAATAACAGACAGACAATCAAAACATCGCATTTACACAAAAATGATATAAACATGTCAGCTCATAACTCAAAAAATACGCCGTCACTTAGCCCAAGATCCTGAAAAAGAAGATTACGGGTCTCGGGGAAAAAAGCAACAAATGGGGTTTTTTGTTACAAAATTCAGATTTTTTTTGTCACCACTTTAATAAAAATTCCTTACATTTGGTAACTACAAACTCATTCTGACCTGGGGAATTTTACTGCCAGGTCAATTTTACCATATAGTAACATGGTAAATAAAAAAAAAAAAAAATTGTGGAATTGCACTTTTTTTTTTTAGCAATTTCACCGCACTTGGATTTTTGTTTTACCTGTTTTCCAGTACACTACATGGTAAAATGAATTGTGTCATTCAAAAGTAAAACTCATGCTGCAAAAAAAAAAAACCCTCATACAGCTATATTAGCAGAAAAATAAAAAATAAGTTATGGCTCTTGGAAGAGGGGGAGGAAAAACGGAAAATCACCTGGGTTTGAAGGGGTTAAAAAGTCCTCACCATGCTATTCACATTTTTACTTCATGGCACCAAAACAACACCTAACAATTGAAAAGCAGTAACGCGTTGTTGCAAGGCTTCAAGCAGGGTGTTCTCATACGGAAGTGGCCACTGAGCTTAGAGTGTCACAGAGTGTCATCAGCAGGTTGTACAGATATACAAAGATAATGAAAGAATCACAGAAACGCAGAGAATTGGACGTACTTTGCCACGTTCCACTGATGACCGATTCATTGTGAACAATGCCCATCGGAACCAGATGATTAATGCCACACAACTCCAGGCACATTTAAGAGATGTGAGAGGTGCCCAAGTGTCACATCAGACCATTCAAAACCGTTTATGTCAGCGTGGCCTGATGAAAATCGATTCACGCTGAGCAGAAATGATGGCTGCCAACAATGTTGGAGAAGTTAAGGAGAGCACTACGCATTGGCCAGTGTCACCAGATGAGCCTTTGGTGGTGGTGTTAGTGTGGGCAGGTGTGTCTAGTCAATACAGAACTGCCCTACACTCTGTGAATGATACACTGACAAGCCCCTACTACTTGGATAACATCATTAATCAAGTCATTGTGCCTCTGCATGAACAGAATAGGTCTAATTTCATCTTCATGGATGACAATGCTTCAGGTCATCGAGGGAACATCATTAGGGAACGGCCGGCTGCTGGAGACAGGGGTACTTCAAATGGAGTGACCTGTACTTTCACCAGACCTGAACCCCATAGAAACTCATGGGATCAGCTGAGTCGCTGCGTAAAGATTCGTAACTGTGTACCCCAGAACCTCAATGACTTGTGGGTCATCTTCAAGAAGAGTGTGATGCCATACCTCTGCAGACAATAACTCCATTTGTGAACAGCTGTAATTGATGTTCAAGGCCACATGGCAAGTTATAGAGACATTGACATTTTTAAGTGAGTATACCCACCACTGCTGTTGGCTTTTATTTCAGTAAAATGTTTGAGATTAAGAAATCACCATTGCATGCTTTTATTTAAATGCCCTACTTTCATGATAAAATAGAAAATGTTCCCACTACTGTGATATTTTCCATAAATTTTACCCAAAAGCCAAATATTCCTAACTTTTTTTAAGTACGGTAGCTTCTATAGTTACATACAGTGACTTGCTAAAGTGATCACCCTTGGCTTTTTACTTATTTTGATATATTACAACCTGTGTTTAAATATTTTTTAATCTATGTGTGTGATGTATCAGCACTAAATAGTCTAAACTGGAGAAGTGAAGAAAATCTAGGCAAAAATTAAATTTATTGGATAAAATAAATAAATAAAAATGGCCATGTGCTTATGTATTGACCCCTTTTTCCATAAAGCCCCTAAAAATTTCTGGTGGAGGCAAAGCCCTTCCTAAGTCAAACGTTTAGTGAACGGACGTCCACCGGTGGGAAATAAGTGTCCTTGGTCTGTCAGTATATACACATCTTTTCTGATAGGCCACAGAGGCTTCAACACCATTAAGCAACAGGCACCATTGACCAAAGAACACAATGAAGACCAGGTAGATCTTCAAACAAGTCAGAGACAAAGTTGTTGAGAAGTACAAGTCAGGGATGGGATCTAAAAAATATCCCAATCTCTGATGTTCCCCCCGGAGCACCATCAAATCCATTTTCAACAAATGGAAAAAAAAAAAATGGTACCACAACAAACCTGTCAAGAGACAGTTGCCCACCAAAACTTTCAACCTGGGAAAAGAGAGCATTAATCAGAGAGGCAGCACAGAGACCATAGGTAACCCTGAAGGAGCTGCAGAGTTCCCAAGCAGAGACTGCAGTATCTGTCCATTCGACCACAATAAGCCATACACTCCATAGATTTGGCCTTCATGGAAGAGTGGTCAGAAAAAATGGCTTTACTTACAACCAAAAATTGGAGGACTTGTTTTGATTTTGCCAAAAGACATGGGATACTCCCAAAATGTATGAAGGAAGGTGTTGTAGTCAGATGAGACCAAAATTTTACTTTTTGATCACCAATGTAAATGCTATGTCTGGCACCAAAACAGCTCATCACACTAAGAATACCATCCCGAAACATGGTGGTGGTTGCATCATGTTGTGGGGGCTGCAGGGACAGGGAAACTGGTTTAAGTTAAGAGGAAGATGGATGATGCGAAGTACAGGAATATTCTTGAGCGAAACATGTTTCAGTCTGTCAGAATTTGAAACTGGAACTAACCCAACCAACAAGGAAATAACCCAAAGCATACCGCTAAAGCTACACTCGAGTGATTTAAAGAGAAATGTGTAACTGTATTGGAGAGGCTTTGTCAAAGCCCAGAACTTAAACCAATTGAGATTCTGTGGTCAAACTTGAAGATTGCTGTTCATCAGAGGAAACCATCTGACTTAAAGGAGCTGGATCAGTTTTGCCTTGAAAAATGGGCAAAAATCCCTGTAGCAATATGTTAAAATATGTATCTAGGCTTTCCAGCTCCCGGGGCAAGAATTGTGTTTGGCACCCACCCTCCCGTGGTTTAGGTAGTCGTCATGTGACCGCTCATTCATATGCAACGCCCCTGGACTATTCAGGTCGTCACAGTGTACTGCACGCTCTTTACCTCTTTTGCAGGACTCAACCTCCCATGGTTCTGGGTTCCCAACTTGTAGTACTGCCTCCATCAGCATTCAAAATCCCAACCACACCTCACACCACTACCTGTCAGACACACCAGTTGGCTGCTGAGCTTGAATAGGGCCGCCCACCTAGGGGTCTGGCAGACTGGTGGGAGAGAAGTAAGTCAGAGTAGTGTTAGCCCTCGAGTAGTGAGGAGCTGGGCGGGAGTGTGTGGCTCCTTGGGTGTTAGAGGTTGGGTCGCAGATGGTGGTCTGGATCCAAAGGAGTCGGAGACCCGGTTGCAGGGTATTGAGGCTGGGTGCCTAGACCTGGTCTTGGAGGACAGGAGGCATCTGAGACCAATAACCGGTCTGGGACCGAAAGCACGGTAGGGTACAGGACCCTAGGTCGGGGAGTAGCTTCAGGCAACCTGGCAATTAACCTGTGGAGGAGAGTGACTTTATGTACTGTCACCAAGAAGCTCAGATATCAGGGGCACTAGCGCAACGAGGGGGATAGGACTTTCCAACCCAAGCAGCCCAAAGAAATCCCACGTGTGAGCCCTTGAGAGCACAGCTCCTTTATCCCAAAAAGGAGGGAGCGGGGCCCTGACAGCTTTATGCCTACAGGCCACAAGGTCACTTTACAATTTGTGCACGGAGGCAGACTCCGGATCACCAGGCAGTACTACAGGGGACAGATACCCAGACGGGCTCCCCCAAGAGGGCAGCGGCACCCAGAGACTTGGTTTACCTTGTTGTCAGCGTCTTCTTTGCAGCTGCACCATCACCAAAGTTTCCTGAGTGGGTACATGGTCCTCCCCTGCTTCCAGCTGGCCCTGCGCACCTCCGCTCCACCATCTCACAGAGTTCCGGGGTCTCCCCTACCCGTGGAGGGAACGTCATCTGGCTGCCACACTCCATCTCCCCCGGGTACTCCCTTCGCTCCCTTCGGCAGCGGCGGTACTCCCTTACCGCGAAACACGGGTGGCGTCACGAACTCTTATCCTCTGTAAATAGCCCCCTTTACAGATTTGAGAGGCCACAAGCCCCCGGGTCCGGAGACCCTCGAGACAAAGCAGCAGACCCGGGATCTGAGCGGTTCGACTGCTGCAGGGGCGGCATAAATACACGATTTGCACACTTACAATTATTTGCCAAAGAATTGCTCTTCCTAAGTCTCTCAATGTTTAGTACAAAACTGGTAGCATTAGGAAGAAAAACCAGTTGTGACATGACCATAAGTATGAAAATTGCATATCAGTGGAGTGTGCATGTGATGACTGCTGGAACCAGCAAGCCAAGTAGAGTTGTATTCTGCCCTGGAATATATTACTCGCTGTTAGAATTGGAGCTACTACAGTGCTTAAAAGGGAACCTGTCACCAGTTTGGGGCCTAAAAGCTGCGACCACCACCAGTTGGCTCTTTTATACAGCATTCTAACATGCTGTATGTGTGACGCCCTGGATTAGTCAGGTCGTCCCAGGTAGTCACACACAACACCACACCCCCTCCCGATTAGGTGACAGCAGACAAACTAAAAACCTTGTCACCACCCTCCGGGTTTGATGTCCACACCAGGGGGCAGAGCCAGGCGGTTGGCTCCGCCCACCGAGGAGTTCACAGGCCTGGAGGCGGGAAAACACAGACACAAGTTCAAGTTGACAGTGCAAAGTAGTTTTGACAGTGAAGGAGAGAGGTTGAGTCCAAGGGCAGACCTGCGCCCAGGCCTGCCATAGACTACTCAGGTGGCTGGGTCACCTTTGGCAAGGAGGCAGACGGTGGTGGCCGCCTGCAGGAGCTGGGATTACAGCCGGTGGAACCGTAGGGACCGGGGGTCGGGCGGTGGCCCGCCAGTACCGAACCGTGGAATCGATTGGAAACCGGAGCACCAGGAGGGGTACTCAGACCAAGACGAAGCCCCGAACCGACAGGGCCGAGTCAAATCAACTGATTGCGGACTGGACTTAAGGACCTATACCACACAAGTCCCGTTAGAAGACAACAGCCAAACCATACAGGGTAGAGCCACCGCCAAGGCATAGAGACCCAAAGGGCCAGCGTCTGCGGGCAAACGGGCTCCTACGGCATATACAAGTCGGGGAGCGGACTACCGGTGTCTAAGCATAGGAGTCAAACATTTACACACAGAGGTGCAGGAGAAAGGCAGAAACCACCAACCTATACTGGGAGAAGCTGCAGCCGTCTGAGGGCCCCGTTCATCACGCCGTTTGGTTTACCAGAGACTCCAGTGTATTGTGTCAGAGTGAGTACACCATTGCCTTCGGGCCGCGCACTGCACCAGCGTCCAGCACGCATCACCCGCTCCCCGGCCTCAGCACCTGCCCCGGGCCCCCGGGATCATCGCTCTCCTACCCACGGAGGGGTCAACACCAAGCTGCGCAACACCGTCCCCGGAAGGCCTAGTTAACGGCAGCGGTGGTGTCCATCCATTCACAACCTGTGGGTGGTGTCACGAACTTACAATCCAAACCAAACAACCGTGGCCCCGGCCGTGGAACCCCTCACTCAAGTCCCCACGTGTAGCGCCAACTCCCTTGCAGAGCGACGTGACCCCCGGGTCCGTGAGAGGCTCGAGCCACCACCCGCAGTACGAGCACGGATCCGAACGGCTCGGCGATCGCAGCCGAACCCGCGGGGTGGTGCATATATAAGAGCCCAGGCCGCTGTGTAGAACATAAAAAGCATTTTATAATACTCATCTATGAGGTTGCTCCAGTGCACAACAGTCAGATGGGTGGCACTGAGGTCCTGCACAGGCGCACTTTGATCTGCCATGCTGGGGACACATGGTCTTGAAGTGTCTGACTTGATTGCAAAGGTGGCACCTTCTGGGTTCTGCCATGGGCCTAAGGAGGAGAGTCGAGGTTGGCACCCCCTACAGTCTAGGGGCAGGTGATATAGTTGCAGGATTCACCTTCCCCCCTTTCCAGGTGCTGCTGGCGGCTGCTCTCTTGGTCTCAGGGGCCCGATTATTGGTGCAGTCATCCGCCATGGTGGCCGTAGCAGTGGACCCCTTTGGCTTCTGGTCTCGGATGAACTGGCAGAGGTCCTCGGGGCAGTTCCACAAGAGTTGTTCTGTGATGAACAAATCCAGGATCTCCGGTCCAGTGGGAGCTGCAGGCCCTTGGTCCAGTGGTTGGCTGCTCTGGCGAGGTCTCGCCAGTGGTCGGCCCAGGTATCCTTTGGTCCCTTCTGCAGACTATAGAATTTCTTGCGGTAGGACTCCGGAGTGAGATTGTACTGTTGGATCAGGGCCTATTTTATGGTGTCATAGCCCTGATACAGCTCAGTAGGCAAGTCCCCAAGAATATCCAAGTCCTTACCCCTTAAACGGGGGTTCAGGTACTTGGCCCACTGATCCTTGTCCAGATGGTGCTGCAGGTAGGTCCGTTCAAAGGCTATCAAAAATGAGTCCAAGTCTCCATCCTTCTCCAGCACTGAGAAGTCCTCAATACGGACCTTTGGAGGCTTGGTCTCTCGATTGCCAAGGTGGACAATGGGGGCTGGAGCTGAGCTATCTGCAGCTGGTGGCTACGCTCTGCCTGTTGATTTGGAGCCTCACACTCTGCCAGATACTCTGCCTGTCGTTCTGCAGCCTCCTGCTCTGCTAGACGCTCCTACTCGGCCATGAGGATACGGAAAGTTTTCTGGTCTCCAGCCATAAAACAGGCGACAGCAGCTTGAAGGAGAGCCTCCGATCTTTTCAGGCTGGGGGGGGATAGGCAAGTGGAGACCTGCCCACTGCAGAGCTCGGGGGCAAACTGCACACTGCAGAGCTAGATGGTGAGCAACCCGCTGCAGGGCCAAGTGATGCGCTATCCACTGCAGAGCGGAGGACTGGCATCTGGCTCCTTGAGGGCCCTTGGATGGGCTCTTCCTTGCCGTGTTCAACATTGCCAGGTGATGCGCTGTTCACTGCAGAGCTTTTGACTGGCATCAGGCTCCTGGAGGACTTGTGGCTAAGGGTGCTTTACACGCTGCGACATCGCTAGCGATCTCGTTAGCGATGTAACACGCCAGATCACACATACGATTTGCCGAGATCGCACATGTGACCGGCGCTATAAGAAAAATGACCTATGTGCGATCTCGGCAAATCTTATCTGCGATCTGGCGTGTCACATGTGACACCCTGGACTATCCAGGGTGTCCCACAACAACACCACACCCCTCTCCCAGTTAGGCAACATCAGTCAAACTTAAAAGTCTTGTCACCACCCTCCAGGTTTGATGTCCACACCAGGGGGGGTGGAGCCAGGCGGTTGGCTCCACCCACCGAGGAGTTCACAGGCCTGGAGGCGGGAACCCAAGTAGTCTAGCTCGGGCTCTGGAAGAGTCAGGTTCAAGTTAGAAGGGAGAGGAGTTTGGGCAGTGAAGGAGGGAGTTTGAGTTCTCAGGCAGACCTGCGCTCAGGCCTGCCAAAGACGACCGGTGGCTGGGTCGGAGCCCAGGCACCATTAGCAAGGAGGCAGACGATAGTGGCCACCTACAGGAGACCGGGAAAACGACCGGTGGAACAGTAAGGGACCAGGACAGGGTAGTGGCCCGCCGGAACCGAACCGGGGAGCCAACTGGATACCAAAGCACCAGGCAGGGTACTCAGACCCCGAACTAGGCTAGAAGCCACCAACATAGTCAAATTAACTGATTGCGGTCTGGACCTCAGTGGTTCATTCCCACCTAAGTCCCGATTGAAGGCAACAGCCCAACCATTCCGGATAAGTGCTACTGCCAAGGACAAGAGATCCAAAGGGCCAGTGTCTGTGGGCAAATGGGCTCCTATGACAGATACAAGTCGGGGAGCGGACTACCGGTGTCTAGGCACAGGAGTCAAGATTCCCACACAGAGGTGCAGGAGAAAAGGCGGACACTACCAATCTAATCTGTGAAAAGCTGCAGCCGGCTGCAGGCCCCGTTCATCACTCCATTTGGTTTACCAGTGACTCCAGTGTCTTGTGTCAGAGTGAGTACACCAGTGCCATCAGGCACCGTGCCACAACACTATACCCTGCACCCGGGCCCCGGCCCGCCAGACCCCGGTACCAACATCCCCTACCCACAGAGGAGTCAACACCTAGCTGCGCCACTCCCGGGGGTCCCCATACCTTCACCGCAGCGGTGGTGTCTACAATCACCACAACCCGTGGGTGGCGTCACGAACTATCATTTCAAACCAAACACCCAAATCCCTGCGTGTAGTGCCAACTCCCTTGCAGAGCGACGTGATCCCCGGGTCCGTGAGGGGCTCGAGCCACCACCTGCAGTGCGAGCACGGATCCGAGCGGCTCGGCGGTCGCAGCCGAGCCCGCGGGGCGGTACACACATCGCTAACGAGATCGCTAGCAATGTCGCAGCGTGTAAAGCACCCTTAAGCTCCATGTCACTCAACACAACACCGTCCTCCACCTCTTCTGCTCCGACTGTAGCACTGGCCCATTCTTTAGCTTTGCTACTGGTGCCCTCAGCCATACTTGCAGTCTTTGGTCACTGACACAGAGCTGCAACCTGATTCACCCTCACACCTTACAGTATCTGGCACTCTGACTCTCTAGTGTTGAGCTGGGCTTAAGACCCCAGCAGCCACAGCTATTATTGGTAGTCCTTAGTGTCTGGGAGTATGGGTCTCACACTCACACACTCTATTATCTCGATCCCGCCTTCGCTGCGACCAATAAGTTACGAACCCGGGCTCGGGGAGTCACTCGGACAACCCTGCTTGGTCGCAACCCTGTCAATCTGTGATGAAACCACACCTCTCAGCCCCACCCTGACGTCTCTAATACGTCAGGGTCATGCAAGACGACCTTGTCGCTTCCGCCAACACGCGACGTTCTGCGTCTCCAAGGGATACGTATGGTCTGCTTAACACAACGCAGCACTTACACCTCCTGTCCCCACGGGCATGGGGAGTGGAACCAAATCGGCTGAGCAACCTCCAGCATGGCACCGAGCTTACCCACAACCCTGACAGGCCGACTGGGACTTTCCACTAGCCCCAGTGGAACAGAATCCTGACGGGCTGATACAGAGCAGTAGACTGCCACCAGTTCCTCGTTAGATATAGACAGAAAGACTGACTGCACTCACCAAACTGACGTGTGAACAGGTGCATAACTGAACATGACATAAAATACAAAAAAAAAAAGAGTTTTCACTCTTGTTTGGTGAGTGCAGTCAGTCTTTCTGTCTATATTAAGAGGGTCATACCTTCTGACCGTGCACCCCTCCCCCACTTGCCACAGGTAATCTTCTCCTGTATAGCAGGTTCCTACTTGCCCATACACAGGAGGTTTTTAACCCAGAGAGAGGCTTTAGCATAGTGTAGGTACTCAGTTACAAGATATGCCGTGACGTGGCAACTGGGCAGATATACAAATGGCCATTTATGCTAAATATCTCATTTTTCTTAGATTTTCCTTAGCAGTAATGCAGGTCCATGTTCACACATTCATGGTTTCTATACTTTAGCATTATCAGAGTGCAAACTGTCTTTCCTCGTTAGATATAAGCCAGGTCTGTTAGCAGGACTTTATCGGGCCAGAAACCAGCCCCAGGTAGTGTGTAAAACTAAGCCGAGCTCACAGACATGGGAATCGGGTATCGAGATAAAAGAAACAGCTCAAGATTAAATTTTATATTTATTCGCCTTAAGGGCACACTAGATAATACACTATATACAAGATGGTATTTACAGAATATATATGTTAGAAATACATTTACTGATAAGATATGGATTACAAACAAATATGCAGATAGGTCAATTACCTTATTTCTTGTGAATATGAATGGTGGCTTGAACAGGGGGGGCCCTGTAGAGCCACAAGCTTCCTGCGACTTCACCCACGTGTATCACACATGACCACCCGGAAAAGAACAACCCAAAATGTCTGCACTGTGGTTATGAATCTGGCCACATTCCATGTCCCCTCCCACCTGTGACCTCAAACTGGGCTGGCCTTTTACTTGTTCAGGGAAATATGGATTTCAGTTTTCCCTCATAACTCTGCCCCTGAGTGTACCACATGGAAGATAGGAATATTATATTTCTCATTATTTGACCTACCCATAGAGAGTAAATATTATATGTCTGTGGACTTCCTTCGGGGAGTTATTAATTGTTGATGGCTCTGCACACCTCACAATTTCACGGAAATGTGTGACATGCATCTTGCTATCAGGACTCTAAAAATATGCCTATCTTATTTGTGGGGACGACGCACTCCCCAAAATTGTAACTTTCTCAATGGCTCCGTTCAGACTGACCAAAGACTGGACCTGGTGTTGAAGTTCCATTGTAAAACTTGTAAGAATCTGAGTTACCCGCCCCTCCTTCCTGCTGGTCAGCAGGACGGCTTTGCTGGCTTCCTTGGACTTAGTTGAAAGTTCCCATCTGACCTTTTTGCCGTGGGGCAGAGCAGGATTTCTCCTGGCTGCAGGGCAGTGGGTGTGCAAATGGAAACTGACAGCTGGGTGACATGTATAAATGTCATAACTCTCACAATAATCCTCAGAATATCCTCACAAGGTCAGACCCATATACATTTGTACTGCATGAATCTATATATTGTGTCCATATATACATCCCCCCTCATCCTCTCTCCCCATACTGTGTCTGTATATACATTCCTCCCCTCCCCTCTCCCAATTTTGTGCCGGTATAAAACAGTCCCCTCCTCACCCTCTATCCCCATGTTGTGTTCGTATATACATTCTACCCTCTCACCATATTGTGTCAGTATATACATACCTTCCTAACCTCTTCCAATATTGTGTCTGATTCCCCCCACCCTTTCCCCATATTGTGTCCCTATGTTATGTCCGTATATATATATATTCCCCATATTGTGTCCCTATGTTTATATATATTTAAAATTACCTTCTCACCCCCTGTAGGTGGTTATTTGTCCTTCCTCATTCTCAGGTCCTCTACCAGAGGCCTGGGAGTTTGAGGGTTCTGCGCAGGATCTTAGTTGTTCCCAGCACTGCGCTTTTCTGGACAGAGAGCTCAGATGTTGCTCCTGGAATCTGTTGCAGCCATTTTTCCAACTTAGGGGTCACTGCTCCTATCACCACTGGAATCACTGTTACCTTTACCTTCGTTAATATATATATTCCCCCTCTCCCCTTATTGTGTCCATATATAGATTTCTCCCTTCACCCTTTCCCCATAGAGTCCATATATACATTCCTACCCTCACCCTCTTTGCATATTGTGTCCATATATAAATTCTCCCCTTCACCCTCTCCCCATATTGTGTCTGCGTAAACATTCAATCCCTCACCCACTATCCCCATGTTGTATCATTATATACATTCTTCCCCTCACCCCCTCCCCAGATTGTGTCCGTATATACATTCCCCTCTTCACCCTCTCCCCCATATTGCGTCAATATTCCTCTCCTCACCCACTCTTCTTCCTCTTTGGTGTCTTCAGCTCCACTGGAGCACTTAACACTAGCGATGTGTGCTGCCTGTACGGCATTGACGAATGATGTCAGCAGCATGATCAGCTGACCTGATCATGCTGAAAGACACCAGCAGAATTGATCAGTGGGAGCCGGAACGCTGCATTTGCTTTGAGCTGGCTGTCAGTTTGAAAGCTGGCTCAGAGAATTGCCGGGTCCTATTATGCATCCACCAGGGAGATGTCGCGGGCGGAGGAGGGGACGCTGCGCTCACCCACTGCTCGGGTCCGGCTGCTGCTGCTGCTCGGTGGTGGCTCGAGCGGTGGGCCGGATCCCGGGGACTCGAGCGGCGCTCCTCGCCCGTGAGTGAAAGGGGGGTGGTTTGGTTTACGGATATTGTCCGTGATGCCACCCACGGTTGTGGTGAGGTTGTGACACCACCGCTGCTCTGGACGGGGATCCCGGGAGCGATGACAGGGAGCAGCTTGGATGTTGTTTTTCCCCTCCGTGGGTAGGGGGGTTGGTTGTCCCGGGGCCTGGTGAGGGGAGGGATGGCTGGCGGGTTACGGGGCCTGGTGAGGTGCAGGGTCGCGGGGGCAGCTCGGTGCCGCACGGCACAGTGGTACTCACTCAGCCAATAATGAGCACAAAGTCTCCGGTAAAACAAACGGCTGGATGGACGGGTCCCACAGACGGCTGCGGTTGTTCTTCTCCCGGTAGGTTGGTGGTGACTGCCTTTCCCTGCACCTGTGTTGTGTTCTCGGTTCTGGTGGCTTCCCACCGG
This sequence comes from Anomaloglossus baeobatrachus, assembly GCF_048569485.1. Classification (NCBI taxonomy): domain Eukaryota; kingdom Metazoa; phylum Chordata; class Amphibia; order Anura; family Aromobatidae; genus Anomaloglossus; species Anomaloglossus baeobatrachus. The sequence goes on along the minus strand of NC_134353.1, from coordinate 874,875,032 downwards.
TAACCTTCTCCCCAGCTTGGATGGATGCTGAGGGAGCCCCTTTTGCCCGCAGGTTCTGGCCCTGGGAACTGTAGCCTTGGCGGTGACTGTGTTTCCCTTCACGGTTTGAGCTGTTGCCTTCAATTGGGTCTTGACTGCTGGGAAACCCCGGAGGTTCCCTTCGCTAACGGATTTGACCAGTTTTACGGCGACTCCTAGCCTGGTCGGGGTCCGTAGGCCCTGCCGAATGGTGCTGGCTTCTCTTCGCTCCCCGATCCGGTACCGGCGGGCCACCGCCCGTCCCCGGTCCTTACGGTTTACTTCAATCAGCCTCTCCTGCAGACGGTCACCACCGTCTGCCAACCTTGCTGTATGTGCCCGGGCCACGCACCCGGACACGGTCAGGCTGCCCCTCTACCACTTCACTTCTCCAACTCCAAAACTGATCTGCCTTCCTTTTTCTGCCTCCAGGACTGTGAACTCCTCGGTGGGCGGGGCCAACCGCCTGGCCCACTCCCTGGTGTGGACATCAGCCCCTGGAGGGAGGCAACAAGGATTTGTGTTTGACCTAGATGTGCCTAGCCGGGGTGTGGGGTGTGTTGTTGCAGTACCTGTGACGACCTAGCTTGTCCAGGGTGCCACAGAGACATCAGGTGGCCCGTTGCTGGCTGGCGGCCCCATTGTGGCTGTGCCTGGGGGACCTGTTCTGCCAGCCGCCCTCTAGATAAGCCTCCGCTACTTGCAGCTGTAATTGCCACAAAATGAGGCTCTACAAAGTACTGACTTTAGGGGGGGGAATAAATATGCACACTGAGGTTTCAGTTATTTTGCCTTATTTGTTGTGTGCTTCACAGTAAAAAGAAAAACAAATGTTCACAATTGTAGGCACATCCTTTACATGAACTGATGCAAACCCTCAAAAACAAACCAAAACAAAAAAAAAAAGTGAAATTGCAGGTTCTGAGGTAGCAAAACAAGAAAAATCCCAAGGGGGTGAACACTTTTGCAAGGCACCGTTGGTTGAAAAAAGACGTATGTCCATTAAATTCAACCTTTCTCCACCATTATATACTCCTTGTGAAGATAAGAAAATTGTAAAGCTTCTCCTGCCCATTACAATGTTCAAAATAGACAGCACACGAATGTCATCCGTCTGTTGTCAGTGATTTTCATAGACCATAAACTTGTAAGGATAATTTTCATTTATAACTTGGATCAAAACTGAACATGATCTTTCTGTGGACACACGGTCTGTAAAAAAAAAAACCTGGAAACCTGGAAATGACATATTCACAGATAACATATACATGATTCATGGATGTCTGAATGAGGTCTCGGCCATATACAGGCTGGTTTACCCTAAACTATATGTTGCAAAAGCGGCCTACTTTGAAAAAAGTTTCCTGTAAGCTTGTACATGTGATCAGTTCCCTGTCATGTCAGCATAGATTTCTCAATCATTTGTTTCCTGCCTTCTTTTGAGAAGTGCTGATCTGAGGCATTATATTGTATATTACTTAATTTCATGTAACTTATGTGAAAAGGCGGGTTTGGTGCACAATTAGCACCAAATTCAGATATGTAGCTCTCCACAAAAAATGAGACCTGTGTAAACACTCAAAAATTATTATGAGTCCCCGTGCAATCCATTTTAACCACGTCTTTCTGTTTGGCGAACATTTGCATCATGCTCAGGCTAAGGGCTCATTCAGATGTCAGTTTGACAACTACAGTAAGAATGGAAAAAAAAATATATTATATATATTATATATACATACATATATATTGACAATAGACAAGGTGGAGGAGTGGGCCTCCTTCTTTCTAACAACTGCAGCTTCACCACAATCCCACCTCTACCCTCCCTTGTCCTGCCTTCCTTTGAAGTGCACTCTGTCCGAATCTATTCTCCCTCCAACCCAGGGCCGTATTTACCATTAGGCACCCGTGGTCCGGTGCCTAGGGCGGCAGATTGTGAGGGGCGGCACCTTCTGGCAGCAAAAAAAAAAAAAATTTTTTTTTTTTTTTTTTTTTTTTACATTTTTTTTTTTTGTGGCTGCCGAGCACAGGGAGCTGATTGACCCCGGAACTGCCGGCGCCTGCACTTCCGGGGTCACAGGCGCGCGTCAATCAGCTCCTTCCTCTGTGCTGCGTCCACTGCTGTGTGGACGTCACATGCAGAGCTCACAGCAGGACGCCGCGGATGACGCCGTGATGGAAGCTGGTGTCAGAAGAGGATACTCACGTGAGCCAGGAAGATGGCGGCGGGCACTGGAGCAGATAAGTGGATTCATAAGGAGCGTGGGAGTGTCTCTAATGCAGACCGGAGATCTGCGCATGTGGGGGGGGAGGCGGCAAAGGCTGATACTGGAGGGAGGCAGAGGCTGAGACTGGGGGGAGGCTGGAGGGAGGCAGAGGCTGAGACTGGGGAGAGGCTGGAGGGAGGCAGAGGCTGAGACTGGAGGGAGGCTGGAGGGAGGCAGAGGCTGAGACTGGGGGGAGGCTGGAGTGAGGCAGAGGCTGAGACTCGGGGGAGGCTGGAGGGAGGCAGAGGCTGAGACTGGAGGGAGGCAGAGGCTGAGACTGGAGAGAGGCAGAGGCTGAGACTGGGGGGAGGCTGGAGGGAGGTAGAGGCTGAGACTGGGGGGAGGCTGGAGGGAGGCAGAGGCTGAGACTGGGGGGAGGCTGGAGGGAGGCAGAGGCTGAGACTGGAGGGAGGCAGAGGCTGAGACTGGGGGGAGGCTGGAGGGAGGCAGAAGCTGAGACTGGAGAGAGGCAGAGGCTGAGACTGGGGGGAGGCTGGAGGGAGGCAGAGGCTGAGACTGGAGGGAGGCAGAGGCTGAGACTGGAGAGAGGCAGAGGCTGAGACTGGGGGGAGGCTGGAGGGAGGTAGAGGCTGAGACTGGGGGGAGGCTGGAGGGAGGCAGAGGCTGAGACTGGGGGGAGGCTGGAGGGAGGCAGAGGCTGAGACTGGAGGGAGGCAGAGGCTGAGACTGGGGGGAGGCTGGAGGGAGGCAGAGGCTGAGACTGGAGAGAGGCAGAGGCTGAGACTGGGGGGAGGCTGGAGGGAGGCAGAGGCTGAGACTGGAGGGAGGCAGAGGCTGAGACTGTGGGGAGGCTGGAGGGAGGCAGAGGCTGAGACTGGGGGAGGCTGGAGGGAGGCAGAGGCAGAGACTGGGGGGAGGCTGGAGGGAGGCAGAGGCTGAGACTGGGGGGAGGCTGGAGGGAGGCAGAGGCTGAGACTGGGGGGAGGCTGGAGGGAGGCAGAGGCTGAGACTGTGGGGAGGCTGGAGGGAGGCAGAGGCAGAGACTGGGGGGCGGCTGGAGTGAGGCAGAGGCAGAGACTGGGGGGAGGCTGGAGGGAGGCAGAGACTGGGGGGAGGCTGGAGGGAGGCAGAGGCAGAGACTGGGGGAGGCTGGAGGGAGGCAGAGGCAGAGACTGGGGGGAGTCTGGAGGGAGGCAGAGGCTGAGACTTGGGGAGGCTGGAGGGAGGCAGAGGCTGGGACTGAGGGGAGGCTGGAGGGAGGCTGAGACTGGAGGGAGGCTGGAGGGAGGCTGAGGCTGGGGGGAGGCTGGAGGGAGGCTGAGACTGGGGGGAGGCTGGAGGGAGGCAGAAGCTGAGACTGGAGGGAGGCTGAGACTGGGGGGAGGCTGGAGGGAGGCAGAGGCTGAGACGGGGGAGGCTGGAGGGAGGCAGAGGCTGAGACTGGAGGGAGGCAGAGGCTGAGACTGGGGGGAGGCTGGAGGGAGGCAGAGGCTGAGACTGGAGAGAGGCAGAGGCTGAGACTGGGGGGAGGCTGGAGGGAGGCAGAGGCAGAGACTGGGGGGAGGCTGGAGGGAGGCAGAGGCAGAGACTGGCAGGAGGCAGAGACTGGGGGGAGGCTGGAGGGAGGCAGAAGCAGAGACTGGGGGAGGCTGGAGGGAGGCAGAGGCAGAGACTGGGGGGAGGCTGGAGGGAGGCAGAGGCAGAGACTGGGGGGAGTCTGGAGGGAGGCAGAGGCTGAGACTTGGGGGAGGCTGGAGGGAGGCAGAGGCTGGGACTGAGGGGAGGCTGGAGGGAGGCTGAGACTGGGGTGAGGCTGGAGGGAGGCTGAGACTGGGGTGAGGCTGGAGGGAGGCTGAGACTGGAGGGAGGCTGGAGGGAGGCTGAGACTGGGGGGAGGCTGGAGGGAGGCTGAGACTGGGGGGAGGCTGGAGGGAGGCAGAAGCTGAGACTGGAGGGAGGCTGAGACTGGGGGGAGGCTGGAGGGAGACTGAGGCCGAGACTGGGGGGAGGCTGTAGGGAGGCTGAGGCTGAGACTGGAGGGAGGCTGAGGCTGAGACTTGAGGGAGGCTGAGGCTGAGACTTGAGGGAGGCTGAGGCTGAGACTGGAGGGAGGCTGGAGGGAGGTTGAGGCTGGGGGAGGCAAAGGCTGAGACTGGGGGAGAGAGGCTGATGCTGAGGGAAGATAGAGGCTGATGCTGGGGGAGAGAGGCTGATGCTGGGGGAGTGGGAGAGAGGGGCTAATGCTAGAGACAGAGGACAAGGGATGAGGGATAGTGTAGGGGAGTCAATATCAAGAGTGGGGTAGTGTGTGTGGGGGGGGTCTCAGCATAAGCGTTAGTGTGGTGGTCTTAGCATGAGTGGGGCAACATGAAGGTCTCATTATGGAAAAGAGGAAGGCAGCATTAGGAGCTCATGGAGAGGGACAGCATGCATGGGACATTGTGAGAAGGGGGCAGCATGCATGGGACACTGAGGAGGGGGCAGCATGCATGGGACATTGTGAGAAGGGGGCAGCATGCATGGGACACTGAGGAGGGGGCAGCATGCATGGGACATTGTGAGAAGGGAGCAGCATGCATGGGACACTGAGGAGGGGACAGCAAGCATGGGACACTGTGAGGAGGGGGCAGCATGCATGGGACACTGTGAGGAGGGGGCAGCATGCATGGGACACTGTGAGGAGGGGGCAGCATGCATGGGACATTGTGAGGAGGGAGCAGCATGCATGAGACATTGTGAGGAGGGAGCAGCATGCATGGGACATTGTGAGGAGGGAGCAGCATGCATGGGACATTGTGAGGCGGGAACAGCATGCATGAGACATTGTGAGGAGGGAGCGGCATGCATGAGACATTGTGAGGAGGGAGCGGCATGCATGAGACATTGTGAGGAGGGAGCAGCATGCATGAGACATTGTGAGGAGGGAGCATCAAGCATGAGACATTGTGAGGAGGGAGCAGCATGCATGGGACATTGTGAGGAGGGAGCATCAAGCATGAGACATTGTGAGGAGGGAGCAGCATGCATGGGACATTGTGAGGAGGGAGCAGCATGCATGGGACATTGTGAGGAGGGAGCAGTATGCATGGGACATTGTGAGGAGGGGGCAGCATGCATGGGACATTGTGAGGAGGGAGCAGCATGCATGGGACATTGTGAGGAGGGGGCAGCATGCATGGGACATTGTGAAGAGGGGGCAGCATGCATGGGACATTGTGAGGAGAGAGCAGCATGCATGGGACATTCTGAAGAGGGGGCAGCATGCATGGGACATTGTGAGGAGGGGGCAGCATGCATGGGACATTGTGAGGAGGGAGCAGCATGCATGGGACATTGTGAAGAGGGGGCAGCATGCATGGGACATTGTGAGGAGAGAGCAGCATGCATGGGACATTGTGAGGAGGGGGCAGCATGCAAGGGACATTGTGAGGAGGGGGCAGCATGCATGGGACATTGTGAGGCGGGAGCAGCATGCATGAGACATTGTGAGGAGGGAGCAGCATGCATGGGACATTGTGACGAGGGAGCAGCATGCATGGGACATTGTGAGGAGGGGGCAGCATGCATGGGACATTGTGAGGAGGGAGCAGCATGCATGGGACATTGTGAAGAGGGGGCAGCATGCATGGAACATTGTGAGGAGGGAGCAGCATGCATGGGACATTGTGAGGAGGGGGAAGCATGCATGGGACACTGTGAGGAGGGGGCAGCATGCATGGGACATTGTGAGGAGGGGGCAGCATGCATGGGACATTGTGAGGAGGGGGCAGCATGCATGGGACATTGTGAGGAGGGGGCAGCATGCATGGGACATTGTGAGGAGGGGGCAGCATGCATGGGACATTGTGAGGAGGGGGCAGCATGCATGGGACATTGTGAGGAGGGGGCAGCATGCATGGGACATTGTGAGGAGGGGGCAGCATGCATGGGACTTTGTGAGGAGGGGGCAGCATGCATGGGACATTGTGAGGAGGGGGCAGCATGCATGGGACATTGTGAGGAGGGGGCAGCATGCATGGGACATTGTCCTCACATCATGCTGCTCCCTCCTCACAATGTACAGATCATATTTCATAATCGAGGAAGGTGTGGTGGATATACAGTAGTTTATAAGGGAGGGCAGAGTGGTGTTTTAGTTTATTAGGGGCAGTGTGACAGTCACAGTATATAACTGGGGATGGTGGGAATATTTTATACTCATGCTAGGTTTTGATGTGCCTGTGGTGATTCCCATTGGGGGGGGGGTTAGTTTCTTATTGATACTTTTTAAAGTGTGCTACAGAGTAGATCTGCCTTAAACAGATGTCGTGTGCAAAAACTCAGTTTTACGTTGTCACTAAGGGGCGCGACCACTTAAAGTGCCTAGGGCAGCACGAAGGCAAAATACAGCCCTGCTCCAACCTCCAAGTGGCTGTCATATACAGACCCCCAGGCGCTACCACTGCCTTCCTCGACCACTTCTCTGCCTGGCTTCTACACTTTCTCTCTGCTGACATTCCCACCATCATCATGGGTGACTTCAACATCCCCACTGACACCCGCCAATCAGCTGCTTCCAAACTCCTCTCCCTTGCTTCGTCTTTTGGCTTAACTCAGTGCTCCACCTCTGCCACCCACAAAGATGGACACACACTAGACCTTATCTTCACCCGCCTCTGTCCCCTTTCTGACCGCACAACTTCCCCCCCTCCCCCTATCTGACCACCATCTGCTGACCTTTTCAGCCCTGTCCTCCTCACCTACCCCCCCCTGTCCAGCACCTAGCACATCCCCGCAGAAACCTTGCACACCTCAACATGCACACCCTCGCCGACTCTATCCTTCCACTGTCCTCCATACCGTCCCTCCACGACACAGACAGTGCCACCACTTTCTACAACACCACTCTCACATCAGCTATTGATTCAGTCGCTCCCCTTGTGCATGGCAGAGTGAGATGAATCAATAGCCCTGGCACAACAACCTCACTAAAAAACTTCGGCAAAGGTCTAGGGCTGCAGAGCGGCGGTGGAAGAAAACGCACTCCCAGGAAGACTTCACCACATTCAAAAATGCAATGCACACATTTCGTTCAGTCCTCACCTCTGCTAAACACGATTACTTCAGAAACCTCATATCCTCTCTAACACACAACCCCAAACAGTTATTCAACACTTTCAACTCCCTCCTTCGCCCACCACTGCCCCCTCCAACATCCCTCATTTCTGCAGAAGACTTTGCCACTTATTTCCAAGAAAAAAAAAAAAAAAAAAAAATCGACCTAATAAGGCAAGTCTTCTCTGCTCAGCCACCACAACCCCTTCATATAACTGACCACTGCCCCTCTCCCATAAACTTCCTCCCCACCATCACCGAAGGAGAGCTTGCACGTCTTCTCTCAAAAGCGCACCTCACCACCTGCGCACTTAACCCCATGCCATCCCACCTCCTCCCCAACCTCACCACCATCCTTATTCCAGCCTTAACCCATCTCTTCAACCTATCTTTAACGACTGGAACCTTCCCCTCTGCCTTTAAACATGCAACAGTCACACCTATCCTAAAGAAACCTTCCCTCGATCCAACCTTTACTACCAGCTATCGCCCCATATCACTACTCCCACTTGCCTCAAAACTCCTAGAACAGCATGTCCATGCTGAACTTTCCTCCCACCTCTCCTCTAACTCTCTCTTTGACAACCTACAGTCCGGCTTCCGTCCACATCATTCTACCGAAACTGCCCTGACTAAAATTACGAATGACTTGCTTACTGCCAAAGCGAACAAGCACTTCTCTATACTCCTACTTCTAGACCTGTCCTCAGCCTTCGATACCGTTGACCACTCCCTCCTATTACAGACCCACTCTTCCATTGGTGTCAGAGATTTTGCCCTCTCTTGGATCTCTTCATACCTCTCAAATCGCACTTTCAGTGTCTCCCACTCTCACACAACCTCTTCATCCCGCCATCTCTCTGTTGGCGTCCCTCAAGGCTCTGTCCTAGGACCCTTACTTTTTTCTATCTACGCATTTGGCCTGGGACAACTCAAACTCCCAAGGCTTCCAATACCACCTATATGCCGACGACACTCAGATCTACCTCTCTGGCCCAGATGCCACATCTCTGCTGTCCAAAATCCCAAAATGTCTATCTGCTATATCCTCCTTCTTCTCCTCTCGCTTCCTAAAGCTCAATGTGGCCAAAACTGAACTAATCATCTTTCCTCCATCTCACCTATACACTCCACCTGATATATCTATTACAATAAATAACACCATGCTCTCGCCAGTACCCAAAGTTCGCTGCCTCGGAGTGACCTTTGACTCTGCCTTATCCTTCATACCACACATCCAATCCCTCAAAACCTCCTGCCGTCTTCAACTCAAAAATATTTCCAGAATCCGCCCTTTCCTCAATTCGCAATCTACTAAAATGCTAGTGCATGCCCTCATAATCTCCCGCCTCGACTACTGTAACATCCTCCTCTGTGGCCTCCCTGCCAACATGCTCACCCCTCTCCAGTCCATCCTTGAGGCTATGTGCGCACGTAGCGTAATTCCATGCAGTTACGCTGCGCTTTGTAGCTTTTCTTTTTTTTTTCTCTACGGACATTTTCTGCAGCGATTTGAAGCGCACGTGTGCTCTTCAGATCGCTGCAGAAATTTCTGCAGGGCTAGTACGCAACGTGCGCACATAGCCTAACTCTGCTGCCCGACTGATCCACCTCTCTCCTCAATACCACCCCGCTTCTCCTCTCTGCAAGTCCCTCCACTGGCTCCCAATCTTCCACCGTATCCAATTCAAACTACTAACACTGACCTACAAAGCTGTGCATAATCTTTCTCCTCCGTATATCTCCGAACTACTCTCCCACTACACTCCAACACGTCACCTCCGGTCCTCCCAAGATCTCCTTCTCTCCTCCTCTCTTATTCGCTCCTCACGCAACCGACTCCAAGACTTCTCTCGAGCATCCCCAACACGTCAGACTATCCCCCACCCTTGCAAACTTCAAACGGAACCTGAAAACCCACCTGTTCAGAAATGCCTACAATCTACAATGAACTTGCTGCCGCTCGACCACCGTGCGGAGCTCCCGCCTGTCCACCGTGCGGAGCTGCCGCCCGACCACCGTGCGGAGCTGCCGCCCGACCACCGTGCGGAGCTGCCGCCCGACCACCGTGCGGAGCTGCCGCCTGACCTACACCCCACCTATTGTCTCCTCCCCATAATCCTATAGAATGTAAGCCCGCAAGGGTAGGGCCCTCTTCCCTCTGTACTAATCTGTCTACTGTAACTTGTATATGTATTTTGTATGTAACCCCCTTCTCATGTACAGCACCATGGAATTAATGGTGCTCTATAAATAAATAATAATAATAATAATAATAATAATAGTGCCTTGCAAAAGTATTCACCCCCTTGGCATTTTTCATGTTTTGCTACGTCACCATATATAATTTCACATTCATTTTTTTTTAAGGTTTTGCATCATTTCATATAAACAACATGCCAACAACTGTGAACATTTGGTTTTCTTTATATTGGGAAGCAAACAACAAATAGGACAAAGTAACTGAAAACCTCAGTGTACTTCAGTACTTTGTAGAGCCTCCTTTTGCTGCAATTACAGCTGCAAGTCACTATAGATAAGTCTCTATGAGCTTTCCACATCTTACCACTGGAATTTTTCTCCATTCAAGGCAAAACTGTTTCAACTCCTTCAAGTTAGATGGTTTTCTCTGGTGAATAGCAATCTTCAAGTCTGACCACATATTCTCCATTGAATTAAGATCTGAGCTTTAACTAGGCCACCCAATACATTTACATGTTTCACCTTAAACCACTTGAGTGTTGGTTTAACAGTATGCTTTGGTTTATTGTTTTGTTGGAAGATGATCCTCCGTCCTAGTCCTGAATTACTGACAGACAAACAGATTTTGCTCAAGAATATCGCATATTTAGCACCATCTATCTTCCCCTCACCTCGGACCATTTTCCTTGTCCCTGCTGCCAAAAAACATTCCCACAGCATGATGCTGCCACCACCATGTTTCACGGTGGGGATGATGTTCCTGGGATGATGAGCTGTGTTGCTTTGGCGCCGGACAGACTGTTTTTTCTTGGAGTCCAAAAAAATTCAACTTCCTCCATGCATTTAGGGAGTCTTTTGGCAAACTCAAAACAAGCTTTCCAATTTTTGGCTGTAAGTAAAGGCTTTTTTTTGGCCCCTCTTCCATAAAGGCCAACTCTCTCTCTCCCTCTCTCTGTATATACAGCTCTAGCAAAAATTAAGAGACCACTGCACATTTTTATAAAAATCAGTTTCTCTAGATATCTGACAGTCATTCCATTCCAGTGTCATAGAATGGTAGAGTTGGAATGGACCTCCTGGGTCATCTAGTCCAACCCCCTGCTCAAAGCAGGATTCACTAAATCATCCCACACAGATGTCCGTCCAAACCTCTTTTTAAAGACTTCCATTGTAGGAGAACTCCCCACCTCTTGTCGCAGCCTGTTCCACTCATTGATCACTGTCAAAACGTTTTTTCTAATATCTAATCTTTGTCTATTCCGCAACAGTTTCATCCCATTGCTTCTAGTATTTCCTTGTGAAAAAGAGAATAAAACTGATCCCTCTACAGTGTGACAGCCTTTAAGATATTTGTAGACAGCTATTAGGTCTCCTCTCAGTCTTCTCTTTCGCAAGCTAAACGATCCTAAATCCTGTAACAATTCCTCATAGGACATGGTTTGCAGACCAGTCACCATTCTGGCCACTCTTCTCTGAACTTGCTCCAGTTTGTTGATGACTTTTTTTAAAATGTGGTGTCTAGAACTGGACACAATATTCCAGATGAGGTCTGACCAAAGAGGAGTAAAGTGGGATAATGACTTCACGTGATCTAGAATGTATGCTTCTGTTAATACATCCTAGAATGGTGTTTGCCTTTTTTGCTGCTGCATCACACGGTTAACTCGTGTTGAGTCTGTGATCTATTAGTATACCTAAGTCTTTTTCACACATGCTGTTGGATAGCTCTATTCCTCCCATGCTGTGTATGCTCTTTTCATTATTCTTGCCAAGATGTATGATTTAGCATTTCCCCCTGTTAAAAACCATTCTATTAGTTGCTGCCCATTGTTCCAGCTTGTTTAGATCTTGTTGAATCTTCTCTCTCTCTTCTCTATTATTAGCTATTCCTCCTAGCTGAGTCAGTTGAACTACAACCAGAGTACAGACTGGCAGAGCGCGAAAGCGACTGTAAACTGATCAGGATCACAGTCATCTTAATTGAATGTTGCTCAGCAACCGTAGGATGACATCAAGTGACCTACAAAAGGAATGGTAAATGGCAGCTGGGGTGAAGTGCACGGCAAGAACAGTTCATAACAGGCTCCTAGAGGCAGGGCTTAAGTCATGTAAAGCTAGAAAAAAAGCCTTTCATCAATGACAAGTAAAGGAGAGCCAGGCTGAAGTTTGCCAAAGACCATAAGTATTGGACCATAGAGGACTGGAGTAAGGTAATCTTCTCTGATAAGACTAACTTTCAGCTTTGCCCAACACCTGGTCATCTAATGGTTAGACGGAGGCCTGGAGAGGCACACAAGCCATAATGCCTTACATCCACTGTGAAATTTGGTGTAGGATCGGTGATGATCTGGGGATACTTCAGCAAGGCTGGAATTGGGCAGATTAAACTTTGTGAAGGATGTATTAATCAAATGCATACAAGGTTATCCTGGAGAAACAGTTGCTTCCTTCTGCTCAGGCAATGTTCTCCAACTCTGAGGACTGGTATTTCCAGCAGAAAAATGCGCCATGCCACACAGCTAGGTCAATGTGTGGATGAAGGACCACCACATCAAAACCCTGTCATGGCCAGCCCAATCTCCAGACCTGAACCCCATTGGTTGAATAAGGTCACCCAAAAGCAGTGTGAAAGGCTGATGGAAAGCATGCCAAGACGCATGAAAGCTGGGATTAAAAATCATGGTTATTCCTCAAAATATTGATTTCTGATCTCTTCCTGAGGTAAAACATTGTTAGTATTATTGTTTCTAAATGACTATGAACTTGTTTTGTTGTTTTTTTTTGCATTATTTGAGGTCTCAAAGCAATGCATTGTTTTGTTTTTTTGACCAGTTCTCAGTTTCAGAAAATAAATACAAATTTTAATGTTTGGAAATTCGGAGACGTTGTCAGTAGTTTAGAGAATAAAAGAGCAATTTACATTTTACTAAAAAATATACCTATAAAGAGAAAAATTGGAAAAACTGATAATTGCAGCGGTCTCTTAATTTTTGTATGTATTACACACACAGTTAAAGCCAACACTTTAGTTTTTGCTCCCATTTTTCATGAGCTGAACTCAAAGATCTAGGACTTTTTCTATGTACACAAAAGGCCTTCCAGAGGGAAGGGGAGACTATAGCGGGCTTTACATGCTGCGATCTCGCTAGCGAGATCACAAGCAATCGTACCCGCCCCCGTCGGTTGTGCGACACGGGCAAAATCGCTGCCCGTGCCGCACAACCTCGCTTAACCCCATCATATGGACTTACCTGCCCTGCGACATCGATCTGGCCGGCGAACCGCGATCCTTTCTAAGGGGGCGGTTTGTGCGACGTCACATCAACGTCACATGGCAGGCATCCAATAGAAGCGGAGGGGCGGAGATGAGCGGGATGAACATCCCATCCACCTCCTTCCTTCCGCATTGCCACTGGAGGCAGGTAAGATGTTCGTCGCTCCTGCGGTGTCACACACAGCGATGTGTGCTGCCGCAGGACCGAGGAACAACATCGCTAATAAGCAGAGAATGATTTTTTGTTTCAGGACTACCTCTCCGCGGCAAACGATCTTGTCCGCTTTTGCGATCGTTTAAGGTCGCACATAAGTGTCACACACTGCAATATCGTTAATGACGCTGGATGTGCGTCACAAACAACGTGACCCCGACGATAATTCATTAACGATATCGTAGCGTGTAAAGCCCGCTTTTGGCCCAGTATGTGAATGCCTTTTAAGAAGTGACAGACCATATCACTGAAAAGATAGAGGAAGATAATAAAGGGCGGGGACCATTGGATGAAATACTATGAAATCAGTTAATAACTGGTTTAAGGAACCCTTACCAGAGACAGGCTCTAAAGAAATACTTACAGCGCCACCCCAAAGCGAGCTTCCGGAAAGTCGGAGCTGAAGCCAGGGTCCTAGAGCGAGAGGCGCATGTCTTGACAGGTGTGATATGTAGCCATGGAGTAGCCAATTCCGAGTTACCTAGTGTTGATCCAGACTGGGTTAGCGAGTTGCAACAAGAGGTACGAGAAATTAGGGGGGAATTGCATGGTGTCAGAAGCATCTCTGCAAGTCCAGCTGAGCCAAACGCCACACCTTGACTTGAAGAAATGAAGATGTAGTAATAGAAAGTGACCACTAGAGGTCTCGTGAGACTTAAGAACAGGAAAAAGACAACAAGCGGTGGTCATAATTGCACCACGAGGCGCCATGTTTTATAATAATGTGAACAATATGAGGTTCATGTCACATCAATTTATGAAAGAAAAAAAATAAAAAAAAAAAAAGGTCAATAAACTTTGATAATTCTTTTAAAAATCCGAGATCTCAATGCATGATATTTGTGGGGCCCAATGTGCATAATAGCACACGTAATAATTCATTTTATTATCAGCATAGAGTGTCACTATTTACCCCTGATCCTGGCTAATGTGAATGGGGATCACATGAGGGCTAAAAAAAAACCAAAACCATAATTGGGCTTTAGCCATATAGGGAGAAGCATAGCGTAATGTATAATAAAGCAAATTACAAAACTGGTGATAGTGTACTAGATATTTAAGTATTGGACCAATACTTTAACGTTTGCTGCTATTTTTTTTTTTTTTCTATGGGCGTGATTTTTTTGGACTTTTTTTTTACATCCATTAAAGGGATGAATAAAACCGTAATGTTTAAAGGGAACCAACTAGCAGGATTTTCATATATAAAATAAAGCCGGTACTATACTGGCGCTATCATGGTGAATGTAAGCATAGCTTTTGTTATGAGATTGGATGTTTTATTTCAGAAATATGTGCAAGTAAAGTTCCAGCAATGCACTGCTATTTGATTTACAGGTGCAACAGGAAGGGCATATGCGGGTCTGGTCTTGCTACTGTGTCTATTCCCGCCCCTGTGTGTCTGCATGAGCTGGAATTAACACCTAAGACGGCGACAAGAGGAGGAAGGCCAAGCAGGCAGATAGGAGCGGGAATAGATAGCGGGAATAGATAGCAGGACCCAACCCACATATTACCTTCCTGTTGCACCTGTCAATCAAATAGCAGTGCATTGCTGGAACTTTACTTGCACATATTTCTGAAATAAAACATCCAATCTCTGAACAAAAGCTATGCTTACATTCAGCGTCCTAGCACCAGTATAGCACCGGCTTTACTTTATATATGAAAATCCTTAAGCAAAACGTTTTACAAAACTGTCATAAAAAGTTTTAGGTCTAGGTGTCTTTTTAGCTTTCCTATTGACTTCTATTGTAAAGTATTGAGCGTCTTCCTTGTGGAAAAACGCCTGAAGAATGGACTTATTTTAAATGACTGGCCTTTTAAAAAAAATCTAAAGCATTTAAAAAGACAGTCAAAATCCTGAACATATGAAATGCAAGCTGATTTTCCATAAAAATGAAAATTTTTGAGAATTTTCTAAGTGTTTTTCTGATCTTTTCTTGCAGTAGATCATCTCAAAAGATGTCTAATGTCCAGTGTAAACATGAGCTTACAAGCTGCATATATACCAACTTATACTCCGGCTCACTTTTTTGTTTTTTTGCAGCCTCTAGTACAAATAGGGTGGGGCCCCTTTCTTAGTGAGCTGGGCATTTCATGTAGTGCCTCCCATGGCTGTGTGTCCAGTTGGGACCCAGCCACTCTCTGCCTTTATTCAGATTGATGTCTGTTGACCCACTTTTGACTTTTAGGATTGCTACTTCCAATAGGTGGCGCTAGAGTTTGTCTCCTTCCTCACTGGAGGGACAATTTGAATTATTCCCAGAGGAGCATTGCAGCTAAAAGTCCCCTCACTGGCAGCCAGACTGGTTTGTCAGGTCTCCATAAGGAGACTAGTCTTCCCTGTGGTCCCCACATAGCTTCTCATAAGCCAGATCAGATACCCACACTTTGCACTGACGAGGGGCAATCACCCCGAATCACCATGTCTGCAAATTGGGATTCTGATCTGGTGTAAATCCTAAGGGGTACTTTGCACGTTGCAACATCGCTTCTGCGATATTGTCGGGGTCAAATCGAAAGTGACGCACATCCGGCGCCGGTAACGACGTTGCAGCGTGTAAAGCCTAGGAGAGAATATGAACGAGCGTGAAAGTCAAAAAAAAAAAAACAAAACAAAAAAAACCCGCTGATCTGTGTCACGTCGTTCATTTTCATAATGTCTGTGCGTCCGCAGGTACGATGTTGTTTGTCGTTCCTGTAGCTCCACACATCGCTGTGTGTGAAGCCGCAGGAACGACAAACATCTCCTTACCTGCCTCCACCGGCAATGCGGAAGGGAGAAGGTGGACGGGATGTTTACATCCCGCTCATCTCCGCTTCTATTGGCCGCCTGCCATGTGATGTCGCTGTGACGCCGCACGACCCGCCCCCGTAGGAAGGAGGCGGGTCGCCGGCCAGAGCGACGTCGCAGGGCAGGTAAGTGCGTGTGAAGCTGCCGTAGCGATAACGTTCGCTACGGCAGCTATCACAAGATATCGCATGTGCGATGGGGGAGGGGGATTATCGCGCTCGGCATAACTATCATCGGCTAGCGATGTCACAGCGTGCAAAGTACCCCTTAGTCTTATGAAAAGGCTTGTTTAAAAAGCCACTTTTGATCTTTAGGATTGCTACTTCCAATAGGTGGCGCTAGAGTTTGTCTCCTTCCTCACAGGAGGGACAATTTGAATGTTGACCAATGGTGAGGTTTAATATTAGAGAGTGTAGGTACTGTACCGATTGGGTATACCCTATCGCGGTGGGATGGTTTTGCGCTTTTTTGATCAAAAACAGTGTTTACTAAGTACCCTATGTTTCTTTATATGCATCATGCTTTTATTTTAGTTACAGCAGGGTATATGTTCATATTATTTTCATCTTAGTTTTTTCATCTCAAAAGATGCTGGAAAAAATGTATTGTAAACATATCCTAAGACTCTTTTTAGAAAACTGATAGACTGATCAATGAGTTTAAAAGGATTTGGTTATGCCCAGAAGAACTAAAGTCAGGTACTATGGAGGAGAAAGTATTTTAATTCTAGTTCTCATCGTAGCCGTGGCTTTATGGAATCCTTCAATCTAATGACTGTTTACAAGTTGGGATAGAACTCTCAGATTGGCTACTTGCCTCTTTAACGCTCCTGTAGAGAGGAATTTGTTAAGACTTGCTTAGAAAGAGTCCGATATTTCACGTAGATTACAACTTGTAGGATAAGGCTGACATAAGCTGCACCATACCCCAAAAATGTCCAGAATTTTTAGCAAAGAGCCATCATTACTTTCTTGCAGAGTTGGACCCGCTGGCCATCTTGCAATTCTAGTATCATCATACTGTATTGGGGCTGTAGGGGACCATCATACTATATGGAGGGCTGGGGGGGTTGGGGGGTGTACCATCATACTGTGTGTGGTGACTATCATACTTTGTTGTGGACTGTTGGGTACCCATTATTCTGTATGGGGGGCAGTGTGGAAACCATCATACTGTGTGGAGGGACCATCAATTGTGTGGGGAGCTATGGTGGACATCATACTGTATGTGAGTCAGTGGTGGCAATCATAATATATGAGTGGCTGTGGTGACCACCATACTGTGTGGACTTTGTAAGGATAAGGTGACCATCATATTGTGAGGGGAGGGCTATGGTGACCAACATACTCTGTGAAGACCTAGGGGGACCAACATACTATATAGGTGACTGGGGTGACCATCATACTGTGTTGGGGGGTGGGGGCTGAGGTGACTATCATACTGTGTGGGGTTTGTGTGGCCATCACGTTGTGTAGTTGGAGGAATGTGGGAACATAATTCTGTATGGGTATTGAACATCATACTCTATGGGGACCATGGTTTGGGTATCATAGTGGGCAAGAACTCTAACGGGCTTCGGTAGGGGTGACATAACTGTAAGTGCTGTAATATACAGTATATGCCTCTTGTGAAAGTTTGGAGGTTTTACCTTCTGTGATGGCAAAAGTCCTATCACAGCACATGCGCAAACAGGTCCTGTCATTTCATGTACACACCTTCTCAGGGGCGTTATTATAAGGAGGCACATTGGGGAATCATTATAGGGAGAGCACAGGAATTATTATAATAATGATCCATAAGGGTATTTCTTATATTATAAGTAGGTTTGTGGTCACTATTATAAGGGGTTAAGGGAATCTTTTTAGTCTCTCCTTTTTGTGCAACTTGATGGTATAATAAAATTATCCTTTCTACTTTATTACCTTGTAAATACCGGTCATATCACTGCTACCTCTATTAGGGTTACTGGTGCCATTTATACACGTCATCCTTTTCTCTTATCATACTTCTATTTTCTGGTGTATGACACAGAACCCAGTTAAATTTGCAGAGCCAGTTCACTCCTTTTCTCTTGGGTCAAGGAATTATTATTAAAAGGAGGCACAGGGTGCAATAATACTACGAGAAAGTACAGGGGGGAAACTTTTGGTGGAAGTGGGGGGGTACTTTCACAAGGCACTGTAGGTAGTAGTAGATCTGGATATACTATAGGCAGGATCATTTAGGTAATAGTCTCCACTCTGGGGAAGGGGACGGAGCCAGCATTGGCTTTTGGGCTTTCAAATGCCACGGCTAAATTTTAGCTCCAGTTCGTCCCCGCTTTCTTGCAACTTGATTTCAGAGTGGCAATAAGTTGAGCTATTTTTTCTAGAATTCTAGAACTAATCGTTGCATAACCAGGCAGCAATATGTAGACCAGAGGTCTCAAACACGCGACCCGCAAACTGCATGCGGAGCCCGAGGCCGCTTTTTGCGGCCCGCAGACCCCCTGACAATCGCAGCTTTATGCCCGGGGTCGGCACCAGCAGGATTTCACTACAATTGATCATTTGCGGTGCCGCGCAGAGGAGCTGATTGTATCATACCAATGGCTGCTGCCTGCCAATCAGATGCTGTATGACATCACCTGCTTGCATCTGATTGACCGGCGGTAGCCATTGGTATAACAGCACCGCAAATGATTCAATTGTAGTAAAGTCATCCCGGGCAAAGAGCTGCGATCATCACTGCCTGCAACAAGCAGGTACGTGCTCACGATCAGGACCCGCTGAATCCTGGACGTGGCGGGATCTGACCTGCAGGGCCGCCCGCAAGTCTTCTCCTTAGGCGACCGTGTCGCGGGCGGGGAGGGGACGCTGCGCTCACCCACTGCTCGGGTCCGGCTGCTGCTGCTCGGTGGTGGCTCGAGCGGTGGGCCGGATCCCGGGGACTCGAGCGGCGCTCTTCGCCCGTGAGTGAAAGGGGGTTTGTTTGGTTTAGGAATATTGTCCGTGACGCCACCCCCGGTTGTGGTGAGGTTGTGACACCACCGCTGCTCTGGACGGGGATCCCGGGAGCGATGACAGGGAGCAGCTTGGATGTTGTTTCTCCCCTCCGTGGCTAGGGGGGTTGGTTGTCCCGGGGCCCGGTGAGGGAGGGATGGCAGGCGGGTTACAGGGCCTGGTGAGGAGCAGGGTCGCGGGGGCAGCGCTGTGCCGCATGGCACGGTAGTACTCACTCAGCCAATGATGAATGCAAAGTCTCCGGTAAAACAAACGGCTGGATGGACGGGTCCCACAGACGGCTGCGGTAGCTCTCCCGGTAGGTTGGTGGTGACTGCCTTTCCCTGCACCTGTGTTGTGTTCACGGTTCCAATGGCTTCCCACCGGTAACCCTCTCCCCAGCTTGGATGGATGCTGACTGAGCCCCTTTTGCCCGCAGGCTCTGGCCCTGGGAACTGTAGCCTTGGCGGTGACTGTATTTCCCTTCACGGTTTGAGCTGTTGCCTTCAATCGGGTCTTGACTGCTGGGAAGCCCCGGAGGTTCCCTTCGCTAATGGATTTGACCGGTTTTACGGCGACTCCTAGCCTGGTCAGGATCCGTAAGCCCTGTCGAATGGTGCTGGCTTCTCTTTGTTCCCCGATCTGGTACCGTCGGGCCACCGCCCGTCCCCGGTCCTTACGGTTCACTCCAATCAGCCTCTCCTGCAGACGGTCACCACCGTCTGCCACCCTTGCTGTATGTGCCCGGGCCACGCACCCGGACACGGTCAGTCTCCTCTACTACCACTTCACTCTCTAAAACTCAAAACTAATCTCACTTCTCACTTCCTTTTCCTGCCTCCAGGACTGTGAACTCCTCCCCCTGGTATGGACATCAGCCCCTGGAGGGAGGCAACAAGGATTTTTGTTTGATCTAGATGTGCCTAGCCGGGGTGTGGGGTGTGTTGTTGCAGTACCTGTGACGTCCTGGCTTGTCCAGGGCGCCACAACCGCAGCTGCCCGTACCAGAGATCAGGGTTTGGAGCGCTGCGGTCTCCTCGCTGTGTTCTCCCTAGGGAGGGCATGCGACTGCGCAACATAAATAAATTCACATGCTGCGGCCTCTGCAAGACGCACCACAGGTCAGTTTTCACTGCTTGCCGCACAAGCACAATGGGAAAGTGGGCAATCCCATCCTCTCTGCTTGCACCGCAGCATTTTGGAAGCAGCTGAAGCATGCTGCCTCCAAAACGCTACAAACCCTGATCATGTGTACGCAGCCTAATAGGAGGGAACGGAGGAAAGATGACAACATTTTTTTTTTGTGTATTACTCAAGGATTATGTCAGAAAAATACCTATTCACTTTGAGTGACAAAAATATTTTTTTTTTATAAAAAACTTTTAATCTTTATCCAAATATGTTAAAAGAGGATTTTTTGACCAAGACAAACATAACACCAATACATAGAGTTAGCAATAACACACATAGTAAAAGACCGAAAGTAGTCTCAACCACTTTGTTGGAGACAAATAGAGAGGTATAGAGTGGAAGACTACAGTACTTCCATCCGGGATACCATCAATATTCAAGGAAATGGGTAGGATTTTTCCACAGTCTGAGATATTCTCCTATCTTTTTTGAGAGGGATAGAGGAGGGACCTCTAAGGGTGAGCCGCCGAGGAATGGGGGCATCATTTAATTAAGGATGTTCTCCATTGACAGGCAGGGACACCTTTGTGAGGGGAAGACTAAGGCTAGAATATTTTCCTACCCATTTCCTTGAATATTGATGGTATCCCGGATGGAAGTACTGTAGTCTTCCACTCTATACCTCTCTATTTGTCTCCAACAAAGTGGTTGAGACTACTTTCGGTCTTTTACTATGTGTGTTATTGCTAACTCTATGTATTGGTGTTATGTTTATATAACCACACCTTCCACATTTTGTGTCACAAAAGTGCTCAAAAGACGCATCCTATGAACTGATACAACCACTTATATCCTTGAACCAAGAATATATATTTGATGCAAAACTTCCATAAAAATAAACTTTATTACATATAATAAAAAACACACATTTTTGGACTTAATGGCACTACAGGGTAGCGAGTGTACAAATATAACTCCCCC
The DNA here is from genome assembly GCF_048569485.1 of Anomaloglossus baeobatrachus. Lineage (NCBI taxonomy): Eukaryota > Metazoa > Chordata > Amphibia > Anura > Aromobatidae > Anomaloglossus > Anomaloglossus baeobatrachus. The sequence continues at coordinate 874,854,112 of NC_134353.1, read as the reverse complement.
AGATTGGAGGAAAGGTGGGTTGGAGATCAGAAACAAATCTACCAGGTCTTCAATAAGTACTCCATTTCCCAATTACACAATTTCTTAAACTTGCAGATAACACCATAGCGTGATGCGCAACCATAAAGGCCACATAGGGGCAATACCTAGAGAAACTTCTCGTAGTAGGTCATAAATGGTTATGTATGCCTGTATTGGTCAATCACAAATTCACAACCTTTATGTTCTTCCCTAATTGACCTTGATATTATCAGGTATACAATTCACTCATCCATAGGGCTATGAAAGCTAGAGGCTACAGATAGGTCGATTTAAGATCAAAAAATCTCACCTAGTGCATGAATGTCTTAAATATCTGTTAACCCCTCACAATTCCTCCATGGACTATTGAGTGCACTCACATATACTCATAATGGGGTGCAATCAGTGCTAAGCCAAGCCTCTATACCTCCCTGCAGATTTTACCAATCAAAATAACAAGAACAGGCCTCTAATAATAAATCATAAGAGGCTGTGTCTACCCAGATTCATGGCCACCAGTTGCATCCCAATTGCTTGTTTTAACAGCACACAAATAACAATCTGTTCTCACAGAGGGGTATACGGGTAATGGCTACAGAGAATGGGCTGTCTGGTAACAATAATCTCACCCAGTATGCTAACTGCCTTAACCATCTACCAGTCCCTCCAAATTCCACCATGAGCTATTTAGTGAGCTTACAGACATACCTAATTATGCAAAGCCTGATATTAAACCATGCCTTAATGCATAGGGGTCATTCCCCACCTACCAATATCCCATGTAAGCTACCTTCAGTAGCACACCTCGCTAACAGCGATCATTTTTACTGCACAACTAGTAATATCAAACAATCGAGTACAGACCTGACCAAAGTAGCTTGCTCTCCACCCACCACGCCTCGACGCGTTTCACCGCCTAGGGCTTCCTCAGGAGGCTAATGCACACCCTGCTGAGCTCTCACCTTTTATATTCTGTTAAAATTGAGCACATATGGTGCATAATCGCATATCCGGCTCCACGCTATCATCGGCGCGGCCTGGTTCCAGTCGGAGGAGACTCCGGAAGTTGCCTCACCTCACTTCCGGCCTGGGGCGGGACGCGAGCAGACCCGGCCACCATGGCAACGCGATGCCGAGGCTACCGAGCATGCGCGCGGCCCGCTTGTTATGGCCGTACTGAGAGGTGAGGAAATCTCCTCCCGGATACCAGCCGCGCTCAGCGTGGCTCACCAAGCAGCAGTCACCACCACATGTGCTCACAAAGCAAAGGAAGAATACTACGATCGAGGCCAATCATTCGCAGATCCCATTACTATCTGATCTCATAAACATATTATTCAGAAACCGGATACAGAGGCTGCTTAATACCTAAAATAATGGGCTGTATGCATATTATAATGATAGTTTTACGGTAGCAAAAATGCACACAGGTTATGTGTGCTCTTGGGGTTATTTACATTAGCAGGCCATTTGCAGCTACACACAAGCAACAATTTACATATTCCTTACATGCTTATCATAGCCCCAAGCCAAATACATGTAATTTTACATCCCCAAACTGCACAAAAACCAGCCACCTTACAATAGGTTACCTCCCATATTCATTATCTATTAGTGATATCCCCTTACATATATTATACAACCCTATATAGTTGCCTACTCATGACCAACCACCCGTACTAAATGCCCCACTTCACTAAATCTAAGGCCACTGTTGCCGCTGTTTACTGAGATGTACCTAATGTATCACCACAACCCTTAATCCTTCACCTACCAGGGGGAGATTACAAACAGGGGCCAGATTGATCATGGGGGGAGGCTAAACCCATGCACCTATAATTGAAAGAATCATGAATAACCACACATGATCCCAGATCCAGAACGATGTCCAGTACATGGGATAACGCTAAACTTGATTGTAGGTCATTCCTTAGTAAATCTTTCATTCTTTGATCACTTGATGAAATCCATAATGTTGCGACATTCATCTAACTTTATGGTCGCTCGACGCATAATGCTTCATAAATCAATCATCCAGTGCCGGTAGCTGTTTTTTCCGATTCCAGGGTATTCACAATATATGTGCCAATTCCACCGATTAGGTACAGGATTCGCGCAATGCAATGACCTCAAGAAAAACAAGAATACAATTACGACTCAAGCAAGGTATGCCATCCTCTGTTGATAGATATAGATCATGCCAAAAGAGTATAGAAATAACTAAAACAGTATAAAAAATTCAATTAAAAACAAGAGATCCCCCACAGGATAAGACATATGTTCACAAAAAGGCGTTAAATCCAAAATTTTCATTTAGACCTTCGGGGGTCACAGTGCCCAGCCTATAGATCCACCGGCTTTCTAAGCGTGCGAGAGTTCTGCCAATGTCACCACCTCGTGCATCGATCCTAATTTGGTCGATGGCTTTTACACACAGCTGTCGAGAGTCGGAGTTGTGGCACTCCCTAAAATGTCGAGGGATGGTCTTCAATTTCTCGCTACTAGATGTTTCTTTTGAGTTTTTTATATCCCTGACGTGCTCACCTACTCTGACTTTTAACTCCCGGGTAGTCATACCTATATAAAGCAAGCCGCATGGACAGGAGGCTTGATATATAACTGCCTTAGAAGAGCAAGTTAAAAACGCCCTGATGACATATTCTCTGTTGTCCCTAGCTCCGCGGAAAGTTTTCGCTTTCCGCATATTGCTGCAAGCTTTGCACAATCCACACGGGTAAAATCCAATTGTTCCCACATTATGTTGATTCATTGTGGGATTGTAATGGCTACGCACAAGGTAGTCCCTCATATTTCTGGCCCGACGTGCCGTAACTAATGGGTATTCAGGAATAGTAGATCTCAGTGCTGGATCTGTTGCTAAGATTCCCCAATGTTTCTTACAGATCTCCACTATTTCCTTCCAACGGTTGTTATATGTTGTAATAAGACGGACCACGTCTTGCTTTTGTCTATTTGGTTGCCCATAGTTACAATATAGTAAGGACTCCCTTGTGCGTTTTTTTGCCCGATCATAACCGTGTTTAATTGCTCTTCTGCTGTATCCTCGGTGCATGAATCGTTGTTTAAGATCTTCCGCCTGCACCGAAAATGCCTCCTCAGAAGAGCAAATCCTACGGGCTCTCAAGAATTGTGCTATCGGGATGCTCTTGACTGTTGCTGGAAGATGTGACGATTGAGCATGCAAAAATGCGTTTGTTGCCGTCGGTTTTCTATATATCTCAGTTGTTATTCTCCCATCCTCAGAAGTCTGAATACTGAGGTCTAAGAAATCTATCTCCCGACCGAACCGGTATGTAAGAAATATATTGACAGAGTTATGATTCAGTCTGTCAATAAATTCCTTCAATTCCCCGGGGGTACCATCCCACAGGAACCAGACGTCATCAATGTATCTCATCCAGTTGTTAACTTTATTGATATTGACGTCTGGTTCCGTGAGGAAAATCTCCCTCTCCCATGCCCCCAGGAAAAGGTTTGCATAGGCTGGGGCACAAGCCGCCCCCATTGCAGTACCTTGTTGTTGGATGTAAGTGGCCCCTTTAAAAGTGAAGACATTGTGAGTCAAAATAAACTCTAATAGCATGAGGAGGAGCTCCACTAACTTATTTTCCAGATTACTGCTCTTCAAAAAATAAGTAGCTGCTCTGAGTCCATCATGGTGACTGATAGACGTATACAAACTTTCAACGTCAGCAGTCACCATGATGGTTCCAGGTTCGAGCACGATGTTATCAAGTCGTTGGAGCGCCTCAGTGGTGTCCCTAATGTAAGATGGTAAAGAGGCGGCCAGGGGCTTCAAGTAATAATCCAGCATTTGGCAGACCCTCTCACATAGCCCTTCGAGTCCAGATACGATTGGACGTCCTGGAGGGCAACTGCTGTTCTTATGCAATTTGGGTATAAAATACATTGTTGGCATCCTTGGGTGCTTAACAATTAGGCAGTCAAATAGTTTTTTTGGGATGACACCTTCCTCAAGAGCACTTTCAAGAATGCCAACCAATTCTCCTTGAAATCCAGGTAACGGGTCCATGTAGAGTCTCCTATAACATGCTTTATTATTCAGTTGCCTACTCGCCTCTTTCTCATACATGCAGTTCGGCCAGATGACAAGGTTGCCACCCTTGTCAGCTGGCTTAAACTGCACGTCAGTCCACCCCTTCATTTCGTCTAAAGCTTTTCTTTCATGCACTAGGTGAGATTTTTTGATCTTAAATCGACCTATCTGTAGCCTCTAGCTTTCATAGCCCTATGGATGAGTGAATTGTATACCTGATAATATCAAGGTCAATTAGGGAAGAACATAAAGGTTGTGAATTTGTGATTGACCAATACAGGCATACATAACCATTTATGACCTACTACGAGAAGTTTCTCTAGGTATTGCCCCTATGTGGCCTTTATGGTTGCGCATCACGCTATGGTGTTATCTGCAAGTTTAAGAAATTGTGTAATTGGGAAATGGAGTACTTATTGAAGACCTGGTAGATTTGTTTCTGATCTCCAACCCACCTTTCCTCCAATCTGGGGGAGTTATATTTGTACACTCGCTACCCTGTAGTGCCATTAAGTCCAAAAATGTGTGTTTTTTATTATATGTAATAAAGTTTATTTTTATGGAAGTTTTGCATCAAATATATATTCTTGGTTCAAGGATATAAGTGGTTGTATTGGTGTTATGTTTGTCTTGGTCAAAAAATCCCCTTTTAACATATTTGAATAAAGATTAAAAGTTTTTTATAAAAAAAAAAATTTTTGTCACTCAAAGTGAATAGGTATTTTTCTGACATAATACTGATTTGAGATACCTTCAAAAAAACTTAGTTTCTGAGATTTTCTATTACTCAAGGATTGCCACAAGGATGGGCACAGAATACGACAAAAATGGGCGCAATACGGCAAGGATGGGCGCATGTCAAGCTGGGTGTGGGGAAGAGACACCCAGCAAGTAGACTACTGGGAATAAGGGAGGTTGAAACACAAAGAGGGGAGTGACCAGGGGCTCCTGTGCTTGCCCTGACACTGGGAGGCCCTGCGCTAGCCTTCAAACCACAGGTACCTATAAGGGTTAGGAGGTGTGACCCAATGTGCCCCCGTCTCCTAGCCAGACCCTAAGACTAAATCCCACCACCCACCAATCCACGAAGGGAAAAACAAACACAAAAATAAACAGCAAAAAGGGGAAAAAGGAAAAACAACTTATCTTGAGAGGGAATCTTCAGAATAAACAGCAACAGTAGTCTGAAGCCACATGCACTCTTGAGCGAGCAACTTCTCCAAGTGAAGAGTATAAGGCTGTGTGTCCACGGTAGAATGTTGCTGCAAATTTTTCTGCATGAAAATCCACGGCTTTCCCGCAAAATCCGCACCTTTTCAAAGGTGCGGATTTACCGCGGAATTGCCGCGGATTTTGGTGCAGATTTTTTTTTTTCCCCAATTCTGAAGCCAAAATCCGGATCAAAATCCGCAACAATAATTGACATGTTGCAGATTTTTCCGGATCAAAATTCGCACCTAATCCGCCGCGGAAAAATCCGCAGCATGGGCACAGCATTTCCAAAAAGCCATAGAAATGGCTGGGAAGTACCGCTGCTGCAGATTTTCGGGAAATCCGTGGCTTTTCCGCGAGAAATCCGCGGCAAAATCCGCGCATTTTCCGCAGCGTGGGCACATAGCCTAACCCACACTGGAGGAGTGAGAGGCCCAACGTTATAAAGGCCCTTAATTACCAGCTGGAGGAAAGGCTCCTCCAACCTGGCAGGGAAACAGAAAAAAATCCTAAATCAAGCCCTTAAAGGGACAGCGTCCATAAACGTCTGGACGATCGCCGGGCCCTTCTGCACCTGGTCCCAGCAGCAGCACCTGAAGGTCCATACACATCCGTGAGCAGAATACTACAAGGATGGGCACAATACTGCAAGGATGGGCACAATACTGCAAGGATGGGTGGGCACAATACAACAAGGATGGGCACAATACAACAAGGATGGGCACAATACTACAAGGATGGGCACAATACTACAAGGATGGGCACAATACTACAAGGATGGGCACAATACTGCAAGGATGGGCACAATACTGCAAGGATGGGCACAATACTGCAAGGATGGGCACAATACTACAAGGATGAGCACAATACTACAAGGATGGGCACAATGCTGCAAGGATGGGCACAATGCTGCAAGGATGGGCACAATGCTGCAAGGATGGGCACAATACTGCAGGACACAATACTACAATGATGAGTACAATACTACAAGGATGGGCACAATACTACAAGGTTGAGCACAATACTACAAGGATGGGCACAATACTACAAGGTTGAGCACAATACTACAATGATGGGCACAATACTGCAGGACACAATACTTCAAGGGTGAGCACAATACTAGAAGGATGGGCCCAATACTACAAGGAATGGTTCAATACTACAAGCATGGGCACAATATTGCAGGACACAATACTACAAGGATGGGCCCAATACTACAAGCATGGGAACAATACTGCAGGACAAAATACTACAAGAATGAGCACAATACTACAAGAATTGGCACAATTCTACAAGCATGGGCACAATTCTACAAGTATGGGCACAATACTACAAGGATGAGCACAATACTACAAGGATGAGCACAATACTACTGGGCACAATATTACAAGGATGGGCACAATACTACTGGGCACAATACTGCAGGACACAATACTACAGGGCAGAATACCACAAGGATCAGCACAATACTACAAGAATGGGCACAATATTAATGTGCACAATACTACAAGGACGGGCACAATACCACAAGGCACACAGATGGGAACATTACTACAAGATGTTGGCTAAAAGAGAGGAGAAAGAACGACCAAAGTCCTATTTATTGCAAACACAATTTTATTCATTGACAAGAGACAGGAGATAGACACCACATTGTTCGATTAAAAACAATAAAAAAGAGGATTGTGATTGACCATACATATAATAACCATATAGACAAATTTCCGTCATTGGCAGGTAGTAATTATAGCCTCATTACACATCACCGGGTCATATTAGGACTGTATGTATAACACTGCCATAGCCAGTCATTTACATATACAATGATCTTAGGGGGGTGGTCCAACCAAAATTTGTTTCATATTAACAAAAAATTATTTATTTATATTTTTATTAATACAACCACCTAACATGATTTATTATAAATATAGTCATAAGCTACACTGGGTCTCAGCCGATATAATTATATTGGACCTATACGCAATAAACGCAAAATTTATAATGCAATCACCTGGCAGGGTTTATATGTAGATAAATAGTCATAAATTTCACTGGATTACAGCCTTTATAATAGTATTAGAATTGTACATAACATATTCCTCAATATAATGCAATCATCCAGCAGTATAAATATGCCAGTATATTAATCCAATGCTATCATAAATGACAGCATATATATCTCTACAGAGATTTATATATAATAAGACTAAATACCAGGTGTCTGCACCAAAACTCCATCCAGTATTCCCAAATATGGCCACACAATATAACATCCACTTATAAAATTATACTGAAATCACCTGGCAAAATTGATATGTAATTAGTCGCAAGCTACAAATAGTTATAGCTAGTATAACTGCAAGGGGATTGCATATAGTAATATATTGCTGGGAGGGAAAAACATCCGACCATTATTTTATATAGTATAAGATATAATACAATCACCCAGCAAAGCACATATACTGATGTATGATCCAAAACCAGCATAGACATCAGCCATTATGTCCCAGTAGTAGCGGTATGCATGACAGATTGAACCACCAGGTGTCAGTATAACACACCATCCCAACTTCCCAAGGATTGAAACTATATGATATTGTGAATACAATTTACCTGCGCCAGGTAATGATCAACCACATCCAAGGACGCCCTACGCGCGTTTCGGCAACGCCTTCGTCCAGGGGCAAGGGCAGGATGGTAACCGCAGTCTTTTATATTCATACCCGCATATCAGGAAGCGGGCAACACCCATAGTGACGCATGCGTTGCCATGGCACTTCCAGACGCCCGCCGGCCGCCGCGTCATGTCGGGGCGGCACCCGATGCAATCACATGATCGGAATGACGTCCGTCCATAGAGATACGACGGCCGGAGAGGGCCAGGGAAACCACCGCACGCATGCGTACTGGGTGCCCGCATACCGATATAGGACATAGACACTGCAATAAGCATTATAGCAGTGCAAGAATACTAGATTACTGCTGCAACATTAAGTGCTAATAAACATACAGGTAAATACAGTCATCTAAATAGACATTGTATCGAAATGCAACTGTTTTAATCAAAGATCAAATAAACAATACAACACCCCTTTGCAATTTAATATATCGACATATATAAAGATCTATACAGAATTGAACATCTGAAGTAGACTTTATTGTTTGATGAAATTGATGCTCTGTATAGATCTTTATATATGTCGATATATTAAATTGCAAAGGGGTGTTGTATTGTTTATTTGATCTTTGATTAAAACAGTTGCATTTCGATACAATGTCTATTTAGATGACTGTATTTACCTGTATGTTTATTAGCACTTAATGTTGCAGCAGTAATCTAGTATTCTTGCACTGCTATAATGCTTATTGCAGTGTCTATGTCCTATATCGGTATGCGGGCACCCAGTACGCATGCGTGCGGTGGTTTCCCTGGTCCTCTCCGGCCGCCGTATCTCTATGGACGGACGTCATTCCGATCATGAGATTGCATCGGGTGCCGCCCCGACATGACGCGGCGGCCGGCGGGCGTCTGGAAGTGCCAATGGGAACGCATGCGTCACTATGGGTGTTGCCCGCTTCCTGATATGCAGGTATGAATATAAAAGACTGCGGTTACCATCCTGCCCTTGCCCCTGGACGAAGGCGTTGCCGAAACGCGCGTAGGGCGTCCTTGGATGTGGTTGATCATTACCTGGCGCAGGTAAATTGTATTCACAATATCATATAGTTTCAATCCTTGGGAAGTTGGGATGGTGTGTTATACTGACACCTGGTGGTTCAATCTGTCATGCATACCGCTACTACTGGGACATAATGGCTGATGTCTATGCTGGCTTTGGATCATACATCAGTATATGTGCTTTGCTGGGGGATTGTGTTATATCTTATACTATATAAAATAATGGTCGGATGTTTTTCCCTCCCAGCAATATATTACTATATGCAATCCCCTTGCAGTTATACTAGCTATAACTATTTGTAGCTTGCGACTAATTACATATCAATTTTGCCAGGTGATTTCAGTATAATTTTATTAGTGGATGTTATATTGTGTGGCAATATTTGGGAATATTGGATGGAGTTTTGGTGCAGACACCTGGTATTTAGTCTTATTATATATAAATCTCTGTAGAGATATATATGCTGTCATTTATGATAGCATTGGATTAATATACTGGCATATTTATACTGCTGGATGATTGCATTATATTGAGGAATATGTTATGTACAATTCTAATACTATTATAAAGGCTGTAATCCAGTGAAATTTATGACTATTTATCTACATATAAACCCTGCCAGGTGATTGCATTATAAATTTTGCGTTTATTGCGTATAGGTCCAATATAATTATATCGGCTAAGACCCAGTGTAGCTTATGACTATATTTATAATAAATCATGTTAGGTGGTTGTATTAATAAAAATATAAATAAATAATTTTTTGTTAATATGAAACAAATTTTGGTTGGACCACCCCCCTAAGATCATTGTATATGTAAATGACTGGCTATGGTAGTGTTATACATACAGTCCTAATATGACCCGGTGATGTGTAATGAGGCTATAATTACTACCTGCCAATGACGGAAATTTGTCTATATGGTTATTATATGTATGGTCAATCACAATCCTCTTTTTTATTGTTTTTAATCGAACACTGTGGTGTCTATCTCCTGTCTCTTGTCAATGAATAAAATTGTGTTTGCAATAAATAGGACTTTGGTCGTTCTTTCTCCTCTCTTTGTACATAATAATTACGACTGTCCTTAGAATGTCCATTGATATCCACATATGTACTATTATAGGTATTAGCCTAGGATAACATGAATTAATAGCAATCATGTGGGTAAATCAATTGCCAATTATATATATATGTCCAAGATGTTGGCTAAGATTACTATACGATGATGCTAATTTTAAAACAATATTACAAGAAGATGATAAAATTCAAAATAAAGCATGATTTCTATTTTTTTTGCACTTAAAAATGCTGTTTTATATATAAAACTAAACAAAAAAGTGCAGGTTTGTTATAATAAACAAGCACAAAATGTGCAAAAAAGTGATCCAAAGATGTATAGAAAAAAAAACATGAATTCATTAAAAATGTCACTTTGTAATGCAAAGAATGCGGCCCATCTCAATTTTTTTTTCTATATGCGGCCCATATACCCAGCTGAGTTTGAGACCACTGACGTAGACTCTGAAAACCTGGATAAATTTGTGGACCTTGGAAGAGATCATCTCTTTGGGGAACAAGAGTATCTTTGACCTCAAGTTTTCTTTGGTCAGCTCAACCTTCGCTCTTTGGACAGAGTGGCGCACTAAGGATAACTTTACACTTCTCTTTCTGTAGTCCTATAACTCATCCGAGGATCGCATTGCAGTACCCGGACTGGTCGTCTATTCTCCTGGCATGAGCATGATAGCTGCATTGTCATGTTCAGCCAGGAGAGCCACCGGCCAGCCTGAGCATTAGTATGCGATCCTCAGATGAGTTATACGGCCGTGTGACTGTGCCCTTATAGGAATTTCATTTAATGTAGAGAGGTATAATTTTTCCTAATTTAGTATACATTAGAAATGATCAAATTTATTCTCTCCAAATTGACAGTCAAATTTCATTAAAGTTGTCTTGGCAAATTTAATGAAAAAAAAACAAAAAAAAAAAAAAACAGACCCCCCCCACTTCCCAGGAGAACCATATGTACCACCCCGCGCTCGGCTTGATCGGCTCCGGACCCGGGGTCACTTCGCTCTGAAAGGATGGTGGCGCTACGTAGGCAGTTAGGTTTACGGCCGGGGCCGTGGTTTTTAGTTAAGTTCGTGACGCCATGCACGGGCTGTGGTGAATGTGGACACCATCCCTGCTGTTTACTAGGCACCCGGGAGAGATGTTGTGCAGCAAAAGTGTTAGCCCCTCCGTGGATAGGGGTGATGGCCCCGGGACCCGATTGGGATGGTATGTCGGTACTTGGTGGTGCGTGGCCCGAGGGCACAGTTGTACTCACTGTGATTGATGTACAAGAGTCTCTGGTAAATCAAGATGATGGTGGTCGGTGCCCGCAGCCGGCTACGTCTGGTCCCCCACCCGGTTCAGTGGTCTTTGCCTTTCTCCTGCACCATGTAGAGTGTATGTAGACTGCCTTCGCTTCAGCGACAGGAGTCCGCTCCCTGGCGGTATGTGTGTCGGGAAAGCCCATTTGCCCGCAGACGCTGGCCCATGGGATCTTTCTGCCTGTGCGGTGACTTTCTATCCCCCTCGGTGGGCTTTTGTCTTTAGTTGGGACTTGGGTGGGAAAGGACCTATAGTTCAGACCACAATCAGTGAATTAACCTCGTTTCAGGGTCTGAGTACCCCCCTGTGTGCTATGGTTTCCAGTCAGTTCCCCGGTTCGGTACCAGCGGGCCACTACCCTGTCCCGGCTCCTGCAGGCTAAGGCCACCGTATGCCTCCTAGCCGAGGTACCAGGGCTACGACCCTGGCACCTGTCAGTTCCCGCTGCAGACTTGTCACCACAGGCCTGCTGCACTCTCCTTCACTCCTGTCACTAATCTGACTTGCACTTCCTACCTCAGGCCCTCTGAACTCCTCAGTGGGCGTGCCAACCACCTGGCTCCACCCCCTGGTGTGTCCATTAAGCCCTGAGGGAAGTGACTAGGGTGTATGTGTTTGGCTGGTGTTACCTGTGTGGAACTGGTGTTATGCAAGGGCCTACCTGTGACTACCTGGCTAGTCCAGGGCGTCATACATACTTATCAGACCCTGAAAATCTGTGTAGCTCCCAGGTCCCCTTGCTATCTTTGACTGATGCCCCCAGCAGGTATGCTCCACGCGGTCCTCCTCTGCTTCTGGCTGACACACATCAGGTTGCGCGCGCGCACACACACACACACACACACACACACACACACACACACACACACACACACACACGACGATAGCGATTGCTTCCAGCCAGCAGAGAATCCTGGATGCAATGCGATGGAACACAGACGACCTGCGGTGAAATGCATCAATGCGTTCCACCACTAGGTCATCCATGTGTTCCACCGCAGGTCCTCGCGCTCCACTGCCCTGCATCCCAGAACTGTCTGCCGGCCAGAAGCAATCGGTATTGCCAGATGTGGTATGGGTGTGCGTTCCACTGCAGATCCTCACGTTCAGCATCTGGTGAGTAGAATTGCGGGGTCTTTGGTCTTCTCTTTTGGGGGTGTCTGCTTTCTATAATGAAGTATCCTGTAGGATTCTAACTTTTTTAGATGCATGACCACTCCAATATTGAACCACAACTAGGGTTTATTTTCAGTGTATGGCTTATATTTAAGCCTTACAACGAAAATACTTAAGTCCTGCTATGGCTTATTTTCGGGGAAACACAGTATCCCATATGTGACGCCCTGGACCCCAGGGGTCACAGGTTACTACACAACACCATACACCCCCTTCCCTGGACAGGTCACACCAGTCAAACATTAAATCCTTGTTGCCACCCTCCAGCGTTGATGTCCACACCAGGTGGGGCAGAGCCAGGCGGTTAGCCCCACCCACCGAGGAGTTCACAGCCTGGAGGTGGGAAAACATAGTCAGTTAGTCCAGTGGTGGTCAAAGAGTCCAGTCCTGGGCAGGAGTGAGAAGTAAGAACTGTGTGTGTCTGGGTCAGAGCCCAGGCACTTCTAGCAAGGTCGGCAGACGGTGGTGGTGATCTGCAGGAGTTGGCGAAGGTCAGCGGAACCGTAGGACCGGGGTCGGGCGGTGGGCCGCTGGTACCGAACCAGGGAGCCGAATGGAACCAAGCAGGGTACTCAGACCCAGACTAGGCTTAAAGCCAACCTCTAGTCAAATTCTCTGATAGTTGGGAATGAACCCCTGAGGTCCAGACCACAAAGTCCCGATTGAAGGCAACAGCCCAACCATTTCGGATAAGTGCTACCGCCAAGGGCCAGAGATCCAAAGGGCCAGCGTCTGCGGGCAAAGGGGCTCCCCCGACACATATACGTCGGGGAGCGGACTAGCGGTGCCCAGGCATTGGAGTCAACATACAAACACAGGTGCAGTGAAATGACAGCAACCATCAACCCATCCAGGGAAACAATGCAGCCGGCTGCGGGCCCCGTCCATCCAGCCGTTTGGTTTATCAGAGACTCTGTCCATCTGTGTCTGTGAGTACACCAGTGTCATCCAGCACCACGCCGCGCTGCACTGCGACCCTGCGAGCCCCCATACTACGGGCATCCAACCTGCCACTGGGCCCCGGGACAAACAGCCCCTACCCACGGAGGGGTCAACACCTAGCTGCTCCCCGCCATCGCTCCCAGGAACCCCGTCACCAGCAGCGGTGGTGCCCACCATCACCACAACCCGTGGGTACCGTCACGAACTCTATCCATCCGAAATCCCCTTTTCACTCGTGGGCGAGGAGCACTGCTCGAGCTCCGGGTCCGGCCCCACTTGAGCCACCGAGGAGAAAGCACCATATCCGGGCGTGATCTCACCAAGCAGCCCCCGCGACGGGGAAGCTGGCCCCCACCCTCGACAACATACAGTGCCTTTAAAAAGTATTCATACTCTGAACTTTTCCATATCTTTTCCACACAAAGCAGCCAATACTTGTGAAGTAGAAAGAAAATGATACATGGTTTTGTAACTATTTTAAAAATGTCTGGAAGAATTTCTATGGATGAGCGAACCTGAACTGTAAAGTTCGGGCATCGTACCGAACACCAGGTGTCCGTGTACCGGACATGAACACAGACTTAGCTGTATGTCTAGTTCCTGTTTGGGTTTGTCAACCAAATAAAGCTTGTTGAAAGGTGGCAGAGCAGCTGTTCAGCAAGCTTTCCCAATCTGGGCACTTCCAGCGCCATCAGTGTCATGATAAGTATAGACATGGCTGTGATTGGCCGGGAAAATCAGTTACAACAGAAAATAAACAAAACACCACAACAACTGTGAGCTTTAGCATGGCTAGATATCAAAATAGAGGGTATCCTAAGGATTTTTTTTTTTTATTTATAAGAAGAAAAAAAATAAAAGGCTTAGGATTAATTTCCCATATTTTTGATAACCAGCCACAGCAAAGCAGGCAGGTGGGGGCTGTTATCAGGATGGGAGGACCCATAATACGGATCCCCCCAGGCTAAAAATAGCAGCCCGCAGCTGCCCAGAATTGGCACATTTTATTAGCTCTACCAATTCTGGCTCATCTTTATTGCCCTGGTGCGTTAGCAGTCGGGGTAATATAAGGTGTTAATAACAGCTGTAATTAGTATAATTAAAAAAAAAAAAAAAATCACAGCTGCCATCAAGCCCTAGATCAGTAATGGGTGGAGTCTATGAGAAACCCCCATTACTAATTGTGTAAATGAAAATAAATAAAACACAAACTCCAAAAAATACACACACACAATTTCACCACTTTAATTAGCCCCCAAAACACCCTTGCATATTAAGTCCCATGACAATCCTCAGTTCTGCTACATACAGAGGCTACAGAGAGGGAAAACATGTCAGCTCTTTGCAGGCTCCAGGAATCACTGACAGTCAAGGGGGACCTGTCTGAGCAGGTGACCTCACTCAGTTCACTGGAGGTCACATCTAGGTTCCCACAGTTTGACCTCAAATGACCTGTCAGACTGCAGCACACAGCCATGACCAGCCGTCCTACAGTATGGCACACAGGTCACCCAAGGTCATACTTGGAATAATTTTTTACCACTTATTGAATGCACAATATTCATGTACATCAGATCTACATTTCTATTTATTATTTTTACCCATTAACTCTGACATACATTAATATGCACATATTGCTTGAATATGGATAGAACTTGATGTCTTTAGTTCATGCACCATTCATATCTGTGCTTATGTTAGATAATTATCTTTTTTGAAAATGTAGTTAAAAAATAAATAAATATTCTTTTACATTTATATTAGCTTCTGTCCTGGCACATCTTTGATCGTTTTGGTTTGTGTGACTACAATGGCAGCAGACTGACTAGTGCTCTAATGAAAATCTGCTGATAAAACAGTGATTTTATGAAAACTATACTAAGCAGCTCAGTAAAGGAAAAATTAGTGGAATCAGGATCTACATTATGCTGCTCTCAAATTAAAGTGACAAAAAACTTGTGACAAAAATCAATTGAAATCAATAACTTTTTTTTTATAGGCGTTAGTAAAATTGAATGCATTTTAATGTTTTACATATATAATATTTTGTTTTTGTTGTGTTTATCTCCTCGTGCTTTATTCCCAATGGTGGTATGCACTGATATGGTATAATTCTGATGTCAGGCAGTATAAAAAAAATATATACATCTTACTATTTGGAATTTCCATGTTTGTTTTTTTAAAACACCCACAAATAACAAGCTTCCCCCCCAAAATAAGACTGTCTTATAGGACTTATTTTCCGAGCATGTCCTATATTTAGTACTGGTTGCACTGATTGGGCCACCCATTAATAAAAAGTGAATATTCACCCCTTCTCCCACCAATAAGCTAGCACACTCCTCTGCCAGCATCAGTGATTGGAACTATTGCAAATGGGAAAAAAAAAAAAAAGGAATATTCACTCCCTTCCATTGGCCGGTGCCAGTGATTGAAAGTCCTGCAATTGGGGGGGGGGGGGGGGGGGAAGTAAAATAATTTATATATATACACATACCTACATACATACATATACACGTATACATATACACACACACACACACATACACATACATACAGTCATATGAAAAACTTTGGGCACCCCTATTAATGTTAACCTTTTTTCTTTTATAACAATTTGGGTTTTTGCAACAGCTATTTCAGTTTCATATCTCTAATAACTGATGGACTGAGTAATATTTCTGGATTGAAATGAGGTTTATTGTACTAACAAAATGTGCAATCCGCATTTAAACAAAATTTGACCAGTGCAAAAGTATGGGCACCCTTATCAATTTCTTGATTTGAACACTCCTAACTACTTTTTACTGACTTACTAAAGCACTAAATTGGTTTTGTAACCTCATTGAGCTTTGAACTTCATAGGCAGGTGTATCCAATCATGAGAAAAGGTATTTAAGGTGGCCACCTGCAAGTTGATCTCCTATGACGTGTAGCATCATGGGCTCCTCAAAACAACTCTCAAATGATCTGAAAAACAAAGATTATTCAACATAGTTGTTCAGGGGAAGGATACAAAAAATTGTCTCAGAGATTTAAACTGTCAGTTTCCACTGTGAGGAACATAGTAAGGAAATGGAAGAACACAGGTACAGTTCTTGCTAAACCCAGAAGTGGCAGGCCAAGAAAAATATCAGAAAGGCAGAGAAGAAGAATGGTGAGAACAGTCAAGGACAATCCACAGACCACCTCCAAATACCTGCAGCATCATCTTGCTGCAGATGGTGTCAATGTGCATCGGCCAACAATACAGCGCACGTTGCACAAGGAGAAGCTGTATGGGAGAGTGATGCGAAAGAAGCCATTTCTGCAAGCACGCCACAAACAGAGTCGCCTGAGGTATGCACAAGCACATTTGAACAAGCCAATTACATTTTGGAAGAAGGTCCTGTAGACTGATGAAACAAAGATTGAGTTGTTTGGTCATACAAAAAGGCGTTCTGCATGGAGGCAAAAAAACACGGCATTCCAAGAAAAGCACTTGCTACCCACAGTAAAATTTGGTGCAGGTTCCATCATGCTTTGGGGCTGTGTGGCCAATGCCGGCACCGGGAATCTAGTTAAAGTTGTGGGTCGCATGGATTCAACTCAGTATCAGCAGATTCTTGACAATAATGTGCAAGAATCAGTGACGAAGTTGAAGTTACGCAGGGGATGGATATTTCAGCAAGACAATGATCCAAAACACTGCTGCAAATCTATTCAGGCATTCATGCAGAGGAACAATTACAATGTTCTGGAATGGCTATCCCAGTCCCCAGACCTGAATATCATTGAACATCTGTGGGATGATTTGAAGCCTGCTGTCCATGCTCGGCGACCATCAAACTTAACTGAACTGGAATTGTTTTGTAAACAGGAATTGTCAAATATACCTTCATCCAGGATCCAGGAGTTCATTAAAAGCTACAGGAAGCGACTAGAGGCTGTTATTTTTGCAAAAGGAGGATCTACAAAATATTAATGTCACTTTTATGTTGGGGTGCCCATACTTTTGCACCAGTCAAATTTTGTTTAAATGCGGAGTGCACATTTTCTGTTAGTACAATAAACCTCATTTCAATCCAGAAATATTACTCAGTCCATCAGTTATTAGATATATGAAACTGAAATAGCTGCTGCAAAACCCCAAATTGTTATAAAGAAAAAAGGTTAACATTAATAGGGGTGCCCAAACTTTTTCATATGACTGTATATATATATATATATGCACACCAGTGTACACCAATAAAAGTTACATATCCTGAAAGGGCTGCCCAAGCCCTATTTCAGGATACTACTAGTATGATGATTCGCAACTAAGGCTTATTTTTGGAGTAGGGCTTATATTTTAAGCAAACTCCAGCAAAAAACAAAAAATGCTTCTAGGGCTTTTTTTATTTTTTTGGGGGGGGGGGGGTGGTCTTATTTTTGGGTAAACGCAATCTTATATTACACAAAAATCGAGGCAGATTTATACCATTTTTTATTTTGGCACAATTCAAACAAAATTGGACATTTGGTGCTGACTTGCAGCATTTGATGCATTTATTGCAACCTGTCATGTCTCAGAAATGGGACAATCATTCATGGTCATTCATTCAGGGTGGCCTCAGGCATTCGCATTGCTTTGATTTGTGGTTCATAGGGATTTCTCAAAGTAAAAAATACTTCTCATATCTATCCATGTGTACAAAAGGACAAGTATTCAGCTTCATGTGCGACTAACAGATAAATATATGTACATTTGTCATTTTGTCAGCATACAATCCCGAATAAATTACAGTAAAAATACAGGTCTGACGTCTTGGGGGAAACAAAAAAAAAAAAAATTGCAAAAATATTCTCTGTATTTGTAGTCAGTGTATGGTTGATTGTCAAGTAATTCACAGTACCACGGCCTGGTACAGCTAGGTAGGTTGTTGTGTGGTCAATGGTGTTTGTCTTTTGCATATCCATTTTGATGCGCTTTTCCATTCTGATGAGCTTTTGGAAGCCGTTGCCCTCTAACGTAGGCATAAAACCAGAAGTTGAGGAACAGGACCAAGAAGATGAAGCTATATAGCCAGATGATGTACAAGAAGACTGGAAACTGGTACGGACAATCTTTCATGAAGAAGAACTGCCCAATATGGAAAGTGACCATGAGAAACTGTGTCTTGGAGGGGGAAAGAAAAAAAAAAAAAAGAAGGAAAAATTAATATCAGGTATCAGCATCATTGTTTCATATAGATCAATGGGGGACGTTTATGAAAAGGTCCCCGTCTCAGGCAAGAAGTCACATATTGCTTGAATTAAGAAGTGCAGCTTCTTTTTTTAGTCTTGTCTGCAACCCTTAAAAAGGGGTTGTACACTACTTTTATCCTTAAAATAGGTCATGATTGTCTGATCGGCCGGGGTCCAACACCCAGCACCCCAGCCAATCAGCTGTTCTTGGTCACAGCAGCAGGCAGCCAGCAGCCGAAAATGCTCAGATCCGGAGCTGCTCCATCTTCTGATAGTTGCCGCGGCCGGGTACTGCACATCCGCCTACTATTCAGATCAACAGGAGGCAGATGTGCAGTACCCGGCCGCGGCAACTATCAGAAGATGGAGAAGCTCCGGAACTGAGCATTTCATGCTGCCACCAAAAGGACCGAGAACAACTGATTGGCCGGGGTGCCGGGTGTCAGACCCCGACCAATCAGACATTGAGGACCTATCCTAAGGACAAGCCATCAATGTAAAAGTAGTGGACAACCTCTTTAATATTTTTCTAGAAAAGTGGGTAGGTCTGATGAGGTCACAGCTACTGTAGATCACAATCTGTTTAGCTTAAGGTGCGCCAACGCTATCTCATAATAAACTTGGCCCATCTGATTAACACCACTCAATGCCGGCCTAGAGTAATGTCCACATGACCAGATTATAGTTTTTCTATTATTTGAATGGTCGCATAGGAAAGTATGTACATTACCCCACATGGAAAATTCTCAGGCAACTTATGTAGACGCAACTATAGTAGCGATAACTACCAGCATTGAAATGCATAAGAATGTTCACGAGTTTGTCATCCGTCACAGTATGTCATCAAAGTGTGTGAAGGGTGAAACCTACCAGTTGTATAGAGGTCATGTATTTCTTCCACCACAGGAACTTCTGGTAGGCAGGTCCCAATGCAGAGAGTCCATAGTAGCTGTACATGATCACATGCACCACACAGTTCACCAGCGCATGGAATGTGCCCAAACCACCTAAATGGGAACAGACATGGAACGAGATTACATACGGGACGTCAGGTCTATATAGTCATCGTAGCTAGTGTGCGAACCAGAAGATTACCAGCAGGTAAGGAAAGGACAGCCTGTAAACATGGTGTAGAGGGGAAAAAAAAAAAAAAGTATTAAAAAGTTCAAACCTGTTCGTTGCCCGTTTTTTTTGTTTGTTTGGGTTTTTTAAAAACCATTTTACCATTTAAAAAAGAAAAAAAAATGTTCCCTTTGAACAAATCTCCAAACATCTGCAACTTCAAATCACATTAATTTTATTGCATCTATTGACTTTTGCACAAGTTATATATTAAAGATTTATGCTAGATTTTTGGGGCTTCCTTTATATTCCAGGGGTTCCTGGGGTCGGTTGGCTCGAATCCCGTAATAGGGAGGTAAAAATGATATAACGCACATGTTTACATGTGAATTGGATCCAGATTGGTGCTGGATTGGGTGCTCTGCCCCTCTGCCTGTCTGGCCCCTCCCCCCCCTCCCTTTCTCCCGTTCTCGGCATGCGCCCCAAACCTGTCTGCCTGCCCCTTTTCCCTAGATATCCCTTCCTACCTAATGGTGCTCTCTTGTTGCAAATGTGGTGGTGTGATGTTATATCATATGGTCACTAATGTGACATCCGGGTTGTTATAAGTATAACCCAAATGTATGTACAGGATGTCCCCAGATTGAGACAGGATCATAAATGAACTTACACCTTAAGAGTCAATAGATGCTCGTCAGACTCTGGGGGTAATATATCCTTCCCCCACCTCCCCCACTGATAAGCAATAGCTAGCGTCCCACTGTGGGAGTGGTCGAGGGATATTATCTATCGTGGGGCGGGTTTGTTGATGTTGTTCCCCGCCTATGCATCCGGCCGCATGTACCCGTGTGACATCATTTCCGGGTACCGGTTTCTGACGTCACTTCCGGTTCCGCCTGGCGATCCGATTGTGGAACGCAAGCGGCGCCACACTGTGGAACGCATCGGGGGGCGTTCCCGGAGACATCTAGCCAGCGTGTATGATTTCAAAATAGTTGGTGTGTGAACGGAACATGTGGATTACCGATGCGGTAACCGTGTATCCTTATGGACACATCTAATGTATACATTGGTGAAGGGATTATAACATCTGACAATGGATTTTATTTTAACATCATGAGGGCATGGTTTGCCGTGGTGGGGGGCGTGCCTGGGCGTGGGGAGGGGGGTTGGGCTGATTGGCTGGGGATGGGGGCGGCCCACTACCGGCAAGGTTTAAAAGGAGAACTAAGTGCATCGGTTCTCCCCCCTTATCCTGACATCATGATGTCCTGAAACCGGTTGGCAAGTCTTGTATCAAGCCTCCTGATGATCCGTGTCCGGGGAAACGCGTTGAGGCAGAACCGGGGCAATTTTGGGACTCACACATGAACCCTCCTCACACGATAAGTGTTTGATGTATTTGACTAACCTCAATGATCATATTTGGGTGTTTTTTAGGCAACTGCACTAGGTATGCGCTGATATATTCTGTACATGAGCAAACCGGCCGTCTGCATTAGTCAGCATCATAGGCCAGGGTGTGTTTATAAATCTATACACTTTAATGCATTGAGCACCTTTATGCTCCTCATTATGCATACCAAGGGGAAAATTTTGGTCATTTAATATTTGTGCTTGCCGTTGACATTGTCTCTTGGGGTCATAGAGGACTATACATCTAGTGTATTTGATATCTATGGTCTGTATTATTACCCCAGGATCTCCAATGACATTGGAGGTGGTCTGAACCTGGTGTCCATGTGTGGTTGTCCCAATCTCTCTGTCCACTGAAGCATGAGTGTGAGGCAGAACCGGGATAATTCTGGGACTCACACATGAACCCTCCTCACACGATAAGTGTTTGATGTATTTGACTAACCTCAATGATCATATTTGGGTGTTTTTAGGCAACTGCACGAGGTATGCGCCGATATATCCTGTACATGAGCAAACCGGCCGTCTGCATCAGTCAGCATCGTAGGCCAGGGTGCGTTCATAAATCTGTACACTTTAATGCATTGAGCACCTTTATGCTCCTCATTGTGCATACCAAGGGGTAACTTTGGTCATTTAATATATGTGCATGCCGTTGACATTGTCTCTTAGGGTCATAGAGGACTATACATCTAGTGTATTTGATATCTATGGTCTGTATCATTACCCCAGGATCACCAATGACATTGGAGGTGGTCTGAACCTGGTGTTCATGTGTGGTTGTCCCAATCTCTCTGTCCACTGAAACATGAGTGTACCCTGTTTATGACCCTTGACTTTGTCTTTTACCACCTTTGTGAGGGCTTGTTTAGGGATTTCACAGGGTCAGCCACCGCGGAGTGGGGGCGCCATTTTCGTAGTTATCAGGGTGCCGACCCCCGCGGTAGGTAGTGGACAGGAGGGAGGGTCATTGTAAAGGGTAAGCATCTTACCTTCTTCCCTCTTCATTTTCTTTATAATTAATTTGCACAAAGGTTGTGGATTTTAATAAGTATCAATAAAATTTAAAATTTTAAAAGGGTTATATGAATAGTTGCACAACACCCCCCTTCTTTTTCATATGGCTTCCTTTATATCACATATGTCAAAATCTGGCCCACTCTCTGATTTTATTTGGGCCAAAATGCAAGGGGCCCATTATGCCGTAGGGAGGGCTACGCGGGGCCCATTATGCCGTAGGGAGGGCTACGCGGGGCCCATTATGCCGTAGGGAGGGCTACGCGGGGCCCATTATGCCGTAGGGAGGGCTACGCGGGGCCCATTATGCCGTAGGGAGGGCTACGCGGGGCCCATTATGAAGTAGGGAAGGCTACGCGGGGCCCATTATGCCGTAGGGAGGGTTATATGGAGCACATTATTCTGTATGGAAGACTACGTTAGACACATTCTGTTTGGAGGGCTATGTTGGGCCAATTATTCTGTATGGAGGGCTATGTGGGGACCGCCACTAGGTTGGCCCATGACTTTGTCAAAGTTTTTAAACTTTGACCCTCTGTGTATATAGGAGTTTGACATTCCTGCTTTATACTGAAAGCCTCATTGTGAACCAATATTAATGTGAACTAAATCACCACCACTACTTTTAACACCTAACCTCTTCTCAATTGTTGTAGACATTTTCAATGCTATATCTGGTCCAGTACTAATCATGCGATCACTTATGACCGATCACCGTAACGTTGCAACAACAAATAAAGTCTCTTCTCACACTAAGACATTTATTTTCCACGTTCGCGTTCTATCAGATGTTCATTACATATATAAGTGGTACAGGGTACGTATTCTATCTATGGGGCTCTTCACAAGTCCATGGTATGTTTGCAAACTGTGCACCCACTAAAACAAAATAAAAAAAAAAAAAAAAAATTAATGGAGATTAAATTGTTTTTTTTTATTACCCAATTAGTGTCATGGATACAAATGAGCTCTATAGGTCTGAGTCTACGGGTCCGTGAAAATCACGGTAAGCACACAGATAGCATCCACATGTAATCTGGGTGCTGTCCATGATTAACAGTGTAATGAATTGGAAAAGTTAAAGTTTATTTTTCAATATGTGAAAATCATTAATGAAGCACTGACAAGGATTAAACACTGATAAAACTTGGATTCATAACACTGATACCTGTACCTTTTTTTTTTTGCATGGGTGGAACTTTGAGGTCTTATATTGTGTGGGGATGAGGAGATTCGTACATACCACAGAGCTATAAAATAAAACACACACACACACACACACACACACACACACACACACACACACACAGTGATTGCATATTAAGTCAAAATTGTTATATTG
Source organism: Anomaloglossus baeobatrachus (assembly GCF_048569485.1). Lineage (NCBI taxonomy): Eukaryota > Metazoa > Chordata > Amphibia > Anura > Aromobatidae > Anomaloglossus > Anomaloglossus baeobatrachus. Next base: position 874,830,581 of record NC_134353.1, on the reverse strand, counting down.
TTTGCCAAAATGCTAAAATAGAAAAATATAACTAGTAACTAGCTCTTGGAAAGGAAAAAAGTTAAAAAAATAAAATAAACCGCAAAAACAATATATTGCTTGTTTTTTTTATCCCTTTAGTTCCTCATGTGTTTTTAAATAGTATGTAGCCATTTATGATTATTATACAGAAACTCAAACCAGCATGGGCAGTCACAGATTTGCTGCATTTTGAATAGGTGGTGCAATTTCCATTTGTTGCACCACGGGAAATCTGTTTAGATGTCAGCGATTCATTGGATAAATGTGTCTTAAAGAGATAGTTCACTACTTAGCTTTACTAGGCACATCGATATAACGTTCAGAAACAAGGCTTCTCTCAATTACCTTGTGGTGGCAATAGTGCAGTCCACTCATCTTTATGAAGTGACCCCCTGGGGCCCTGTGACCTCTGAGATCCAGTGATGTCACGTCAACTTACTGTTGACCAGACGTCACCGAGGCCGGCCCTAGTTTCCCTGTGTGATTAGGCTCAGTGTGGCCAAAACTGAACTGATCATATTTCCTCCATCTCACCTACACCCTCTACCTGATCTACCTATTACAATAAATAACATCACGCTCTCCCCAGCACACAAAGTTCGGTGCCTCGGAGTGACCTTCGACTCTGCCTTGTCCTTCATACCACACATCCAATCCCTGACCACCTCCTGCCGTCTTCAACTCAAAAATATTTCCAGAATCCACCCCTCAATTCCCAATCTACAAAAATGCAAGTGCATGCCCTCATAATCTCCCGCCTCGACTACTGTAACATCCTCCTCTGTGGCCTCCCTGCTAACACGCTCGCCCCTCTCCAGTCCATCCTTAATTCTACTGCCCGAATGATCCACCTCTCTCCTCCGCTTCTCCTCTCTGCAAATCTCTCTATTGGCTCCCAATCTTCCACCGCATCCAATTCAAACTACTAACACTGACCTACAAAGCCATCCATAATCTGTCTCCTCCGTATATCTCTGAACTAATTTCTCACTACTCTCCAAAACGCAATCTTCGATCCTCCCAAGATCTCCTTCTCTCCTCCTCTCTCATTCGCTCCTCACGCAACCGACTCAAAGACTTCTCCCGAGCATCCCCAGTCTCCTGGACTTCGCTGCCTCAACTTGTCAGACTATGCCCTACACTTGCAAACTTCAAATAGAACTTGAAAACTCATCTGTGCAGAAACGCCTATAACCTTCAATGACCTCACTGCTTCACCGCTGCCGCCCCACCACCGTGCGGAGCTGCCGCCCAACCTACACCCCACCTACTGTCTCCTCCCCAAAATCCTATAGAATGTAAGCCCGCAAGGGCAGGGCCCTCTTCCCTCTGTACTAGTCTGTCTATTGTAACTTATATATGTATTCTTTATGTAACCCCTTCTCATGTACAGCACCATGGAATCAATGGTGCTCTATAAATTATTATTAATAATAATAATAATAATAATAATAATTAGGCTGTAGGCGGCATTTCACTACTCATCACAGCCCAGCATTGCTCCTGCTTGCGGCGCTCTGCAGCGAAGGAGAGCTTGTGCGAGATGCTGGGCTGTGATGAGCGGTGAAACGTCTCCCACAGCCCAAATCACTCACGGAAACTGGGGCCGCCTTGATGATGACTGGAAGTTGACGCAACATCACTGGTTTTCAGATGTCACAGAGCCCGGGGGGGTCACTTCATGGGAATGAGCGGACTGAAATAGCACCATTCAGAGGCAGAATTGCAAACACAAGGTATTTGAGAGCAGCCTTGTTTCTGAATGCTATATCGATGTGGCTAGTAAATCTAAGTAGTGAACCACCACTGCAATATTGTTCATTATTGTTTATATTACACAAGTACTACAGCCCATCTGCGCCCACCCACATAAAAGATAATGTGATGATACTGTCCGAGAACACGGCACTCAGAGGAATATCCAATAACCGTGCCAAGTGTACTTTTTAATTATTATTTTGTGATGGCCATTGGGATAATTTAAAATTGTTTGTGCAGTAGTGGAGAACCCCTTTAAAATTGAATTTTAATAATATTAGGAAGCATCATGCATATAACAAACTGTGTAAATGACATTAGGAAAGAGGTTTTGAATATTTCTATAAAAACAGAACCAAACCTGCCCATGAGAGATATATAGCAAAAACCAACTCACCAGCAGCGAATTTCACACCAAACCACCAAGTCCACGGCATGATGGAGTGGTGAAACACATGTAGGAAAGTGACCTGACTGTTCTTTTTACGTAGAACAAAAAAGATCTGAAAAAGTAATTTATAGCTTGCATTAATAAATCTGGTATACATGAATAAAAGCATTCGAGTTCCATATATAAATGTTATATTTTTATCCTTTATACATGTAAATAACTAAAATGAGAATATACATATACAGAAAATTATATTTCTCATTTTAGTATAAGTATAAATAAAAATTATATATATATATATATATATACATATATACACATATATATATACACATACATACATACATATACACACACACACACACACACACACACTAGAAGGTGGCCCGATTCTACGCATCGGGTGTTCTAGAGTTTACGTATTGTGTAGTTAATGTATGATTTTTGTTATATATATATATATTATATATATATATATGTTGTTGTTGTGTGTAGTTGCCAGTGTTTGTGTAGGGCGCTGTACATGTTCTGGGTGTTGTCTGGGTGTGGCGAGGAGTGAGAGCGGTGTTGTTTGTGTGTTGCGTTGTGTGTGTTGCGTTGTTTGTGGAGCGCTGTGTGTCTGTAGCGTGTTGTGTGTGTTGCGCGGTTTGTGTGGGTGTGGGGTGTGTGTGTGTGTTTTAGTGGGAGGTATGTTTTGTGCAATGTGTGTGTTGTGCGGTATGTGCATATATTTGTGTGTGCTGCGCTGTTTGTGTGTTGGGTGTTGTGTGTGTGCGGCGTTGTCTGTGTGTGTGGGTGTCTGTGTAGGGCGGTGTTTGTGGTTCCCAGTGTGTGTGCGGTGTGTTGTGTAGTGCATGTGTGGCAGTGTGTGTGTGTGTTTTGGGGGGAGGTGTGCACCCCCATCGTGCTCCATCCCCCATGCTGCGCACCCCCCATCGTGCTCCATCCCCCATGCTGCGCACCCCCCATCGTGCTCCATCCCCCATGCTGCGCACCCCCCATCGTGCTCCATCCCCCATGCTGCGCACCCCCCATCGTGCTCCATCCCCCATGCTGCGCACTCCCCATCATGCTCCATCCCCCATGCTGCGCACTCCCCATCGTGCTCCATCCCCCATGCTGCGCACTCCCCATCGTGCTCCATCCCCCATGCTGCGCACTCCCCATCGTGCTCCATCCCCCATGCTGCGCACTCCCCATCATGCTCCATCCCCCATGCTGCGCACTCCCCATCATGCTCCATCCCCCATGCTGCGCACTCCCCATCATGCTCCATCCCCCATGCTGTGCACCCCCCATCGTGTTCCACAGTCACACATCAGACAGTATACACGCACACATGTGATCGCATACACTCACACCCCACGTCTGTTCTTATGTGTGTGCGTGTGTGTGTGTTCCGCCGCTGCAGGACCTTGATGCGCTCACCTGGAAGCCGGTGTACGCTGGTAACCATGCTACACAATATTACTCGATGTGTGCCATGGTTACCAGCGTACCCCGCCCCCGCACGCACAGGAGCCCACACCAGCGTACGCTGGCAACCCCAGCAATGCGAGGGTATGTGTCGGCTGGGTTGCCGGCGTACGCTGATGTGTGCTCCCGGGGTACAGCACTCACCTGGGTGTCGGGGCTCCGTGTCGTTTCGGGGAATGCGTGCGGGGGGCGGGGCCAGAGCGAGCGTGCAATGCGTGAGGGGGGCGGGGCGTGGCCGAGTTGCAATGCGTGCAGGGGGCCGGGGCGAGAGGCCAATCCGTGTGGGGGGCGGAGCCTGGGCGAGCGGCCAATCCATGCGGGGGGGGGCGGAGCCGAGGCGAGCGGCCAATGAGACGCTTGTCTCGGCAAGGACAGAATTTTGGAGCAAGACAGACAGACAGACAGACTAAGGCAATTATATATATAGGTATATACCTACACACATACATATATACACACACACACACACACACACACTAATATATATATACACATATACATATATATATATATATACACATATATGTTATACATATATTATATATATTACATCAATATCTAATAGATTTCAAGGTCTTGTGATGATACACAGGTATCTAGCTCATTAGACACAGATTTGATAGGCTTGGTTTACATTGTAGTGTTGCATGAATCCAAAACTGTACTGTAACGAGCAATAGCCCAGTGTGTTCTTCACATGACTGGCACAGATTTTTATCCACCATCTTCACACTAAGGCCCGGGGACGGACAAGATCAGAAAATGGGCAATGTACAAGAACAGTATATGGGCCCTTTGTAGCCCAATTTTGCATCTGTGACAGCAGTGGTTTGCTGGTTTGGAGGTAGATGTATTTATTTTTAGAGCACCATTGACTTCATGGTGCTGTACATAAGGGGTTACCTACGAAATACAGATATAAAATTACTCTAAAACTAACAATGACAGACTGGTACAGAAAAGAAAAGACCCTGCCCTTGAGGGCCTTTATTCTACAGATTAGCCCCCTTACCTCTCTGGCTGCTTCATAGGTGGCACCAATGATAATTCTGCCGCCGGTCAGGTTCATCTCACATTCAACCACCCATGCTTTCTGGACCAGCTCAGGGTCTCCTGACTCTGACTAAACAGCCTCATAGATGTATATGAGGCTGATAAGTTTGGGCAGACCCATGGCTAGTTCGAACATTGCCGTCTGTAGTTTGACACTGAAGATCAGAAGGGTGAAACCAGATTTACTGGGATCATTGAAAAGTCAGCATCCGTTTTAAGATTAGATGCACATGTAGGCTATAGTAAGGGTTCCACCATCCTTCCCTTGTACATAATGTCATATTAAAACATATCTCCAACTAAAATATGAGATTGACCATGTAATTATTGAATTAGAAGTATCAGGCAAAGATAACTAACATTAATCTATTCGTGTGTCTTGGTGAAATTTAAAAGGGGCATATTACATTGCGGACTTGTCCTCCTGATAGGTTATCAGTAGTGATGAGCGAGCATGCTCTCCACTGTTTGGTACTTGATCAAGGTGTTCGGGTACTCGCAGAGCTCAGCCACGTATCACTGGTGATTGGATGTGTCGTTCGTAAAACAAGAACACAAAGCGCCGTCTCCTTTCACTAAATGATTGTAGCCGGCACCTCAGTTTGAGCCATTTGCAGTGTATGAATGGTGTCTTGGCGCGATAAAAAAAATAAAATAATATATCATATCTATATCTATACACACACACACACACACACACACACACACACACACACACACCAAAAGTTTGGACACACCTTCTCATCTCTACAACAACTGTTCAGAGGAGACTGTGCAGCAGGCCTTCATGGTAAAATAGCTGCTAGGAAACCACTGCTAAGGACAGGCAACAAGCAGAAGAGACTTCTTTGGGCTAAAGAACACGAGGAATGTGTCGCGGGCGGGGAGGAGGGTGTCGGCACACTACGCTCACCCCTTCTGCTCGGGTCCGGCAGCCGCTCAGTGGTGGCTCGAGCTGTGGGCCGGATCCCGGGGTTTTCTCGAGCGACACTCCTCGCCCGTGAGTGAAAGGGGGGTTTGTGGTTGGGTGTGGGGATAGTTATAGTTCGTGACGCCACCCACGGTTGTGGTGATTTCACCACCGCTGCTCAATTTATGGATCCCGGGGATGGTGATGCGGAGCAGCCAGGTGTTGTGTTGCCCCTCCGTGGGTAGGGGTTGGTGATCCCAGGGCCCGGTGGTGGAGAAGGAGGTGCGGGGCCTGGTTGGCGCAGGGACGCGGGGGCAGCGCTGTGCCTTGCGGCACTGTGGTACTCACTCAGCCTGAGACGTGGACACAGTTTGTACGGTAAACCAAACGGCTGGTAGGACGGTCCCACAGACGGCTGCACCTGCACTCCCGGTAGGTGACGGTGATGTCCCTCTTCCTTGCACCTATGTTTGACTGATGGTAGCGGTGGATTCCCTCCGGTTACCCGCTCCCCGACTGCAATCTGGGCCGGAGGAGCTCTACACTTTGCCCGCAGGCGCTGGCCCTGAGAAACTGGTGCCGTGGCGGTGGCAGTGTCTCTCTGCTTCGGGTTGGGCTGTTGCCGTCAATCGGGACTTGGTTGTTGGGGGATCTACGTCCCCTTCACTGACGGATTCGGCAAATTTGGCGACTCCTAGCCTTGCCGGGGTCCGAGAGGCCCCTGCCCTGGTGCTGACTGTCCTTCGGAACACTGCTCCAGACCACCGGGCACACAGCCAACGGGGTCCTTCCAGGAACTTCCAAACGGTCCTCCTCCAGACAGTCACCGCCGTCGCTGACCTTGCTGATCTGGCCCTCCACAAAGCTGGACCCTTCAGGCTTTCCTTCTTTCTGTCACTTCACTTGGTTTTCTCCTTTACCACTTCTCTACTTTCACTTAGCTGTTTACTTTCTCCCTTCAGCTCCTCACACTTGCCCTGCCTGGGCTTATCTGCCTGGTTTCTCCCGCCTCCAGAGCTGTGACCTCCTTGGTGGGCGGAGCCAACCGCCTGGTCCACCCCCTGGTGTGCATCATCAGACTCTGGAGGAAGGCAACAAGGATTTCTGGTTAGCATTGGTGTGCCTACCTGGAGTGTGGGGTGTGGTGGTGTTGTGACCTGTGACCCCTGGCTTGCCCAGGGCGACACAAATGGACATTAGACCAGTGGAAATCTGTGCTTTGGTCTGACGAGTCCAAATTTGAGATGTTTGGATCAAACTACCATATTTTACATATTTCAGTTGTTTCACACTTTTTTGTTAAGTATTTCATTCCACATGTGTTAATTCATAGTTTTGATGCCTTCAATGTGAATCTACAATTTTCAGAGTCATGAAAATAAAGAAAACTCTTTGAATGAGAAGGTGTGTCCAAACTTTTGTTCTGTACTGTATACATTTTTGGATGTAGTGGTGTGTCCAGAAAATCCCCCACCCTCCTTCCCCCAGAAATGCTCTCTAGTATGGCCCGCTATATGTGAGCAGATCTGCTCAATCATTGACTTCCATTATACTCGTTACTCGAGTTGAGTCTGACTTGCTTGACTCAAGTAACGAGCACCCGAGCATTTTAATGCTCGCCCATCTCTAGGTATCAGATGTTAGAAGCTCTGGGGGAAGCCGGTTGGAACTGTGATGCCCCTGACTATCAGGCTGTCACAGGGAACTGCACTCCTTTCTCTTATGGTGCAGAACTCATCCTCCATGCATTACATGAAGCAGCACTATCTGGTTCCTTTCAATGTGTTGCAGCTATTGCAGATCAATTACTATTGTCTTACACTTTTTTTTTGTAGGGGGTAAATACTTACATAATACTCAAAACAACTCCTATGTGGTTTTCTGGGCATCTATATAGCCTTTCCATTGACTTATTGTAATGTATGGACCGTCATCATAGCTGAAAGCGCCTGAAGTACGGCCCACTCAATTCTTTAAACGTTTGGAGTTTTAGAAACCTAAAGTGGTTACTAAGTGGTCAAAAGCTTAAACTTATGAACAGCAAATCGATTTGTAATAAAATGACTTTAAAGGGCTTTTCAGACAGACATTCTGAGCGCTTTTTCAGGCATTCCTTGATTTGGACCCGCTCAAAAAACATCGTGTGGATGTAGCCTAAAAGTGATAAACTTTCTGTTGCCATTTTTCCCCCCAATAAAAAGCCCACCACCACCAAAACAAAGATGCCAATAGTTTTCAAATTTTGTTCTCTAATTTCCTAAAATATAAACTAAACTTATTTGGGTGTATATAAATACAAGTCACTGTCAAAATAGGGGGTGCGCCTATAGGATAGGACAAAAAATTCAACGCTCCAATGGTGAAAGATAGATAGCTTGATTAGTGGATGCAATCCAAATAAATTAGAGTAACGTTTCAATCTATAGTTCAGACCTTCAAAGTAAAATTACAGTAGAAATAATTGAGAAAAAAAATCATAATTGTTTATGTAGATCAAAATCGAGTAAGTAGATACAAACAGGACGTATACATACATTGACAAAATAAGGTTGCGCAGGTTATCACAAAGTTAGGAGAACATATGTTGGGGGAACATCTGCTCACAAAAATGTGTATAAGAGAATTATGCAGATGGGAAGAAACAGTAGCAAGATAAAGTATACAGTAGAAGACTGATTTAAAACCGCAAACCATTATAAAGAACATAAAAGGATTGCCAGGGGTATGCCAGTGACCGTCTGCAGCGCCATGGAATAGGGGCAGCAGCCCAAGGTTAGTGTGCGCTCTGGTGTTCACTAGCTGCCTGGTTTTCATACCTCTGATTAATGAGCAGGGGGTCTTCCACTGCATACTTATCCTATGTACTCTTTCTTCCCTTCTCCCTATTCTCAGCTGTAATCACTTTCTACACTTTTTTCCCCTCAATTCAGAGACCTTTACCTCCCCCTTGTGTCAGTGAAAGGAATTTCATTCAACTAGTTTCAAAATACTACATCTACTTATGCATTTTTTTCTACTTACATATATACACTACATATATAAAATTTTCCATATGTATAAATTGGTTTGTATTGTAATTTTAGTCTGATGAAGGTCTGTGTTATAGACCGAAACGTTACTATTAGTGATGAGCGAGCACTACCATGCCCGGGTGCTCGGTACTCTTATCGAGCAGTTGGACTCTCGGATGGGCACAACTCCTGTATCGAGTACAGTGGAAGTGAATGTGTTACTTGAGCGTTTTTCTGGAAGATCTTGATCAAGTTTCCTATAGACTTCCATTATATTCGGTACTCAAGTCGCACCCATCCGGGAGTCCAACTGCTCATTATGAGTACCGAGCACTTGAGCATGGTAGTGCTCGCTCATCACTTGTTACGAGTACAGAGCTACCAAGCATGGTAGTGTCCGCTCATCACTAGTTACTAGTAGCGAGCCCCTGAGCATGGTAGTGTCCGCTCATCACTAGTTACTAGTAGCGAGCCCCTGAGCATGGTAGTGTCCGCTCATCACTAGTTACGAGTACTGAGCACCCGAGCATGGTAGTGCCCGCTCATCCCTAGTTACGAGTACAGAGCACCTGAGCATGGTAGTGCCCGCTCATCACTAGTTACGATTACAGAGCCCCCGAACATGGTAGTGCCTGCTCATCACTAGTTACGATTACAGAGCCCCCGAACATGGTAGTGCTCGCTTATCACTAGTTACAAGTACCAAGCCCCCGAGCATGGTACTGCCCGCTTATCACTAGTTACGAGTACAGAGTCCACGAACATGGTAGTGCTCAATTATCACTAGTTATGAGTACCGATTTTTTATCATATAATTTATTTAGGTATGTGTAAAAAAAAAAATACAAGACAATGAGCAGGTTTTTAGAAGAATAAAATAATGTTTGTGGGGTGTATAACCTTATCTGAATATACTCACAGTGTCAAGCAACTCTACAAACTTTGAGAAATAGAACAGCCAGCATGTCCAGGCCATCTGCAGAAGAAATCGGAAGACTGGTTAGAATTTAGGACTTCTCCTTTAAAATGATCTCCCCTTCGCCCTTGGCTACATGTTATGCTGCACGCACCATTGTTCTTTCCACCATGAAGAAGCTGTAAGAAGTGGTGACACAAAGAGCTTATTTAATGACACTGGTGGAGAAGGGACAATGCTGAATTTGAAATGGGTGACAATGGGCATTCAGAAGCAGCTACTTATACCAATTCCAACCTGCCTTATCCATCATCTGAACCCAAAATCTGACTACTTTGTTCATTTCAATAAGATTTGCAGAAGTCACCCCATTCAGATGGTAAAAAATGATTTTCATTTTTTTAGTTGCACACATTTTTTTCTAATAAAATCTTTCAGGTGAATACATTATGTCAAACATTGCTATTTTCAGACCATTGGTGGCCGCAAACAGACAAAAGAGTGTGTGCAGCTACGTGCCCCATCATAACTGAAACCCTCGAATGGCTAATATATTTTGGTTATCTTTTTTCCCATATATGGACCAAAAGGTCCCATCACCTTAAGCATATGGGGTTTGTTTCAGTAGAGAAGACAATTTTGTCATTTCTTTAAAAAAGACCTTCAGAAATTTTTGATATAGAAATGTACTTCTGTAATCAATCTGAAAAATTATCTTGACCTTTAGGCTATGTGCACATGGACTCTTTATGCTAAGTTTTCAGAGCAGAAAAAAAGAAAAGTTTTTGAGGATTTTTGAGATTTGGAGAGATTCCACTCAGTTTCTGCTCCAAAAACTCCTCAAAAAAACTGTGCACAATTCCTTAGGATATCATGAGGGAAAACAAAAATAGAAGTCACTGTCATGCTAGGTACATGGAAGTACCAAGTGAACGGTGAAAGGGAGAGGAAACCCCGTGTCTAGGAAAGGGGGAGAAGGTGACCCCGACCAAGCCTACCGCTGGACCCTGGCTTCCCTCATTACGCTAGATAGATTCTGTACCTATTCGCCACGCAGGATAAGACTATCACCAGCACAGATTCAGGCAGAATGAGAGTATTTAAGCACACAAAGGAAAGTACTGATGATTAGCATCTGAAAGGTGAGGAACTCCACAGGGTCCTAAAGGGAAAGGCAAGCAGAGGATGTCAGGGAGCAGTTTATGCAGCCAAATGCTGCGAGGTTCTACAGCCGGATACTGTCTATCAAGTGTGACAACTGTGACAGTCCCATTCAACTATTAATTATATCCCCCTCCCCCATTAGTAACTAGAAGGCCTAAAAGGAATAGAAGCCAAGATAAAAGGTTCTAGGTCTACCTTGCCTGCATGTTTACAGCTAAGAATATATAAACAAAACAAGATGGACTGCCAGCATGGTGGTTTGTCAGGTTACACCTTCCATTATACTCTAGGAAGGGGAAAGAAGCGAGTGAGGAGCAATCGGCACAGACAGGACAGGCAGATGTGCTGCAGCTTCTAGCAGATTTCACTTTAGTGCTGGATTCACAGCCACACAGCTCAATATGAGCTTTTTATATTTGCTGCTTCCTTCTGTGAGGTACACCGAGAAAGAACAGACTAAATCCATGTCTTTTGTTTGCTCTATGCAGGACATCATTACATCTAATCTCCACCCAGCAACAGAACTGGATTAGAGAAAGATTATGCAGAGTCATAATATGGTCAGAATTAGTGTAATAGGAGTGCTCAGTCACAAACCAATAACATGTCTTAGTAAAATGCAGAAGTTTTCATCAGTGGTGGGATTAGGGACCACTAAAACAAAAGGGACAGAGGTAGAACTGAGCTTTGTGCCTGGTTTTTCTTTTCGGCACTGCTTGGCTTTCCATGGTGAATGAGCTGTTTACAAATTCATAGAAAATTTATGGAAAAAAATGGCCACCATGCAAATAAACGTGCAAGAGGAAAAAACACACACACACACACACACACACACACACACACACACACACACACACACACACACACACACACACACACACACACACACACACACAGTTATTGTGGGAATGCAGGAAAGCTGCGATAGTCTGCAGAAGCATTATATTATCAGGGATATTGTATTTGTTTAACTCTAACAATGATTGACTGCCGCTAGGTCCTATCTGCTATATACACAAGTCACACAGTACAGTACCTGAAATAATGTACAGCGCCACTATCATAGATCAAAATTACTCACCCTTAATGCCTGCGGTGACCTAGAGTAATCCACAAGGTCACATTGGAAGGAGTAACCTGTAGCCCAGCCAGACATGAGGAACTAAACAAAAGAATAAATGGCAGAATTATACCAAGAAAATGCAGCAGACGCAGCATTCTGTGAAAACCTACAAATTGGCCAAAGTTGTCAAACAAAGGTAAATCAAGCATACTGGTTTGTAGTCAAGAACACATTAAATCTATGAAGAAAGACGACACAGACCAGAAATAGTTTAAACCCATAGGTTTTAAAATGTTTTTATATGTTAATTAAACTATAAATGTGCGGAGACACTATCATGCAAGTGTCAACCAAGAAATGTGTGGTTATATGTTTGCATTAAAGAGGTAGTCTACTACAAAGCATAGTGGCCACATCAATGTAACGCTGAGACAGAAGCCTTCTTCTAAATACCTTCTGTTGTCCATTCTGCCTGTGAGCAGTGCTATCGCTGTCCTCTCATCCCCATCACATGAGCCGGACTGCAGTGACCTCTGATGTCCGGTGAGGTCACAACTTCCGGAATTGGAAGTTGACCTGGCATCACCGAGGCAGGACACAGTCTCTGTAAGTGACTGGGCTGTGGGGCATAGTTTCACCGCACATCACAGCCCAGCATCTCTCCTGCTTGCAGCGCTCTGTGGTGAAGGAGAGAGAAAGTACGAGATGATGGGCTGTGACGTGCGGTGAAACTCTGCCCACAGCCCAGTCACTTACAGAGACTGGGTCCCACCTCGCTGATGTCGGGTCAACTTCCAATTCCGCTTCTGCTATACAAATCAAAACCACAGTGCTGACTTATATATCAAAAAACAGTCTCAACCCTAAAACCCTATTGAGAATCCTCAAACTAAGGATGGAGAAGCGCAAGGTCTCTAACATCCACCAGCTCCGTAATGTCATCATGGAGGACAGAAGAGGATCCAGCCATTCCTGTGAAGCTCTAGTGAACTCCATGCCTAAGAAAGTTAAGGTAATGTTGGAAAATAATGGTGGCCATACAAAATATTGACACTTTGGACACAATTTGGGTGTACCCACTTTTGTTGCTAGTGGTTTTGACATTAATGGCTGTGTGCTCAGTTATTTAAAGGGCACCAAATTTAAACGGTTATACAAGCTGTACACTGACTACTTTATATTGTATCGAAGTGTCAGATCTTCAGTGTTGTCCCATGAAAAGTTATAATAAAAACAAATGTGAGGGTGTACTCACTTTTGTGATTTACGGCAATACAGTAATAGAAAATAACTGGGGTCACACGAACCTAGATTCTTTCATGTGAGACAATTGGGCAGATTATGCTAATGACACTGATCAGAGTGTCAGTTTAGCGTGATCCGATACTCTTGGAGGACTGAATCGAAGCACAAATCAGGAGAGGAATGGGGAAAAAAAAAAAAAAATATTGTCATCTTCTCCATTGCATGAATGTACAGAAACTGACCTGCACTTGGATGCAGTCCGAAAATATACACGCACCAAGAGAGTTGAATGGGTACGCATCAGCTGATTTGCACTGCCACTCGCAGCATGGTACACTTTTCTTTTTTTTCTCATACTGAATTGGCAAAATAAAATAGCTAAAATCGGTACTGCCTCATAGTATGGCATAGGTCCAAGTGCTATCCAATGAAAGTTTGGGTCATGCGAACTACTTCAGTTTGAAGCCAGGACGCGTACACCCAGTTTCATAGTGCGCATGACCCAAACTCCGGGGTCATGTACACGGAGCCAAAATCCAGTGTCGCGGGCGGAGGAGGGGACGCTGCGCTCTCCCACTGCTCGGGTCCGGCGGCTGCTGCTGCTGCTCGGTGGTGGCGCGCGCGCGATGGGCCGGATCCCGGGGACTCGAGCGGCATTCCTCGCCCGTGAGTGAAAAGGGGATTTTGATTGTGGGGATATGATATTGTCCGCGACGCCACCCACGGTTGAGGTGAGATTGGTGACACCACCACTGCTCTGGACGGGGATCCCGGGAGCGATGACAGGGAGCAGCCTGGATGTTAGTTCTCCCCTCCGTGGGTAGGGGGTTGGTTGTCCCGGGGCCCGGTGATGGGGTAGGGATGGATGGCAGGTGGGTTACGGGGCCTGGCGAGGTGCAGGGTCATGGGGGCAGCGCTGTGCCGCACGGCACGGTGGTACTCACTCAGCCAGTAATTCACACAGAGTCTCTGGTCAAACAAACTGCTGGATGGACGGGTCCCACAGACGGCTGCGGTGTTTTTCCCCTGACCCCAGGTTGGTACTGTAAGTCCTTTCCTGCCCCTTCGTGTACGCTCCTCCTGCGCTCCGGTTTCCAGCTGGCTCCCCGGTTCGGTACCGGTGGGCCACCGCCCAGCCCCGGCTACCTACGGTTCCAGACTGTCTTCCCGGCTCTCACAGACGGCCACTACAGTCTGCCTGACTGCTGCACGAGGGCCCTAGGCTCCAACCTAGGCCCCAGTCTGCGTCTGCCTCTCTGCAGACCTCCTCTCTCTTCCTCTGCCTGGACTTGTCTGAACTTGTTTCCTGCCTCCGGCCAGCTAAACTCCTCGGTGGGCGTGCCCATCTGCCTGACTCCGCCCACCTGGTGTGTGTCTGAACCAGAGGAAGAAATCAGGTCTCACCGGGGATGACTGCTGTGAACTGCTGGGGGTGGGTGTGTGTGTGTGTGTGTTGTTACCTGTGGCCCCTGGCTTGTCCAGGGCGCCACACCAGCGTCAGACATGATGGCGGCGGAGAGGTGAGTGAGATCATCCTGTGACGCTGCGTATTCATTAGCATGTTAGCACACCCACAGGGGAGTACTAACATGCTAATGGAGCCGACGGGCCGGGGAACGCCCAGGGGACGAGGCCCCTCTCTCATTAGCATACGGTATAAAATCTTTAGAAATACTTTTTCTAAAGATCTTTATCTGTGCTAGTGTATACAGGGACGGTTAGGCAGGGATTAGCAATATACACCTAGAACTGCTCGTGGTACTGGGGGCATATTGCACCCGACAGGTTAACTTTAAGTCTACATGAAATATTAAATATATTTGCATGTATTTTGCTTTAGGGGAATGATAAAAGCAAAACGGTCATAGGCACAAGAAGTGTGCGCTCTCCTCCCAGTATTTCCAACTAAACCCAATAAAATTACATAAAAATGAAATAGCAATTGATATTGTGCAGAAAGGAGACAGTAAGACGTCAGACGTACAATCGGGCTATGTACACTTGTGTTGGCAGCTCCGTTCGGACAGTGTTGGCTTCGCCTGTAGATTTGAGAGCAAGAATAGAGCCACTAAATGGCAGTAGCCCCAGGTGAACCCTATCGAAGCCCATTATAGGTTATGAACGATTCAATTACACAAAAGTGCACAGCACCTCTCTTATGGAGTTTCTAATCAGATTATATACCAACATACAAGGCTTAAATAAATGTACAGAGCACTTACTTCATAGCCCATGTATACAGAGAACAAGACCATAAATAAGTTATACACGGCCATTATGCCCTTTAGATCAAATGGTTTTCTATTCTCCATGAATCTTGGCCCAAATGATGTGACAAAATAAATATATGCTCCAATGATGATTGTTTGGGGGATCGGAGAGAACATAAGGGGCCAATCCTCCACTCGTGGATCTAGCAAGACAAATACGACAATAAAAAGAAATGTTAATATATGTTTTAAGCATCAGTACAATACAAAAAGAAAAAAATAAAAGACAAAACTTATGCTTTACACCTAAAAAGATGTAGCAGAGCTAGTTTTGGTGCATATTGTAAGATGTCTGATTTACTGTAACTACATTGTTTTCAAGTCCAAAATTCTGTGCTGATAAATTCCATGAGAATAAATGACTGCAGAAGGGCAACTACAAAGCTCAAACTTATCTGGGAGCTGGTCATTGTTAGACAGGAGGAGCAGAGAGACAAATGACATACATGCAGAACAGAGACAGGCTGTCCATTCGAATATGGCAAGAGCAATGCTTACTGGGAAGTGAAGGCAAAGGAAGTTCCAGCACCTATAATGCTGATTAAGAGCTACCCTGCTAAAAAGTGTAGATGATTAGCTGCAGAACATGAGCATCGAGACAGTTCCTGGATATATTAGACTGGTGTGAGCATCAAAAATAGTTTTAACTAGTGTGGGGGCAGCAAGATCAAAGTTTTCTACAGGTGTTGCGTGAAAGGAAAAGGGGGAGAGGAAAGGGAAAAAAAGGGGGAGAGGAAAGGGAAAAAAAGGGGGAGAGGAAAGGGAAAAAAAGGGGGAGAGGAAAGGGAAAAAAAGGGGGAGAGGAAAGGGAAAAAAAGGGGGAGAGGAAAGGGAAAAAAAGTGGGAGAGGAAAGGGAAAAAAAGGGGGAGAGGAAAGGGAAAAAAAGGGGGGAGAGGAAAGGGAAAAAAAGGGGGAGAGGAAAGGGAAAAAAAGGGGGAGAGGAAAGGGAAAAAAAGGGGGAGAGGAAAGGGAAAAAAAGGGGGAGAGGAAAGGAAAGGGAAGGAGGAAAGGAAAGTCTGCTCCAATCAGATGGAACTTTTCAATGCCCGATCCTTGGGAGTGGTGGCATTGCCAATGGTCAGACTCCCAGCAAATTGAGACATTATGTAAGTTACAAATTTTGCACAAATTCCTTAAAGGGGTTTTCAACTTTAAAGTTAAATGAACCTCAAAGGCATATGAATAGAAATAGATTGTACTAATCCTGCCAGCTACAGAATCGACTCTCCGCCACTGCTCCAGTCTCTGTGCTTTGGCTGCAGTAGTGACATCACATGCCCTGCGCACATGACCGCTGCCCTCAATCATCATCAGCAGAGCTGCTGAGGTTAGTAACTGTCTGCAACAATGATGGGTGCTACTGTGGTGCCAGTACTGCAGACAAAACACAAAACAAAGCAGCAACGGAGAGCGAGCATCATCTGGCTATTATTTTACATTCTTTAAACATTCCACTTTGCAGAAATCCATAAGAACTGTATAAATACACAAGTCCAGAAAACACCTTCATGTCATTCAAAATTAAATTAGGATATCAATTTTGGCCATAATGAAAATGTTTATAGTTTGAGGAACACTTTAGGGTCAATCAATAGGTCCTATGTAAAACCATCATATACATATTGCTCCACAACAGCACTCAACATTTTAGCCATTGTCCTTCTGCTGAAAATTCCACACATTGTAGGTGTTAGACTCGTTACATATGGTCACATCATTCTTATAAAAGCACAAAAGTGCACTGTATTCCCCGAGTGAAAGGGCCGGATTTAGCATATCAGCAATACTTCCCTCTCATAGCGAGGGGGGAGGAGGAGGTTGGCAGTGCCTTGTACTTGGTGCAATATTACACGCTAATCACTCGTACATCACGGCCAAGTAAATCGTAGTACTCACACAATGTGGAGTTTTGCCAGAAATAGTTGAAGAGGGGACACGTCCTTGTAAGACTCTGCCTAGAAGTACCCTACCATGAGGGGCATCAGCTTGTGGAAATAATCTGAAAATGTCCTAACAGTGGCCAATACAGGTGGGAATATAAAACTCGAGTACGAGATCTTGTGAGTGCATAGTCTTCCATTGACATTGGCTCTGACATTGCTCCTGACCTCAGCCAGCAAGGTATAGCTCCGAGCTAGAATTATTAATCCACTCTGTTATTCATAAACAGCAGTTGGCTTCTTGCGAGCACATTAGCCGGCCCCGCGTGGCTTTCATCTTCTTGTACTTAGCGGTTTGTATTCCTAAGTGAACCTATGGAATGTGGATTGTCTTCACATCACCTGGAGCCAGCTCGGCTTACATCGCACCTCATCAATTTTCCTGGGTGGACAGACATTGGGTTATTTGATATGAGCCGCTACAGGTGGTCGTACAAACTATGACCTCCATCTCATGCTTTTTTCAGGACAAGGATACTATATTATGTTGCCCATTGTCTACATTAGGGTTTTCTGCTAAATATATTTTTTTTATATCGTCATAAAAAATAAACACTTAGTCAATGTGAAAATTGCAATATCTAAGCTCATCCTCTCACATGAACTTTAGTAGCAATAGACTGACACATGCCCAATTTGTTTGTATAAAGGCATTTTCTGAGCATAATCTGAACAAAGTTCATTATAAAGGAACGGGGAGGAGATTAGCTGTGAAAATCACTTCCTTTGATCCTGGTGGATCCTGTGTTTTACACTATAAATAGAGGTGTTACCGTTTGTTGTAATCCTACCTGTGATGATAATCTGACTGCTGAAAAGGCCAAGCAAATCTAGTCGGAATGTGGCCAGGAGTTTGAATATCACATACTTGCGGTTCCATGATGGTATGGTGTCACCGCAGACCGCAAAGAATCCATACAGCGTATGCTGCGTGCCAAGTGAGGACTGTCATGTTAAAGCCTAAGCCGCACGGCGAGAAAAACAGTGCGAGTGGAGTGCGATAAAACATAGCATTCCACTCGGACCAATATTAGCCTGTGTGTCAGCGCACATGAGCAATTATTTTCTCAGCCCTAATCGGACAGAGAAAACCATCGCAGCATGCTGCGATTGTTATGCAAGACTCTCTCTCTCGCACCCATTTAAGTCTATCGGATGAGAGAAAGATCACAGAGCACTCACGGTACACCGGTGTGCCGCGACTACAGAGCAAGAATCGCAATAGCCGGCTACGGAGGAGAGAGGGAGAGAAATACCTCCCTCCCCTCCTCAGTGCCAGCCAGCCCCTCCTCAGTGCCGCCCTGCCCCCCGCAGCGGAGGTCCGCTCGCACAGTCAAACCTCAGTCACAGGGACATTCGCATGACATTCGGCTCCTCCTGTGCTGCCAGCATGAGCCGAGTGTCAAGCGAGGATCGCACTAGTGTCCCGTGTGGTCCCAGCCTAACTGTTAAAGTCCCTATACCTCCTCCCTCCTCCCCTCAGCTAGCACAGAGATGGAGATCGCCTGACGACTATATGATCTGGCTGAACAGCTAAGTATTTACTACTCGGGTGATTGCAGCTACAACCAAAGTAGTGCACACAGAAACATCTCTTTGTTCTTTTGAAGGGAAAAAAATATTAAAACAGTTTTTAGATTCCACCTTAATGCTAGAAGAATGAAAAAGCATATTGCCAGAATCACTGTGGAGCGCAGAATCCAGCCCACCGTTTGGCTTTACTAGGAGATCGCTGGTATCGTGACAAATGGGTATTGGCCAATAAAATCATGCTAGATGTGTTGTGTATCCATGCAAATGTAAAATCGAGATATAAAATATGATGCCAATATCTTTCACCTGTGTGGCCCAGGGGCAAAGATCTGTGAAAAACTAGAATTAGCTAATTTCTCTGACCCCTCGACACAGCCCACAAGGTATCAAACTAAGGTCACAGGGGGTAGGGTGAGCTGAGGTCATAATCTCTAAAAATGAGCTTTGGAATTTTGTCAGTATTGGAAGGCACAGCTAAGGGGTGATGCTGGCCATTTTTCTACCATCTTCTTTTCTTGGAGACCTTCCCTCCCTAAATTCGGATGTCACAGCTATGGCATGAGTTTAGTAAGTTTCACATTTATCCCTTTTATTTTTATTTAATTGTCTACACTGTATTTGTATTGTTCCCTTTTGTAATATCTTGTATATTTTATAAACACTGCATATTTTCGGATTAAATATATAAAATTTAATAGCTGGTTTCCTCCTGTTCTATATACGAATCCAAACCCAAAAGGGCCCTATGCTATTTGTAACGGGTGCCTCAACTGCCTGTGAAAGGTCCGGTGGTGGCAGTGGAATTATTGTATGTATGTATGTATGTATGTATGTATGTATGTATGTATGCATGTATGTACAATATATATATATATATATATATATATATATATATATATATATATATATATATATATATATATATATATATATATATATATATATATATATATATATATATATATATATATATATATATATGATAGATAGATAGATAGATAGATAGATAGATAGATATACAGTGCCTACAAGTAGTATTCAACCCCCTGCAGATTTAGCAGGTTTGATAAGATGCAAATAAGTTAGAGCCTGCAAACTTCAAACAAGAGCAGGATTTATTAACAGATGCATAAATCTTACAAACCAACAAGTTATGTTGCTCAGTTAAATTTTAATAAATTTTCAACATAAAAGTGTGGGTCAATTATTATTCAACCACTAGGTTTAATATTTTGTGGAATAACCCTTGTTTGCAATTACAGCTAAAGCTAATCGTCATTTTTTATAAGACCTGATCAGGCCGGCACAGGTCTCTGGAGTTATCTTGGCCCACTCCTCCATGCAGATCTTCTCCAAGTTATCTAGGTTCTTTGGGTGTCTCATGTGGACTTTAATCTTGTGCTCCTTCAACAAGTTTTCAATTGGGTTAAGGTCAGGAGACTGATTAGGCCACTGCAACACCTTGATTTTTTCCCTCTTGAACCAGGCCTTGGTTTTCTTGGCTGTGTGCTTTCAGTCGTTGTCTTGTTGGAAGATGAAATGACGACCCATCTTAAGATCCTTGATGGAGGAGCGGAAGTTCTTGGCCAAAATCTCCAGGTAGGCCGTGCTATCCATCTTCCCATGGATGCGGACCAGATGGCCAGGCCCCTTGGCTGAGAAACAGCCCCACAGCATGATGCTGCCACCACCATGCTTGACTGTAGGGATGGTATTCTTGGGGTCGTATGCAGTGCCATCCAGTCTCCAAACGTCACATGTGTGGTTGGCACCAAAGATCTCGATCTTGGTCTCATCAGACCAGAGAACCTTGAACCAGTCTGTCTCAGAGTCCTCCAAGTGATCATGAGCAAACTGTCGACGAGCCTTGACATGATGCTTTGAAAGTAAAAGGTACCTTACGGGCTCGTCTGGAACGGAGACCATTGCGGTGGAGTACGTTACTTAGGTATTGACTGAAACCAATGTCCCCACTGCCATGAGATCTTCCCGGAGCTCCTTCCTTGTTGTCCTTCTGTTAGCCTTGGCTCTTCGGACAAGCCTAGCCTCGGCACGGGTGGAAACTTTCAAAGGCTGTCCAGGCCGTGGAAGGCTAACAGTAGTTCCATAAGCCTTCCCCTTCCGGATGATGCTCCCAACAGTGGAGACAGGTAGGCCCAACTCCTTGGAAAGGGTTTTGTACCCCTTGCCAGCCTTGTGACCCTCCACGATCTTGTCTCTGATGGCCTTAGAATGCTCCTTTGTCTTTCCCATGTTGACCAAGTATGAGTGCTGTTCACAAGTTTGGGGAGGGTCTTAATTAGTCAGAAAAGGCTGGAAAAAGAGATAATTAATCCAAACATGTGAAGCTCATTGTTCTTTGTGCCTGAAAAACTTCTTAATACTTTAGGGGAACCAAACAGAATTCTTGTGGTTTGAGGGGTTGAATAATAAATGACCCTCTGAATAAACTTTTCTTCACAATTTAAAAAAAAAAATAAAAAAAGAAATAACATTCTTTTTTGCTGCAGTGCATTTCACACTTCCAGGCTGATCTACAGTCCAAATGTCACAATGCCAAGTTAATTCCGAATGTGTAAACCTGCTAAATCTGCAGGGGGTTGAATACTACTTGTAGGCACTGTATCTATATATATAATTGCCTTATTCTGTCTGTCTGTCTGTCTGTCTGTCTGTCTGTCTGTCTGTCTGTCTGTCTGTCTGTCTGTCTGTCTGTCTGTCTGTCTGTCTGTCTGTCTGTCTGTCTGTCTGTCTGTCTGTCTGTCTGTCTGTCATGCTCCGAAATTGTGTCCTTACGGTGACACAAAGCTGATTGGCCGCTGGGCTCGCCATGGCCCCGCCCCCCCACACGGATTGGCCTCTCGCCCCGGCTCTCTGCAGGCCCCGCCCCCCTCACGCAATGCACGCTCGCTCTGGCCCAACTGACACGGAGCCCCGATTCCCAGGTGAGTACACACACACACATCAGATCACACTCACTCTCACACTCACTCTCACACACACCTCACACATCACAACATGCTGGGATATCGCTTGCTTCTACACCGGCTCCGTCAGGATCCCGGCAGTGCCAGACATAACCTTGTGATGCTGGGATCTTCACGGAGCCCGTGAAAGCTGGTAACCATTATACACATCGGGTAACTAAGGTCCCTTAGTTACCCGATGTGTATCATAGTTACCAGTGTACACCGGCTCACACTCACTCTCACACACACATCACATCGCATCCACACATCAAGGTCCTGCAGCGGCGGAAAATACAGACACATAACAGCACACACATAACAGCACACACAACAGCACACACATAACAGCACACACATAACAGCACACACATAACAGCACACACATAACAGCACACACATAACAGCACACACATAACAGCACACACAACAGCACACACACACACAAATCAGATCACACTCACTCACACACACACATCACATCGCATCCACATACTCACAACATCCTGGGATATCGCTTGCTTCTCGGCCTCGATACTGTGCTGTTGTGATCTTCCAGGACCTGCCGGAGGATCACATGGCCAGAAGCATGTGATATCCCCGGATGTTGTGAGTATAAGCGCGTATGTGCGATATCGTCAGTGTCTGTGTGTGTGAGTGGATGCGATCGGGTGTGTGTGAGTGGATGCGATCGGGTGTGTGTGAGTGGATGCGATCGGGTGTGTGTGAGTGGATGCGATCGGGTGTGTGTGAGTGGATGCGATCGGGTGTGTGTGAGTGGATGCGATCGGGTGTGTGTGAGTGGATGCGATCGGGTGTGTGTGAGTGGATGCGATCGGGTGTGTGTGAGTGGATGCGATCGGGTGTGTGAGTGTCGGCAGAGGAGCACGGCGTGCTGGAGGAGGCTGGGAGCAGAGAGGCTGATCATGGGGAAGGCTGGGAGGAGAGAGGCTGATGCTGGGGGAGGCTGATGCTTGGGGAGGCTGATGCTGGGGGAGACTGGGAGGGGAAGGCTGATGCTGAGGGAGGCTGGGAGGAAGGAGGCTGGGAGGAGAGAGGCTGATCCTGGGGAAGGCTGGGAACGGGAGGCTGATGCTGAGGGAGGCTGGAAGGAGAGAGGCTGATGCTGGGGGAGGCTGGAAGGAGAGAGGCTGATGCTGGTGGAGGCTGATGCTTGGGGAGGCTGATGCTGGGGGAGACTGGGAGCGGAAGGCTGAGGCTGGGAGAGGGAGGCTGGGAGGAAGGAGGCTGGGAGGAGAGAGGCTGATCCTGGGGAAGGCTGGGAAGGGGAGGCTGATGCTGGGGGAGGCTGGAAGGAGAGAGGCTGGAAGGAGAGAGGCTGATGCTGGTGGAGGCTGATGCATGGGGAGGCTGATGCTGGGGGAGACTGGGAGCAGAAGGCTGATGCTGAGGGAGGCTGGGAGGAAGGAGGCTGGGAGGAGAGAGGCTGATCCTGGGGAAGGCTGGGAAGGGGAGGCTGATGCTGAGGGAAGCTGGAAGGAGAGAGGCTGATGCTGGGGGAGGCTGGAAGGAGAGAGGCTGAGGCTGGGAGGAGAGAGGCTGATGCTGGGGAAGGCTGATGCTGAGGGAGGCTGGGAGGGGAAAGCTGATGCTGGGGAAGGCTGGGAGGACGGAGGCTGGGAGGAGGCTGATCCTGGGGAAGGCTGGGAGAGGGAGGCTGATGCTGGAGAAGGCTGGAAGGAGAGAGGCTGATGCTGGCGGAGGCTGATGCTGGGGAGGCTGGGAGAGGGAGGCTGATGCTGAGGGAGGCTGGGAGGAGGGAGGCTGGGAGAGGTAGGCTGAGAGAAGAGAGGCTGATGCACACACACACACACACACACACACACACGCGCGCGCACTGCACAACACACCACACACACACTGGGAACCACAAACAACTGCCCTACACAGACACCCACACACACAAACACCGCGGCACACACAAATATACGCACATACCGCACAACACACACATTGCACAAAACATACCTCCCCCCAAAACACACCACACACACAGCGCTCCACAAACAACACAACACACGCAACACACATACAACACCGCTCTCACCCCCGTCACACCCAGACAACACCCAGAACATGTACAGCCCCTACACAAACACTTGGTAACTACAGACAACAACATCTCTCTCATATATATATATATATATATATATATATATATATATATATATATATATATATATATATATATATATATATATATATATATATATATATATATATATATATATATATATATATATATATATATATATATATATATATATATATATATATATAACAAAAATCATACATGAACTACACAATACGTAAATTCTAGAATACCCGATGCGTAGAATCGGGCCACCTTCTAGTATATATATATTTGCCTTATTCTGTCTTGCTCCAAAATTGTGTCCTTACGGTGACACAAAGCAGATTGGCCGCTGGGCTCGCCATGGCCCCGCCCCCCGCACAGATTGGCCGCTCGCCCAGGCTCCGCCCCCACACGGATTGGCCGGCCGCTCGGCCAGGCTCCGCTCCCCACTCGGATTGGCCTCTCTCCCCGGCACCCTGCACGTATTGGCAACTCGCTACGCCCCGCCCCCCCTCACGCAATGCACGCTTGCTCTGGCCCCGACCCCCGCACGCATTCCCCGAAGCGACACGGAGCCACGACTCCCAGGTGAGTACTGTACCCCTGGGAGCCCACATCAGCGTACGCCGCCAACCCAGCCGACACATACCCTCGCATTGCTGGGGTTGCCGCCGTATGCTGGTATGGGCTCCCGTGCGAGCGGGGGACGGGATACGCTGGTAACCATGGTAGCATAGTTACCAGCGCATCAAGGTCCTGCAGCGGCGGAACATACACACGCATCAGATCACACACACACCTCACACACACACACCTCACACACACACACACCTCACACACACACCTCACATCGCATCCACACACTCACAACATCCTGGGATATCGCTTGCTTCTCGGCGGCGATACTGTGCAGTGAGCTTCCAGGACCTGCCGGAGGATCACATGGCCAGAAGCATGTGGTATCTCCGGATGTTGTGAGTGTGAGCGATCGGGTGTGTGTGAGTGTATGCGATCGCGTGTGTGTGAGTGTATGTGATCGGATAAGTGTGAGTGTGTGTGTGTGTGTGTGTGTGAGTGTATGCGATCGGATCTGAGTGTCGGCAGAGGAGCACGGCGTGCTGGAGGAGGCTGGGAGGAGAGAGGCTGATCCTGGGGAAGGCTGGGATGGGGAGGCTGAGAGAAGAGAGGCTGAGGCTGGGGGAGGCTGAGGCTGGGAGGGGGAGGCTGATGCTGGGGGAGGCTGTTAGGAGGGAGGCTGAGGCTGGGGGAGGCTGTTAGGAGGGAGGCTGATGCTGGGAGGAGAGAGGCTGATGCTGGGAGGAGAGAGGCTGATGCTGGGAGGAGAGAGGCTGATGCTGGGAGGAGAGAGAGAGGCTGATGCTGGGAGGAGAGAGAGAGGCTGATGCTGGGAGGAGAGAGAGAGGCTGAGGCTGGGAGGAGAGAGAGAGGCTGAGGCTGGGAGGAGAGAGAGAGGCTGAGGCTGGGAGGAGAGAGGCTGAGGCTGGGAGGAGAGAGGCTGAGGCTGGGAGGAGAGAGGCTGAGGCTGGGAGGAGAGAGGCTGAGGCTGGGAGGAGAGAGGCTGAGGCTGGGAGGAGAGAGGCTGAGGCTGGGAGGAGAGAGGCTGAGGCTGGGAGGAGAGAGGCTGAGGCTGGGAGGAGAGAGGCTGAGGCTGGGAGGAGAGAGGCTGATGCTGGGAGGAGAGAGGCTGATGCTGGGAGGAGAGAGGCTGATGCTGGGAGGAGAGAGGCTGATGCTGGGAGGAGAGAGGCTGATGCTGGGAGGAGAGAGGCTGATGCTGGGAGGAGAGAGGCTGATGCTGGGAGGAGAGAGGCTGATGCTGGGAGGAGAGAGGCTGATGCTGGGAGGAGAGAGGCTGATGCTGGGGGCAGAGAGGCTGATGCTGGGGGCAGAGAGGCTGATGCTGGGGGCAGAGAGGCTGATGCTGGGGGCAGAGAGGCTGATGCTGGGGGCAGAGAGGCTGATGCTGGGGGCAGAGAGGCTGATGCTGGGGGCAGAGAGGCTGATGCTGGGGGCAGAGAGGCTGATGCTGGGGGCAGAGAGGCTGATGCTGGGGGCAGAGAGGCTGATGCTGGGGGCAGAGAGGCTGATGCTGGTGCAGCATGGGGGATGGAGCACGATGGGGGAGGTGCGCAGCATGGGGGATGGAGCACAATGCGGAGTGCGCAGCATGGGGGATGGAGCACGTTTGGGAGTGCGCAGCATGGGGGATGGAGCACGTTTGGGAGTGCACAGCATGGGGATGGAGCACGTTTGGGAGTGCGCAGCTTGGGGGATGGAGCACGATGGGGAGTGCGCAGCATGGGGGATGGAGCACAATGGGGAGTGCGCAGCATGGCGGATGGAGCACGATGGGGAATGCGCAGCATGGGGGATGGAGCACAATGGGGAGTGCACAGCATGGCGGATGGAGCACGATGGGGAATGCGCAGCATGGGGGATGGAGCACAATGGGGAGTGCGCAGCATGGGGGATGGAGCACGATGGGAGGTGCACACCTCCCCCCAACACACACACACACCCACGCACTGCACAACACACCACACACACACACACACACACACACTGGGAACCACAAACACCGCCCTACACAGACACCCACACAGACAACGCTGCACACACACACACACAACACCCAACACACAAACACCGCGGCATACATAAATATACGCACATACCGCGCAACACACATTGCACAAAACATACCTCCCCCCAAAACACACACACACAGTGCTCCACAAACAACGCAACACACATACAACACCGCTCTCACCCCCCGCCACACCCAGACAACACTCAGAACATGTACAGCGCCCTACACAAACACTTAGTAACTACACACAACATCTATATATATTTAACAAAAATCATACATGAACTACACAATACGTAAATTCTAGAATACCCGATGCGTAGAATCGGGCCACCTTCTAGATAGATAGAGATAGATAGATAGAGATATATATATATATATATATATAGATAGAGATATATATATAGATAGAGATATATATATATATATATATATATATAGATAGAGATATATATATATATATATATATATATATATAGATAGAGATATATATATATATATATATATATATATATATATATATATATATATATATATATATATATATATATATATATATATATATATATATATATATATATATATATATATATATATATATATATATATATATATATATATATATATATATATATATATATATATATCTCTATCTATCTCCCATTGGACGGAATTGGTGATGTACATTACCCATGCTGGCAGACCTTCAATATTTGACATTAGTAGCTCAGCAGCCTCGTTTACTTATTTTCCAGCAGTACTAAAAGTGACCTGCTGACAGGAGGAGCACTAGAGAGCAGTCTGATGGTGACAAATTAGTGAACAGCAGGTGGGATATCTGAGTGACTCCCTCGGCTGTTCATAACAAGAACTGAAAAGTCTGTAGTCACAGACAGACTATAGACTTTTGTGAAAAGACTAGAAAACCCCATTAAACAGGAAGGAAAACAGCCATGTATATACTCAGTATTCACACAACCATTGCTCCACAACAGTCCGTACACATACACACAGAAGTCAGCGGCACAAGAATTTGAGTCTAAAATGTATATATAATAAATTTTAATCAGTGTAATAGGCTTGAATTGTACCAAATAACATACAGGCATATTGTGACTTTAAAAAAAATAAATAAATAAATAATATATTTTTTTTATGTTTTCTCAGGATATTTTTTTGGGCTAGTTCACCATTTGCTATTTTGGTCAAAAATGTATTTCATTTTTTTTTCCCTGGAGTGATTTTATGCAAGCTAACCTCCTGGCATAATGCATGCAACATTTTGCACTAAACAAGCTTAAAAGGGGTTGTCAGCGCAAATTAAGTACATTTAAATCAATAGATCTTAAAATAATAAGTTTCATATTTGAATTTGTAACATAAAAAAAATAAAGTGCCTATGCTGAGATCTTATACATGTGCCCCTGCTATATAGTGT
This sequence comes from Anomaloglossus baeobatrachus, assembly GCF_048569485.1. Lineage (NCBI taxonomy): Eukaryota > Metazoa > Chordata > Amphibia > Anura > Aromobatidae > Anomaloglossus > Anomaloglossus baeobatrachus. Next base: position 874,802,716 of record NC_134353.1, on the reverse strand, counting down.
GTAATGGCAGTGTCTGACCGTACAGGAACATGGTCTGTTCATAGCACAGCTTCTGGGCCAGGGTAAGGAGAAATGATTATACAGATTAAATAGCACTAGCTTGCAGCCACTGCTTTCTGTACAGTAGTATATTACCCTGCCTGTTATCACAGGAGTGTTTCTGCTGCATTTCCAGCCCTCTGAGCTCATCATAAATCAAGTCAGTGAGGTAAGTGCTCCAGCTGCCACTGAGCTCAAACATCATTGACTTGATTTTTGATGAGCTCAGAGGGCTGGAGATGCTGAAACACTAACTCCTGTGATAAAACAGGCAGGGTTATGTTTTACCTCACATTTGGCAGCAGCTGCTCTCCCATGCTGTTCTGTCTGTATACCTGTTACGGGGGGCTGTCTGATAATAACTCAAAGGAGTATCAGACAGTCAGGGTCCACCGTGCAAAGACTCTGCTGCAGACTATGGCAGAGTGCAATACCTCTGTTAACTCACAGAAGGATACAATAAGTAAGCAAAGCAATTCCTCCTCCACTTGGAGGGTGTGTGGAATGATCTCTGTTAACAATCACAGAGACAAAGGCAATGTGTGCGAAATGGCACCTACCTAGGTCCGCTCTTCTAGTGGTGCAAAAGAGACGAACAGCAGCGTAAGCCGCACAAAGCTCCTACCTGCGTTCGCTCCACTAGTGTGCGAGGACACGAACCACTAGATATGGCACCTGCCTAGGTCCGCTCTTCTAGTGGTGCAAAAGAGACGAACAGCAGCGTAAGCCGCACAAAGCTCCTACCTCTGTTCGCTCCCCTAGTGTGCGAGGATACGAACAACTGCCAGACGCAGTATAAGGAACGTTACCCTAGCGGCAACGTCCACCTACGAGTCGAATCACAAGGCCCAGCCAGACCATGTGCCTCAGGCACCTGCCTATGTCCGCTCCCCTAAGAGGTAAGGATACGGACAGCAGCCGAAGCTGTAAGGTATAAGAACGCTACCCTGCCGGTAGCGCTCACCTTGCATAGACAGAGGAATGCCTAGAGGAACGTGCACAGGGCGTCTACCCTCATGCATGAACCAAGAGGACTGAGCGCCATGCGGCGTGTGTCAGGGTCTTATATAGACTCTGTGCCTCATCCAAGATGGAGGACACCAGAGCCAATCGGCTGCCAGAACGACAAGAGTGACGTCATGCTGGCCTATCACCGAGCAAGGCGTCACAAGCACATGACCAGCGACCAATCGGCATAGAAGGTGTCAGAGACATGTGACCTCGTGTCAGCGATGATGTCACCCGCACATGTGCAATGGCTCCAAGATAGGACTTAGTCTCCAGCGCTCGCACATGTGCAGTAGCAAGAAATCTGGACTTCGTCTCCAGTGCTCGCACATGTGCAGTAGCAAAAAATCTGGACTTAGTCTCCAGCGCTCGCACATGTGCAGTAGCAAGAAATCTGGACATAGTCTCCAGTGCTCGCAGCAACCGTAACAGTACCTCCCCCTCAAGGGCCCCCCTCACGGCGACGCAGGTAATCAGCAACTAAGTCGGGAGCATGGACAGCCTCCTCAGGCTCCCAAGAGCGATGTTCCGGGCCGTAGCCCTCCCAATCTATCAAGAAGAACCTGCGCCCTCTAACCATCTTAGAACCAACTATGGCTCGTACCTCATAGCTAGAGCGAGAGGAATCAGAAGCAGGAGAGTGCACTTCACGAGCGTGAGGTAAAATAGCCGGCTTTAGCAGTGAGACATGGAATTTGTCATGAATCTTAAGATGGACGGGTAACTTCAATTGGTAGACTACAGGATTTACCTGTCGAAGAACCTCATAAGGACCCAGGAAGCGAGGAGCAAATTTGACAGAGCTCACTCTAAGTTTCACGTTTTTTGCAGAGAGCCACACAAAGTCCCCTGGAGAAAAGACAGGAGCCGGGCGACGAAACCGATCGGACACCGTCTTCATACGGTCCTTAGCTGCTTGGATTGACTCTTGAGTCCGATCCCAAACCTCTCTGGCATTAGTTGCCCAGTCGGCCACAAGAGGAGGAGGTGCAGCAGCGGGAAACGGTACCGGTACCCTAGGGTGTTGCCCATTATTGAGTACGAACGGTGTCTGCCCAGTGGCCTCAGCCAGCGAATTGTTAAGGGCAAATTCTGCCCAGGGTAGGAGGGAGGACCAGTTATCGTGGTTCTCAGCAACAAAGTGTCGAAGGTATATAATCATGGATTGATTGGTACGCTCAACCAAACCATTGGTCTCCGGATGGTATGCCGAAGATAGATTCAACTCAATTTGCAGAAGGCTACAAAGATCTCGCCAGAAACGGGAAGCAAATTGCGGGCCTCTATCACAAATGATACGATCTGGCATCCCGTGAAGCCTAAAGACATGCTTGAGGAATAGTTTGGCTAGTACCCTGGAAGATGGGATTCTCGATAACGGTACGAGATGAACCATCCGGGAGAAATGGTCCGTAATGACCCACACAAATCTATGTCCCTGTGAACATGGAAGATCACCCACAAAGTCCATGCCTACCACCTCCCATGGTCTATCTGGCACTGGTAAAGGATGCAAGAGCCCAGCCGGTCTCTGCCGTAATGGACGGTTGCGAGCACACGAGTAGCAGGAACCGACATATCTCTTGACGTGGCTGGCTAAGTGTGGCCACCAATACCACCTCTCCAGTAACTCTCGTGTCCGTCTAATACCAAAATGCCCACCCACCTTTGAGGTGTGGGCCCATGACAGTATATCATTCTGTCGATCAGGCGGAACAAAGGTCTTGCCCGGTGGGATTTGGTCTAACGTCACAGGCGAGAGCGTATGAAAAACCCTGGAGGGAAGGACGAGACGAGGTTCGTCAATCTCTTCCTGGGTAGAAAGCATAGAGCGAGACAGGGCGTCTGCCTTGTTATTCTTACTCCCAGACAGATAGTTGATGGAGAAATGAAAGCGGGAGAAAAACAAGGACCAGCGGGCTTGCCGAGGATTCAGACGCTGAGCGGTTTGTAAGTACGTCAGATTCTTATGGTCTGTATAGACCTGGAAAGGATGTTTCGCTCCTTCCAGCAAGTGACGCCACTCCTCCAAGGCTAATCTCAAGGCGAGCAGTTCCCTATCCCCAATGGTATAGTTTCTCTCTGCCGGTGAAAAGGTTTTAGCAAAGAAGAAACACGGCCTTTTTCTACCTGCACCGTTCTTTTGATACAAGACCGCACCAGCACCCACTGAAGAGGCATCAACCTCTAAGAGGAAGGGCTTACTCTCATCGGGTCTTTGAAGAACGGGAGCAGTTGAAAAGTGTCTTTTTACTGCCTCAAAAGCCTGAGATGTCTCAGTAGACCAGGCTTTGGGATTAGCACCTTTCTTAGTCAAGGCCACCAAAGGGGCCACCAAAGTAGAAAAATGGGGTATGAACTGCCTGTAATAATTTATGAATCCTAAGAAGCGTTGCACCGCCTTCAAGGAATGAGGTTCGGACCATTGCAGGACAGCAGAGAGCTTCGCAGGATCCATAGCCAGACCCTCTTGTGAGATAATGTAACCCAAAAAAGGCAATGAGGACTGCTCGAATACACATTTCTCGAGTTTAGCAAACAATGAGTGCTCCCTTAAACGGGAAAGGACACGAACGACATCCTGACGATGAGTCTCCAGATCAGGAGAAAAAATCAGGATGTCGTCCAGATACACCACTACTGAGGATAACAGTAAATCCCTGAACACATCGTTTACGAAGTCCTGAAATACTGCGGGTGCATTACATAACCCAAAAGGCATGACGAGGTATTCATAGTGACCGTCTCGGGTGTTAAAAGCGGTCTTCCATTCGTCACCCTTTCGAATTCGTACCAAGTTATGCGCACCCCGCAGATCCAACTTCGTAAAAACTTGAGCTCCTCTCAGTCTGTCAAAGAGCTCCGAAATTAAAGGTAATGGGTATTTGTTCTTTATTGTGATTGCGTTGAGACCCCTGTAATCTATGCAGGGACGCAAATCACCCTCTTTCTTCCGAACAAAGAAAAACCCAGCTCCCGCGGGAGAGACAGACTTACGAATGAACCCCTTCTCTAAACTCTCTCTTATATAGGTCGACATGGCCTCCGACTCAGGTATCGACAGGGGGTAAACCCTGCCTTTAGGTGGAACCGAACCTGGGATAAGGTCTATGGCACAGTCATACGGCCTATGGGGTGGAAGAACCTCAGCACCCTGTTTGGAGAACACGTCAGCGAAATCCAGATAGGGTGTAGGTATGGGAGAGAGATCAGTAGATGCAACCGCAATGACCTTAGGTGGTAAGGGAAGACATCGGGACTGACATTTCGAACCCCAACTAATAATGCTGTCAGACTCCCAGTCAATGTGAGGAGCATGAGTCCGAAGCCATGGGAGACCCAGAAGGATGTCGTCTATACCCTCAGGCAAAACAAGAAAAGAAATCTCCTCTATGTGACCCTGAGACAGGGAAAGGCGCAAGGGAACTGTCCTCAATGTAATGGAGTCAGACAACATAGTTCCATTAACAACACGGACAGGAATAGGCGCCTCTAACATGATAGAGGGAATATTGTGTCCCTTTACAAATCCTGAGGACACAAAAGTCCCGTCAGCTCCGGAATCCACAAAAGCCATAATAGGCCATGTATTCTCAGATAACGAGAGCTGACCTGGGATACAACACTTAGAGGGTGCAGAAGACGTCTCTAGTAACCCCCCTCTAATGGTTACTAGACCAGGGAGTTTCCCTGACGACTAGGACACTTGTTGGCATAGTGCCCAGCCTGACGACATACGTAACATATAGGAGGACCAGACTTGCGTAGTCTGGAAGACGTATGACCTAACTCCATAGGAGTGGGAGATGTTTCAGATGCTGAGGAAGATGGTAGTGGACCCTCAACAACTGGAATAGCCCGATGCTTAGGGCGTGAGGAAGAGACCTCGAGTCTACGTTCCTTATGGCGTACATCGATCCTCGTTGCTACTGTGATCAAGTCCTCCAGAGAAGCAGGGACCTCACGAGTAGCAAGAGCATCCTTGACATAGCCTGCCAACCCTCTCCAGAAGATAGGAATCAACACCTTCTCTGGCCAATCTAGTTCTGCCACCAGAGTTCTAAAAGCAATGGCATAAGAACTAGTGGATAACGAACCCTGAGATAGATCTAACAGTCTCAGGGCCGCATCATGGGTAACCTGCGGACCCATGAATACCGCCTTAAGAGCATCAAGAAAGTCTTGATGTCTCAGAGTAACCACATCAGAGCGCTCCCATAGGGGAGTCGCCCATTCTAAGGCTTTGTCCTGAAGTAAGGAGATGATAAAGCCTACTCTGGACCTCTCCGTAGAGAAGCGAGAAGAGTTGACCTCTAGGTGTATCTGACACTGACTAATGAAACCACGACATGATCTGGCATCGCCAGAATATCTGTTTGGCAGAGCAAGTCGAGGATCATGTGCAGATGTCACCATGGTCTGAGGTTTATCCTCTATACTCTTGAGCCGTGACTCAAGTACTTGTATGTAACGGTGTAACTGCTGATATTCTGCCATAACTGCCAGACCCTTGGCTCAGTCCTAATGTTACGGGGGGCTGTCTGATAATAACTCAAAGGAGTATCAGACAGTCAGGGTCCACCGTGCAAAGACTCTGCTGCAGACTATGGCAGAGTGCAATACCTCTGTTAACTCACAGAAGGATACAATAAGTAAGCAAAGCAATTCCTCCTCCACTTGGAGGGTGTGTGGAATGATCTCTGTTAACAATCACAGAGACAAAGGCAATGTGTGCGAAATGGCACCTACCTAGGTCCGCTCTTCTAGTGGTGCAAAAGAGACGAACAGCAGCGTAAGCCGCACAAAGCTCCTACCTGCGTTCGCTCCACTAGTGTGCGAGGACACGAACCACTAGATATGGCACCTGCCTAGGTCCGCTCTTGTAGTGGTGCAAAAGAGACGAACAGCAGCGTAAGCCGCACAAAGCTCCTACCTCTGTTCGCTCCCCTAGTGTGCGAGGATACGAACAACTGCCAGACGCAGTATAAGGAACGTTACCCTAGCGGCAACGTCCACCTACGAGTCGAATCACAAGGCCCAGCCAGACCATGTGCCTCAGGCACCTGCCTATGTCCGCTCCCCTAAGAGGTAAGGATACGGACAGCAGCCGAAGCTGTAAGGTATAAGAACGCTACCCTGCCGGTAGCGCTCACCTTGCATAGACAGAGGAATGCCTAGAGGAACGTGCACAGGACGTCTACCCTCATGCATGAACCAAGAGGACTGAGCGCCATGCGGCGTGTGTCAGGGTCTTATATAGACTCTGTGCCTCATCCAAGATGGAGGACACCAGAGCCAATCGGCTGCCAGAACGACAAGAGTGACGTCATGCTGGCCTATCACCGAGCAAGGCGTCACAAGCACATGACCAGCGACCAATCGGCATAGAAGGTGTCAGAGACATGTGACCTCGTGTCAGCGATGATGTCACCCGCACATGTGCAATGGCTCCAAGATAGGACTTAGTCTCCAGCGCTCGCACATGTGCAGTAGCAAGAAATCTGGACTTAGTCTCCAGCGCTCGCACATGTGCAGTAGCAAGAAATCTGGACTTAGTCTCCAGTGCTCGCACATGTGCAGTAGCAAAAAATCTGGACTTAGTCTCCAGCGCTCGCACATGTGCAGTAGCAAGAAATCTGGACATAGTCTCCAGTGCTCGCAGCAACCGTAACAATACCCTTCTGCTTCCTCCCATGCCCAGGAGATGTGGAATGAACAGACCATTTTCCTGCTTAGTCAGAAACAGTCATTACACATTACATTGCAAGGGCACATTTATAGGATTCTCTCTCTCTCTTTTTTTTTTTTTTTTTTTTTTTTTTTTTAACACCTCCAATTGTGAAACTTTGTATTATATCAAGATCCATTAAATTAAAATGGCCTTTTTGTTTGTGGGACAACCCCTTTTACAAGAATAAAAAAAAAAAAATCATGAGCCGCATACACCATTTTGAAGTGACAAAAATATACAGTTAGGTCCAGAAATATTTGGACAGTGACACAAGTTTTGTTATTTTAGCTGTTTACAAAAAAAATGTTCAGAAATACAAATACATATTATATTATATTATATATATATATATATATATATATAATATATTATATATTATATATAATATGGGCTGAAAGTGCACACTCCCAGCTGCAATATGAGAGTTTTCACATCCAAATCGGAGAAAGGGTTTAGGAATCATAGCTCTGTAATGCATAGCCTCCTCTTTTTAAAGGGACCAAAAGTAATTGGACAAGGGACTCTAAGGGCTGCAATTAACTCTGAAGGCGTCTCCCTCGTTAACCTGTAATCAATGAAGTAGTTAAAAGGTCTGGGGTTGATTACAGATGTGTGGTTTTGCATTTGGAAGCTGTTGCTGTGACCAGACAACATGCGGTCTAAGGAACTCTCAATTGAGGTGAAGCAGAACATCCTGAGGCTGAAAAAAAAAGAAAAAATCCATCAGAGAGATAGCAGACATGCTTGGAGTAGCAAAATCAACAGTCGGGTACATTCTGAGAAAAAAGGAATTGACTGGTGAGCTTGGGAACTCAAAGGCCTGGGCGTCCACGGATGACAACAGTGGTGGATGATCGCCGCATACTTTCTTTGGTGAAGAAGAACCCGTTCACAACATCAACTGAAGTCCAGAACACTCTCAGTGAAGTAGGTGTATCTGTCTCTAAGTCAACAGTAAAGAGAAGACTCCATGAAAGTAAATACAAAGGGTTCACATCTAGATGCAACCCATTCATCAATTCCAAAAATAGACAGGCCAGAGTTAACTTTGCTGAAAAACACCTCATGAAGCCAGTTCAGTTCTGGAAAAGTATTCTATGGACAGATGAGACAAAGACCATCTGTACCAGAATGATGGGAAGAAAAAAGTTTGGAGAAGAAAGGGAACGGCACATGATCCAAGGCACACCACATCCTCTGTAAAACATGGTGGAGGCAACGTGATGGCATGGGCATGCATGGCTTTCAATGGCACTGGGTCACTTGTGTTTATTGATGACATAACAGCAGACAAGAGTAGCCGGATGAATTCTGAAGTGTACCGGGATATACTTTCAGTCCAGATTCAGCCAAATGCCGCAAAGTTGATCGGACGGCGCTTCATAGTACAGATGGACAATGACCCCAAGCATACAGCCAAAGCTACCCAGGAGTTCATGAGTGCAAAAAAGTGGAACATTCTGCAATGGCCAAGTCAATCACCAGATCTTAACCCAATTGAGCATGCATTTCACTTGCTCAAATCCAGACTTAAGACGGAAAGACCCACAAACAAGCAAGACCTGAAGGCTGCGGCTGTAAAGGCCTGGCAAAGCATTAAGAAGGAGGAAACCCAGCGTTTGGTGATGTCCATGGGTTCCAGACTTAAGGCAGTGATTGCCTCCAAAGGATTCGCAACAAAATATTGAAAACAAAAATATTTTGTTTGGGTTTGGTTTATTTGTCCAGTTACTTTTGACCTCCTAAAATGTGGAGTGTTTGTAAAGAAATGTGTACAATTCCTACAATTTCTATCAGATATTTTTGTTCAAACCTTCAAATTAAACGTTACAATCTGCACTTGAATTCTGTTGTAGAGGTTTCATTTCAAATCCAATGTGGTGGCATGCAGAGCCCAACTCGCGAAAATTGTGTCACTGTCCAAATATTTCTGGACCTAACTGTAACACAAATAATAAATGAAGGCCTTCGTGCATCTTCATAGAATGATTTTTAATGGGTACAGACATACTTTTCCTGAGATATATCAGTGTATTGCAGTATAATCCTAACTCAGTGTACAAGACTGTAAACCCCGGAGCTTCACTGTAGAGTACATGTAGATGTTCTCCTTAATTGGCTTCCTGCAAAGACCTATGTACCTGAAAAGTTGTAATATTTCACTTTTATGTTCTATGGTTTCAGAAATTAACCAAGACCAGCTAAACCCAGTCATAAAGTAATATATGGAATTTATGGTCTGTCACTTACCGGCATCTTTAATCCACTCATCATAAAGCAGCACTGCTCTCGATGTTAAGTCCTTGAAGGCCATGCTGAGGTGTTCTGTAAAACAAACAAATCATATGTTCACTTAGGCTTGTATATATAAACAGAATATAATTTTGTACTGGGTATAAAAAGCATTGGCTTATAGTTGCAGGTCATTGTAAGGTTTTTTGGTCAACTTACCATACCATGTCCTCCTAGAAGATCTACAGATGTTTTCTAATTGATGTCAGGCTTGGTTCACAACACGTTTTAGCCTACACTCAGTTGCCCCATTTGAAACCCTACCAAATGTGATTACAGTTGACCACATCTTTGTGTCCGCCTCAAATAGATGCATACGGCCAAAAATGATGCCTGATAGAGCACACAGTTGCGCCATCTGCATCGTCACAGTGAATAGCCTCACCAGCACAGACACCCAAACCCCATTTTCCAGGGTTTCAAATGTAAAGCACAATGTAGCCACTGATCGTAGGCTAAAAGGTGACACGAACGTACTGTAGCCTTAAAGGTCTTTGCGCTACTAACACTATGGCAATCAAACCTACACTTATAGACCTTTATGTCATGTTAGGTAAGGGAAGTACCAAGCGAGCGGCAAAAGTTAAGTGGACCCCTGCGTCTAGGGAAGGGGGGAGATGGTGACCCCTGACTAAAGCTACCACTGGTCCCTGGGGTCCCTCACAACCCTAGATAGGGTCAGGTATACGGCACGACGCATAGGTGTGGAACCTATATATCCCTAATGCTGGACCCTAAATAAGGAACTGCTGGCATGAGCTGTTAGTCAACCCCACTAAAACCAAGACACAAGGGGGAAAAAATGCATGAACTACTTATCCACACATGACTCAGGCAGAAGTTCAGCAAAGCTTCAGCAATGATACCACAGGTACCACCTGCCTGCAACCAGAGCTTGAATGAACTGAATAATATCACCAGTCTAGGGAAGATAGGTGTATTTAAGCACATGGAGAATACTGATAATCAGCAGCTGGAGGGAAGTTAGCGCCTCTAGATCCTAAAGAGGAATAGATGAAAATAGAGTAGTATAGCAACCTAGTACAATGAAAACTAACAGCAGGAACAATACAGTAGAAAGTCAGGGAGTATTTTCCGCAGCCAAACGCTGTGACCTTCTATTGCCAGAAACCACATGAATGACACCCGTGATACTTTAGCACTGATTCATCAAGTCTGGAGTTTTACATGCCAGTCTTGATGAAGGCAAACCTATTAAGAGGGTCTACCTCAATGCGTTTGGTTCAACTTGCAGCTGCCGTACAGTATAGTTCTATGATCATTTACATTATTTAGGTTTCAGACATTCTGATGAATTTGTTAGCAATACTTGGCCACTCATTTACTGAGCTGCACCCAATCTTTGAATAATTGCCATAGCTGCGATAGGACTTGCACAAAAAATGTGCAACTTTTCACATTTTTATGCAAATATGAATTACTCAAACTTTTTGAAATGTTTTATGTCAGTTTTCTTGCAAAAAAAACCTGTTTGATGAATTAGAGCAGGGGTGGGGAACCTTTTTTCTGTCGGGGGCCATTTGGAAATTTCTACCAATCTTCAGGGGCCGCACAAAACTATCAACTTGAAAATTACCCTAATACATTTGGTCAAACAATTAACTCAGTGTGGCAGCTGGAGCTTCTACTCTTTGGTGCAGCTGTAATATTAGGCGATATTTATCTTGTTGCTTTTCACAACTGCTTTTCCAAGTTTGAGTTGGCTGGGACTGCTGTATATACATCACAGGAGGAGATGGGGGTATATACATGACAGGGGAGGGTTGAGAGGAATATAATCACTGGGGAGGCTGGGTGACAGACATGACTAGGGATGCTGGGGGCATAGACTTCAAAGAAGATGCTGAGTGCAAATACATCACTTGGGAGGAGTATATATATCACTAGAAAAGCTGCAGGACATAAACGTGTCTGTGGGCATAGACATCACTGGGGGGTACATACATCATTGATGGGGAGCACAGACAGATGTGGGGGCATAAACATTGCTAGTGAGGGCTGGGAGGAATATACATCACTAGGGGAGCAGCGGGGCATAGACCTCATTGGGCGGCACAGACATCACTAGGGTATATACACATCACTGGGTTGCACAGACATAGCTTGGGGGAACAAACATTGCTAGGGTTATATACATAGCTGGGGAAACAGACAGCCCTGGGGGATGCCAGAGGGGCACAGACAGCCCTGAGGGATGCTGGGAGTACAGACAGCCCTGGGGGCACAGAAAACGATGGGAGAGACTGAAGGCACAGACAGACCTGGGGGGACCGGAGACATAGACATGGGGGGAGGCTGGGATCGCTGCCTCCGGGCACACACAGTGCTGCCGCCGAGCACAGTAGAACCTTGGAAATGATGGGGCAGTCGCTCCTCTTCTGTTGGATTGGACCGCACCTCTACCCCTACAAAGTACGTCCTCACGTAGCCAGGGCCAGCGTGGGGACGTAGTCTTTCAGGTGTGTTCAGCATTGAAGGTGCCATGCAGGGTTTTAAAGGGCCAGCAGCCAGCAAGGTGCGGCATTTGCCCCAGCACTGCGGTCCCCGGGAATCAGCCCGGGGGCCGCAGAAAACGACTTTGCGGGACGCATACGGCCCGCGAGCCGGAGGTTCCCCACCCCTGAATTTAAGCATGTATGTTTATGAGACAGCAGGTCACTATAGGCACAAGGTCGCTGCAGCCCTTAACCCATACAACCAAAGATCAGTGATGGGAAAGAAGAGAAATTTAGTTCATGAGTATAGATGATACAATATTAAAATTTAAAGATTAAACTCGGCTCCGCAAGAAAAAGTGACTGATTACATTTTTGGTGGGGGCTTCAGCGGTGGGGACCTTGATGATCATTATGTTATGGAATATTGTAACAATATGTCTTGTGTATTGAAAGAACAAGATTAAATAGGGCTTTCTATCTCAAAAAGCAATGGTGATAACACATGTGAACTCATCAATATTAAATCTGGAAATGAGTGAACTAAGTTGCAGGATCCTGGTCAACTGGTCTGGTCAGTACTCCGCGGTCGCCAGACAGAAGCCCCGAAAACCGCTATCTTTCATAATCCCCAGCACCTCTTCTGATAGGTAGGCTTGGTGAGATCTCAGGTGTGCATCACGCCGCAAAACCAACATTGCACTTGACCTACAAATCACAAGATGCACCGAGGATTTTTTAGGTTCTCAAGGTTTATCCCCGGTGACCACAGAATACCGACATGACACCTGGACAGGAGAGTAAATTCTCTCATCTCAAATTAGAGCAGCAGCTTTAATATTAAAGATTTCCGATATTGACCTATCGACTGGTCACTATACAAACCATGTCTCACACTGATGAGGTTTAACACCCACCAATAAGTGGATTGTAGTCCCAGTGGTGGAAGATGTATAGAAACTGAGCTGCAGTACCCAAGAATAAAACCTCGGGGAAGAATACAGCCGTTGGCAGGGGTTCTGGATTTCGGCCCTCACATTTTTTATATAGATGACCTGTTCTAAGGAAAATCCCTTTATGGCACATGAAATACATAATATAGAGTAGGACCCCCGTATTGAGATTTGCCGTGAAGTGGCAGGGGTGGGTCAAAGAATTAATCAATTATTTGCTAAAAATCTCATTTTGTATTATAATACAGTTGGAATAAATTCGTGAATATGCACTTTTTATATGATGCATGCCACTCTCAGATCGTGCTGGCTCCCCTATCGTAAGATTACAGTCTTGGCAAAGAGTTACCGTAATTGTTACACCTAGTACAGAGCAGCCATGTTTGCTTTTGTAGAACTTACTATAAGCATGGGAATGGAAAATATATCTTAAAAGAAAAATTCAAGAAGAAAAAAACTTGTGTGATGCACCTGATTCAAAAGTATTTAACTAATGGGTACTATAATCATATTTTCCACAAACTCCATCCTAGTCTTTGGAGGACTATTCACTCACTCGGCTTACCATCCAAATTATATAGTTGTAGAGAAGGCCACTTAAAACTTTTCAAGCCCCCATTATCAAGAACTCCCAACCAATGTGGTAGGTCTATGACCTTATGACTGGAGATGACCGGTTCCGTGGAGGTTCGATTCACTGGCAGCAAATGAGTAGAGCTTCCACTGGCTCGAGCTTGACCCGAACCCTGGCGCAAGCCACTTATTGGCTGTTTGAGTCTCCGCCGACATACAGCCAGCCATAAGCAGATCAATTCCAGGGCAGGGTTGGTGGGCTGTTTTTCAAAAAATGTTTTGGGTTGCATGCTATATCTAATCGTGCTAATGTTACCCCCAGTGCGAGCCGTTCAAACACTACAAAAAGCTTGCACAGGGCTGAGCACCAAGCGTACCCCAGCACAGCTCACGTGAACGCCGAACCTTGATTTTTTAAGTTGAAGTTTAGTTCCAAAACCGAATCTCAGGTTCCCCCTCATCTCTACTTATTACCCTAGATTACCTACAAGTAAACTCAGGCTGTTACACAGCAAACTAGTACAAATATAATCAGATAAACCTGCCTGGCTTCCTCCAACCATTGTAGGACAATAAATTAGTGCAAAATATTACAGCATAATTCAGTAAAGTCTGCTTTACACCTTTCAATTCTGCATAAGATATCATATGCTATGTGACACGCCCCCATCGTATGTGCGACACGTTTAATTTGTTGACCGTGTCGCACAAACGATTAATTGCTGTCACACTGTCACACGTACTTACCCGTCCATATGACCTCGATGTGGGCGGCGAACATCCACTTCCTGGAGTGGGAGGGACATTCAGCGTCACAGCGACATCACATGGCAGCCTGCCAATAGAAGCGGAGGGGCGGAGATGAGCGGGACGTAAACATCCCGCCCACCTCCTTCCTACCGCATTGCCGGCGGGACGCAGGTAAGATCTGTTCATCGTTCCCGGGGTGTCACACACTGCGATGTGTGCTGCCTCAGGAAGATTGAACAATCCGACATTTAATTATTAGGTGTTGAACGACATGCGTGCGGTGAACGGTTTTACGATCAATCGCAATCGCACGTAGATGTCACATGCTACAACAACACTAACGATGCTGGATGTGCGTCACTTACGACGTGACCCCGCCAACACATAGTTAGATTTGTTGTAGCGTGTAAAGCCAGCTTTAGTTGTACGTCGGTATAGCATGATATTTGGAATCATGCCTTTTTGGTTTGGCCATAAACATTTAATTACAGTGGAATAATATAAACCGGGAAGGATGCAGAAAGCAGATGGCGATTGGGCAAGTGCATGGAAGGTTATGCACACTTTGTTGGGTATAAATTAGATACTGGAGGCAGCAGGTCATAGGGACCCTCTGTTCTGGCTCCTCAGAAGATCTCTCACTATATGCCCAGCCAATGGTAATTGAGGGATATGATGTCATTGGCACAATTATTACATGCAATCAAATAAACTGACATTACACTTGGCTGAACAAAGCAGGAACCCTTTTTCCACCAGACCCTGTGCAGTTGTATACATGGTATGTCTGCCCATGAGGATAAGAAAATTGACTTTTGTCTGAAATGTGACCACACCATACTGAACCTGCAACAAATCTAGAATATTTCTGACATTCTTTATATCGGAGCCTTCCCACAAGCAAATAGTTTACATTCCTCCATTCCTTCCCCCAGTAAACTGCAGTAGTACATGCTTACTAAACACAAAGTGACAAGTGTTAAACTATGTAACATTACAGTGTTAGTTTCAACTTAGGTAAAACATTTCAAGATAATATATAAAGACCGGTAGTAACAGGAGCTTTCTAGGAATACACAATGATGGCCTATTCTTGGTATACCTTGCTTATCTTGTATCTCCATTAGAGACGGTGTGTGAGTTGGAGGGGGTAGAGTTCGGGGGAATTGCTGCTAAACAGCTATAGGAAGCTTATGGTCACCTTGAGGATGCTTACCAATACAACACTCACCGATATAACCCTCCATTTTCCCTAAAAATTAAATCCCTCTAAGGGTACGTTGAGGTTTTCTTGTTTGTGTAGTTTTGGAGCAAAAAAACTCCTCAAAAAAGTTAAAAACTCCTGAAATACATCGAGATAAATTTATCAAGATGTGTCGTAGTGAACGCTCATGCTAAGCCAGCCTTGCTGGAATTGAAGGAGCAGAATTCATCATCAAGAGGCGCACACCAGTTACTGACTTTGGCACCTCTGCATGACATGTCCAACCATGGTAGAAATGTTACTCCACTCAGAAGCATTTTGGCATACAAAACATAATCACATTTGACGGACAGATGTGGCCAACATCTCCAACCATTTTGGCAAAGCTGGTTCAAACTGGTGTGAAAACATCAAGAGTCACAATTTTTACGCAACTCACTGTTGCACCAAATTATTGATCCCATAAAAACTGTCACCACAGTTTTCTGACATAAAAGCTTTGATGAACTGGCCCCTCAGTAGGCATATACCCTAAAAGTATGTGCACATGACGTTTATTTCAGGGTGCGGAACCTGCCAAGTTTTTCAAACCAAAGATACTTCCGAAAATCCTAATTTTTTCTCTTTCTCGAAATGTCTTTTTTAGCATTTAGTTTGGTTATTCCTGGAGATATTTTGCAATGTTTTGACCTCCTGCATTTTTTTAGCGTTTTTTGTGTTTTTTTTCCTTCAGTTTTTTTCAGTGTTCATGTCGTTTTCAGTGCAGTCATCCAGACTTTTAAACACCAATAATGAAGAAATTGCTAGCGGTTTGGCAAGAAAAAAAAAACGCTAGGAAAAAACACTCAAAGATGCCCAGGCCGTCTTCTGAGCCTTCCTATTGTATTGTATACTGTAGGACGTATTCAGAATAGAAAGCCCCTGAAGAATGGACAATTCACTTATTTTAACCACTTTGTCTTTGGAACCTAAAGCAGTTAAAAGACACAAAAGTCTGAACAGCAGAAGTGTGTGACAGCAGCTTACATACTCACTCTCTGGAACTAAAAAAAAATCACAGGATCCTGTTCCTGCCTTTGGTCCTAGCTACTGGATCAAAGCCATGAGACCCTTCTACTAGAAGGACTAATCGCTTCTTCTGATTAGTAAGCCAGCAAGCATGACGCTCCTTGTGCATCACACTGTAATGATGCCGTGCCAGGCCTGCTAATCAGAAGAGGCGCTGGGAATTCCAGCAAGTAGGAGGAGACTGAAAATGGGTCCGGTCTGGCAGACCCTGACTACAGGCATATGCACTGGACCAGTGACCTGAAAATCTTTTTGCCCAAACCTTAAAATGATTTTCAGCCTTTCAGCCCCAATTACAAGCATTTCAATAAAATAAAAAAATTATGAGATATCTATCTATATATACACACACACACACACACACACACACACACACAAATATACACACGGATATATACATATATACACACACACACACACACACACCAAAAGTTTGGAAACACCTCATTCAATACGTTGTCTTTGTTTTCATGAGTCAGAAAATTGTAGATTCACATTGAAGGCATCCAAACTATTAATTAACACATGTGGAGTGAAATACTTAACAAAAAAGTGTGAAACAACTGAAAATATGTCTTATATTCTAGGTTCTTCAAAGTAGCCACATTTTGCTTTCATTACTACTTTGCACACTCTTGGCATTCTCTTGATGCTTCAAGAGGTAGTCACCGGAAATGGTTTTCCAACAGTCTTGACGATGTTCCCAAAGATGCTTAGCACTTGTTGGCCCTTTTGCCTTCACTCTGCGGTCCAGCTCACCCCCAAACCATCTCGATTGGGTTCAGGTCTGGTGACTGTGGAGGCCAGGTCATCTGGCGTAGCATCCCATCACTCTCCTTCTTAGTCAAATAGCCCTTACACAGCCTGGAGGTGTGTTTGGGGGTCATTGTCCTGTTGAAAAATAAATGATGGTCCAACTAAATACAAACCGGATGGAATAGCATGCCGCTGCAAGATGCTGTGGTAGCCATGCTGGTTCTGTATGCCTTCAATTTTGAATAAATCCCCAACAGTGTCACCAGCAAAGCACCCCCACACCATCACACCACCTCCTCCATGCTTCACGGTGGGAACCAGGCATGTAGAGTCCATCCGTTCACCTTTTCTGCATCACACAAAGAAATAGTGGTTGGATCCAAAGATCTCTAATTTGGACTCATCAGACCAAAGCACAGATTTCCACTGGTCTAATGTCCATTCCTTGTGTTCTTTAGCCCAAACAAGTCTCTTCTGCTTGTTGCCTGTCCTTAGCAGTGGTTTCCTAGCAGCTATTTACCATGAAGGCCTGCTGCACAAAGTTTCCTCTTAACAGTAGTTCTAGAGAGGTGTCTGCTGCTAGAACTCTGTGTGGTATTAACCTTGTCTCTAATCTGAGCTGCTGTTAACCTACGATTTCTGAGGCTGGTGACTCTGATAAACCTATCCTCCGCAGCAGAGGTGACTCTTGGTCTTCCTTTCCTGGGGCAGTCCTCATGTAAGCCAGTTTCTTTGTAGCATTTGATGGTTTTTGCCACTGCACTTGGGGACACTTTCAACGTTTTCTCAATTTTTCGGACTGACTCACCTTAATTTCTTAAAGTAATGATGGCCACTCGTTTTTCTTTACTTAGAATTTGTATTATGGCAAGAAAAAAGCAGCTGTCTAGTCAGTAGGACTATCAGCTGTATATCCACCACACTTCTGCACAAACACAACTGATGGTCCCAACCCCATTTATAAGGCAAGAAATCCCACTTATTAAACTTGACAGGGCACACCTGTGAAGTGAATACCATTTCTGGTGACTACCTCTTGAAGCTCATCAAGAGAATGCCAAGAGTGTGTAAAGCAGTAATCAAAGCAAAAGGTGGCTACTTTGAACATCCTAGAATATAAGACATATTTTCAGTCGTCTCATATTTTTTGTTAAGTATTTCATTCCACATGTGTTAATTCATAGTTTTGATGCCTTCAATGTGAATCTACAATTTTCAGAGTCATGAAAATAAAGAATAGTCTCTGAATGAGAAGGTGTGTCCAAACTTTTGGTCTGTACTGTGTGTATAATATATATCTAATATATAAAGCTGAATGTGTGTATGTATAGCATGTATGTATAGTATGTACAGTATGTATGTATAGTATGTACAGTATGTATGTATGGATGGATGTATGTGTGTATGTTCGGGATTGGCATCTGCACCGTCGCAGCTACAGCCACAAAATTTTGCACACTCACGTCTGGACCACGAGAGCGTTATAGGCTATGTTGTGAGGCAAAATTTTAACCCCACGCGTTCCAATTTACCAATCAATTTTGCCCCTATCCACATAATGGGAAAAAGCGAAACGAACTTTTGCACAGACACCTCATGTGACCCAGGGAACGTCGGAGACTATGTTTTGACAGGAAAATTTAACCCCACGCTTTACAGTTACTCTCCAAAAAACATGCCTCCATAAAAGTAAATGGAGCCTGGAACTACAGAGGTTATTAGTAGGAGCTGTGATTGGTAGATATAGGAACAAAAGACATTCATAGTATAAGAAGCTTATATGTCAGGTAATAAGAAGTCAGTGGGGAGACAGACTGGCAAAGAGACAGACGGGGCACATTACTTGGCCAATTTAGTTAAATCTGTGTGTAATATCTGTGGTGTTGAAATATATGTTGTGAAATGCTTCAATTAGCTTAGTTTTTGCCTTTTAATAATTACATTTCCACTTTTGTGGGTTTTTTTGTGTGCAGAATACATTTTTGTTAACAACAGTGATTAACCCGGGCGAAGCCGGGTAGTACAGCTTTTGTAATATATATATTTCTACCTATCCGTATACACACACACACTGAAATGGTGGAATGGTGAACAGACCCTTTAACTCTTAACTATTAAAAATTTTGCCTGCATAGAAGTAGCTGCTTTCGCCACTCTTCCTATGTTTGGGTGTGTATGTTGTTTGGAAGCATGGCCGTTTACTGAATAACAGTTCAGCTATAGGCTATTTAAGTCAAAAGGGCACCTCAAGATTTATCAGAATAGAAAGACTTACTAGAGGAGGTCACACTAAGGCCTCTTTCACACGTCCATGTGTGGCGCTCCTGAGGCGCTCGTCGCCGCAGGGTGCTGCACCTTAATTAAGGTATGGTATCTATCTCAGGAAAGGCGGGGGTTAATCACCGATGTTCCGCATTCACACACTACATATAGCTTAGGAGCCTTCCCACATGTTGGGTTGACTCAGGGTAGAGAGGGGGGTGGCCATACGAACATGGACTTCCCGGTCACTGAAGGGGGTGGGGTCCACTTGGAGTAGAAATAGGCACAACACACGCACATGAAAAACAGACCCATCAGGACCATAGTTCTGACAAGACATCTCTGGAGAACTTGGACTTTAGTGGGTCCAGGGGCTTGGAGTGGGAGCTCAGCCGGGGTACCTAACTGAGGATGGGGACACCCGAGAAATAGGAATCTCACTCCCTGTCTCAAAACACCGGTGGTGAACCTTTACCGGATCTGGGATTGACCGGAGCCCATCACAGCAGTGACCAGTGTGACCGGGCTGACAGCTGAAGTTGTGAGTAAACTACACCCTGAACCCGCAGAGACTGCGTTGGCTCATCCTTACCGGTGCCACCGCCCAACGCTTAGGCGCCTATGGCTATTACAACCCTCATCATCCACCCGGGGCCTGCTCCACCTGTGGGGAGTGACACCATCCCGGCTGTCATAACACCTGCCCCGGCGAGGAACCCAGCAGCTACTCCCTGGCCGTATACCACAGGTGGCGTCACGACAAACTTTCCCCAATACCCCGCTTCCCCCACCATTTACTGCATACCTCGGGGCAACGGAAACGGGCAAGGCCACCCCGTGACAACACCTGACCCGACCTTCAATGGCCCAGCGATGAGTAGGTTAACCACCTGCCCAGTGAGGCACTGCACAGCCATGTTGAAGGTGCGTATGGCCCTCTGTGTGCCTTGAGTTTGGCACACTAAAAAGTTCCTGCTCTCTGTGTGCTATTGCGGATAAAACACGGTGAACACTACTCACCTGCACAGGTGCTGATGTCTCTGGCACTGCTGCTTCCAGGTCCGTGGAACAGTGAATATGCATGAGCATAATGAGCGGTCCAGGAAGGAACAGCAGAGACAGACACCAGCGCCGGAGCAGGGAAGTACAGAAAATAATTTTATTTGAAAGACACGTGTTTTCTCCGGTGCATGTCACATGGATCACATCAGTGTGTGATCTGTGGGACATCAGCGCTGCCGGAGAAAAACTGACTTGTCTCCATATGGACACATGATCCTTGTGAAAACACTGATGTGTGTGCAGACTCATTGATTTTCATAGATCTGCATATGTCCCTGTCTCCAGTATGTATGAAAAAGGAGTCATACGTACCGGAATCACTGACATTTTAAGGGGACCTAACAGTGATTTGGGGCAGTAATCAAGAGAAGTTGGTCATCGGCTGCTGCGCTCTGCACAGGCACCAAGCAGCTACCGAATCATGCGCTCTGCTCTCCCGCAGCTCTGTGCCTCTCTTCTCATTTTTAATTTTATGAAAAGAGAGACAGGGACCTTCATTGTAATAACATTCTAAAATAAATAACAAAACCTTACAATAACAAAAAAAAAAAAAAAAAAAACCCAACAATTCTCACATTGTGACCATTTTATGCACTTCTGCAGTCTATGAGACAGATTAAATAAGAATGGAGTACTACCCGTCAGTCTTAATGAAGGGGCGTTTTGAAGTAGGATGTCCCAAATTCAATAAGAGGTGCACACCGCTTAATAAATATGGTCTCCTTATTGTCACACTGCCACCATGTATGAATTCATGGGTGGGCATAGCCACGCTCCATCCAACCTTGGTGATGATAGCTTAGCCCATTTCCCAGGAGCTGGCTAAAAACATTAAAAACGACAAAAGTCACAAGTTTTTTCGACTTTTCCAAGTGTTTTACGCATTGGGTTCTATATCTTTAGGGAAACATGACAAACACACCTTGTAGCTACTTGGTAACAATGCAAAATAT
This sequence comes from Anomaloglossus baeobatrachus, assembly GCF_048569485.1. Taxonomy (NCBI): domain Eukaryota; kingdom Metazoa; phylum Chordata; class Amphibia; order Anura; family Aromobatidae; genus Anomaloglossus; species Anomaloglossus baeobatrachus. The sequence continues at coordinate 874,781,609 of NC_134353.1, read as the reverse complement.
GTAACAGGCTATTTCTAACACTGAGGGCTTCCTATGTGACAGCGGTGGCTTTGGGCTCCTTCATCTGTGGCGCCCCTGAGGCTCTGGTCGCCACAGGTTACTGCACTCCACTTGGGGTGTAGTACTGATCATGGATCCAAGGGAGGTCGATTCATCATACACAACCACATACAAACACCGGTTGCCCATTCTCCACTGGGGACTGACCTAGGGTCGGGTACCAAAGGGGTTGCCTACAGTGTGGCATTTACAGGATGCCATCCCAACTGGGGCCCCAATCCACTAGCTTATGACCTGGGTGTGGGGAGGAGTTGCCACCAGGGGGGAGTTAGGAGTTACACACACAGCAATAGAGAGTTCTCCAGCAGGAGTGACAGTGAGTGGAAGTCTTTCCTGGTAGCTCCTGTGGGACATAGGAGTTGAACAGTCGCTGTGGATGATACCATGTCAGTTCCCCCGGGACCAGCGTAGTTCAGGGTGCAGCACGCTAGGGTGGTGTAATTCCAAGTTGCACCATCAGATTCTGCAGGACAGAGAGGTTCTATGCTTCTTCGACCACCCAAGTTTCCAGAGCCAAGTGGCACCTAGGAATCCGGGGCCTCGATCACAGTCAGACTCGAGGGAATCCACGCTACTGGCATAGGGAACAGTACTCTACCTAGTACGGAAAGGACTCTTAAGTGCTTCAAGCCACAGGGACCCGCACTACAAAGGGCAGTGAGGAAGGGCCCACAGACTACTGCACGGGTTCTGACCTCCCACGGATCCGGGATCGATCTGAGCCCATCACGGCAGTGACCGGTGCTATGGGGCTGGCAACTGAAGTTGTGAGTAAAGACACCTTGAACCCACAGAGACTGTGTCGGCTTGTCCCTATCGGCGTCACCGCCGACAGCTATTATCTACCTTCAACATCCACCCGGGGTTTACTCCACCTGTGGGGAGCGACATCATCCCGGCAGCCATAACACCTGCCCCAGCGAGGAATTCTGCAGAGGCGGCTACTCACTGGCCGCATACCACAGGTGGCGTCACGACAAACTCTCCCAATATCCCCACTTCCCCCTTCATCTACTGCACCCCTCAGGGCAACGGAACTGGGCAAGACCACCTGTGACATCGCCTGACCCAACCCGAAACGGCCTGGCAACGAGTAGGTTAACCACCTGCCCCGTGGGGCGCTGCACATGTGATCCGCCCAGGGCTATGGGATACATGGTCCCGGGCCGCATATGTACGGGGATGCTGTGTCACGGGTGTGTAATGGCCGTTGCCCGGTTCTGTGACCCTTGGGGTCACTTGAAAAGGGGTTATATACAGGGGAGATTATAGAGTATGTTGTGACACCACTTGCAGGTTGCGGTTATGGTTTGCAACCCGCCGCTGTACAGTCTATTGCCACTGGGGCTGGTGGTCATGGCAGCTTGGATGCTGGGCCCTCAGCAAGTAGGACCGAGGCCGCAGGGGGTTGATGAATGTGTTCGGTGTGGAAAGAAGGGAGACCATACAATGGGGATGCAGTGCAACTGGTGTTTATTCACAGCGGTTGTAATGCTGATTCACTGAGGACGGCTGGTTTCGACCCCTGGTCTCTTTAGTCCCAGTGCCGGTATGGTAACCTGGTGGCTTCTTTGCCCTGCACCTATCACTGGTTTGGTGGAACCCCGTGGCTTGGAGCATCTGGGTGGTGCCCTACTGTTTGTCGTCAGTCTCTGGATCGTATGGCGGGCAGTGTGAACCCTGTAGGTTCAGTGTTCTGTTCCGGTCCCCGGCTCTCTCATGACTGCTGGTGTCCCCAGATTCTTGGGTCAGTGAGGTCCTGGATGGTTCCCTCACTGTACAGGTATTTGTCAGGTAGCCTGAAGCGTTCGCCTGAACTAGGGCCCTGTGCCCCGTCGGTGCTATGGTTCTAGGGGTACCTTGTCGTACCCTCCCTAGCAACCACCCTCCTTCACCAGCTAGGTCACCGCTACATGACCCCGTCTGAAAACTTTTTCTGTCTCACTCCCACCCCCTGGTTGTCGGCTAGTGGACTGGATCGACTCCACCCTGGGTGGCCATCCATTGGGTCCCAAACTAGTCAGTCACCCATGATTGAGAGAGGGAACTGGGGAGTGTTTATGTGTTTTGATGTTACCGGCACTGGTCTTCCAGGTCCCTGGGGGTAGGCCCTGCATCTTTGTCAGGATGCAGTACCTAGTAGTGACCTGACAGGTTCAGGGGCGCTACACATGCAAGAGGGTTTGGGTGCGACTACAAAGTAATCTACATTAAGTTCAAGAGGTAGAGATTTTAATTGATTTTTGGCTGCAACAACTTTTTTTTTTTTTTTTTTTTTTTTTTACAATTGAAGCTTACAAATTAAAGAAACGTGTCAGAAGAAATGAGGCAGGAGGATAAGAGGACAATGAAGGCAGAAAAATGTGTAGAGAACCGGTTGGTCAGGTTGAGCAGGATTGGGCTGTAAGGACATTTTCTGGCAGCAATCTCCTGTCATTACATACACAATGATAGAACTGCAGTTGTGGTTTACTCTCACTAGAAAGTGTTAGTATCTAACACTGGGAGTAACTACGTTACTCTATAACCAGGGAAAAAGATACAGAGTCATGCAGCATATAGTGTAACATGTGGTGCTTTTATAAAGGCTACATAATGTGACCATTGTATCTGTAATCCTTCGATGAATTGTTGTCTCATTTAGAAATCGCATTTCTGTATGCCCTAGTATAAATATCACTAACAGGGGGAAGGTCACCAGCTCGGGACCCTCATATTAGCCAGAACAGAAATGGACTGGAAAGAGCATCTCTCCATGGACGACCTGAAACATTTGTCCAGTCAATAAACAGTCCATTGATTTGGGTGGGAAATATGGTATAAAGATTCATGTAGCCTGTGGTGGCGCTGCAGGGGCGCTGAACACTCGCTGCTTGGTTCCTCCACAAATCAGAGTCTTAAAAGGGAATCTGTCACCAGGTTTTTGCCACCTAATCTAAGAGCAGCATAATGTAGGGGTAGAGATCCTGATTCCGGCGACGTGTCACTTACTGGGCTGCTTCATGTTGTTATGATAAAATCACTGTTTAATCAGCAGGAGATTATCATTAGAGGACTACTTCGCATGCTGCAGATAGTCCAGCATGTTCATGAGCACTGTAATTGCTAGATCTGCAGCAGATTTCATAAAAATGACAGCAAACGGCTCAGTAAGTGACATCGCTAGAATCAGGGTTTCTGTCTCTACCTTATGCTGCTCTCAGACAGGGGAGCAAAAATCTGGAGACAGATTCTCTTTAAGGCACACATCTCAAGAAACTTGTCCGAACTTGCAGATTTCGGCTGGACCAGTTGACCTCGATATGTATATAGGGGCCTCGGAGTTCTCCCCTCTCCCCGCTGTACATACTTGACTCCTCCGGGCGCTCCTGTGTACAGAGGAATCAGTAAAGAAAGCTGCTGAGCGAATGTTTGGCCAACAGCTCGTGTGTATGACCGGCAACAGCAGTCAAAATCCTCTGAAAGTTAAAGTGATTCACTTCTAACAAAAAAATAGGATTGTTCAAATCGTGTGACTTGGTGACATAATTACCCTTAGGCTGGAATCACACGATGGTAGTGCATGGGATGCGTAATGCTAATGACCCTCAGCTCCCACTATACTGCCAGTGTGAGCCAAGTGTCATGCAACTGTGATCTGATCCTGCGATCAGATCACAGCTGTGGAGAAGAGGGAGGGATTAACCCCCCCCCCATCTCCTCCTTTATCAGCTGATGCGATTATCGCACTGCACTAGGATAGCCTTGAATGGGTGCGAGTGACATGTCTCTCCCAGACAATCACAGCATGCTGCAACTTTTCTCTCATCCAGAATGTGGATGAGAAAAAAAGCTGACCATCTGCTCTTTCTCATTGACTAACATTGGTCCGAGTGCAATGTGGGATTTTCTCACATTGCACTGGTCTGATTCATACGCTCGTGTGAGCGTACGCTTAAGCTGAGTAGAGAAAAAGCAAACTTCTGATGACAAGCATGGTAGCCATTGCTAACAATAGCCGGCAGAATTAGGACTAGAGCTCTGGACTAGGATACAAGAGGTAACTACTGTATTTTTGTTTTTATAAGATGCACTGGATTATAAGACGCACCCCAAATTTGGAGAGAAAAAAAAAAAAAAGAAGTAGAAAAAAAAAATATGGGGTCAGTTTTATAATCCGGTGGTGTTTTATCAGGGACAGGGAGGCAGCAGCGGAGCGAGGGGGGGAGGGGGGGGGTGTCACAAGAGGCAGGAGCGGCATTGGAGTACGGCAATGCTGTCAGTGGTACAGAGGGGGGCCCAGGTACTCACTGTGGGCGCTGCTCTGTGCGGGGCTGGTGACATGGTGAGTCACTGGCCATTCTGAAGATGTCGGTAGTTGACAATGATGGCTTCAAATAATGGCGTCACCACCACTGGGGCTGCCGCCTCACCACCGTGACGGAACTTCCGCTCCACCAACACCCCATCTACTGTCTCCTCCCCAAAATCCTATAGAATGTAAGCCCGCAAGGGCAGGGTCATCTTCTCTCTGTACCAGTCTATTGTAATTTGTATATGTATTCTGTATGTAACCCCTTCTGATGTACAGCAACATGGAATCAATGGTGCTCTAATAATAATAATAATAATAATGGCGGCTGGAGTCGGCACGTGCGCAGATGAGAGCTTGAGCTGAAATCTCCATCTGCACATGTGCTGACTCTAGGCGTCATTATTTGAAACCCTGACCACCGACATCTTTAGAATGACGAATGACCGCCCCCCGCACAGAGCAGAGCCACATCACCAGCCCAGCACAGAGCAGAGCCGCGCCACCTGATGAACAGAACAACGCCGCACAGACCAGGGTGGGCAGCACACCGCATAGTGTGGTGCCCTGGCCTAGCCAGGTCATCACAGATAACACTCAAACACCCCCACCCCCCATTAGACAGGGACACCAGCCAAACAAAAACCCTTGTTGCCTCCCTCCAGTGTCTGATGTCCACACCAGGTGGGGCGGAACCAAGCGGTTGGCCCCACCCACCGAGGAGTTCACAGGCCTGGAGGCGGGAAAAGTGACAGATAGAGTTTGGATTTTGAAAAGAGAGGAGTGAGCACTTGGGTGTCTGGGTTTGTGGCCCAGGCACTGACAGCAAGGTTGGCAGACGGTGGTGGCAGTCTGCAGGAGTGGTGGAGCAACGCGGAACCGTAGGACCGGGGTCGGGCGACGGCCCGCCGGTACCGACCGGGGAGCGAAGTGAAGCCAGCACACACAGGCAGGGCCATCGGACCCCGACCAGGCTTGGAGCCGCCGACAATAGTCAGATCCGAATGTGACTGGAACCCCAGGGGTTTCACAACAGCAAAAGTCCCGATTGAAGGCAACCGCCCACACCGTGAGGGTATACAGCTACCGCCTAAGGCTAGAGACCCAAGGGTCAGCGCCTGTGGGCAAACTGGTTCCTCCGGTACCCATACACCGGGGAGCGGACTACTGTTGGGAATCCATAGTAGTCAGAAGGAGAACATCTAGGTGCAGGGAAAGACAGCCGCCATCACCTGTTCGGGGAGAGACACTGCAGCCGGGTGCGGGACCCGTCCATCCAGCCGTTTGGTTTACCGAGGACTTTGTACCTTTCTTGCTGAGTGAGTACACCTGTGCCATCCGGCACCGCGCCGCGCTGTCCCTGCAACCCTGCACCTCACCGACCCTGCCTCCCAGTCACATCATCGGGCCCCGGGACCACCGACCCCTACCCACGGAGGGGGAAAACAACATCCCAGCTGCTCCCTACCATCGCTCCCGGGATCCCCGTCACCAGCAGCGGTGGTGCCTATCTTCACCACGACCCGTGTGTGGCGTCACGGACTAAATCCCCCAAACCAACCACCCCTTTCACTCACGGGCGAGGAGCGCCGCTCGAGTCCCCGGATCCGGTCCACCGCTCGAGCCACCGAGCATCAGCAGCAGCGCCGGACCAGAGCGTTAGCGAGAGCGCAGCAGCGTCCTCCCCGCCCGCGACACATAGCATTGCCCGTCTCCTTTGACCACTCTCCAGCACCTCCCGGTAAACTACATTCGGATTTTAAGACGCACTCTTCATTTTCCTCCCACATTTTTGGAGGAAAAGTGCATCTTATAATCTGAAAAATGCGGTAAATGAATCGCACTACTTATATTACTTATTTTGTATAAATTTTTCAGGTATATAAATGGGGTTATTCAGGACGATATACGTTTCTTTCTATGAGTCTAAATGCTAACAGGCAGGTAGTTGCTATCTACCTCCCTAACCAGCGCCAGTTCAGAGCTGCCAGTGGCCGCTATAGACGACAATTCAGCTGCTTCACGCCAACAGAGCAGCTCTTTCTCTTCCGCTCTGCTCGATCAATGGGACATGATGTATTGCTGATTGGCAGCTGGCTCCCCGCAGTTGGGCAACGGTGACCTGGCTGTCGGTTGGCATGTCACATCAGAGGAAAGCGAAGGGAGCAGCTCATTAGCTGTCAATGTGACGCCAGTGAGACTGAAAATCACCAGCAAAAGCGGTCAGTGACTACTCTGTGATAGCAGATAGGCAGAACAGGCAGGTAGTTAGCAACCGCCTGCCTGTTCATTTATTGGTCCATAGTAAAATTATAATATGGTCCCGGCTAACTTTTTTTTTTTAACTTTTTTATGCACCTATACAGTATCTGAACCATTAAAACAATGTCAGTTGATGTTGACAAGTCCTTTAAAAAAGGACTCCAGTTTTTGCTCCCCCCTGAGAGCAAGATAATTATGCTTTTATTAAAACTACAACAAGCAGCCCAATAAGTGACAGCGCTGGAATCAGGATCTCAGTCTCTTCATAATGCTGTTCCCAGATTAGGTGACAAAAATGTGGAGATAATATTTTCCCAAAAATAATCTTAGTAAAATATGGTAATAAGATGAAACATTAGGAAACCCCTCTGGTGCGGCAAGGTCTGCATTACTGAGACAATGGACACACATTGATATAGTTATGATCACACAAGAAGGATCAGCAATGTGCGCATCTACAGAATGGAAACTGCCCTCCAGATAACGATGCTGGCCACACGAGCCACGTCACATTGTGAGGTCTGTAAATATTAATTAAAACCAGATTATTGGCTCTGAGTACAGAACATGCCCCGGCATTGTCATACGCTGTGGTCGGACTTCTCACACCTTAGTAACCATCACATTAGCCACTTCATGTTGTATGGAATAACAAGGCCAACACCCCAAGTGTAAGCAGCCAGAGTACACACACCAGGGGAGATAGGGATTATTGAGATTCTGTCGAGTCCTCATTTGGAGCCACATATAATAAGTTGTATCCTCAGCTGATCTCACGGAGGTGCATACTATATTCAGGCAGGCCAGGGAGTAATGTCACAACAGTGGTAACTAGCACCTTTCTCCTTTCTACCGGCGGCAACTTGCCCAGCCCAGTGTGGAGATACGTTGTTATTATTAACAAAAGACTATTATAAAATGGTAGAATTGTCTCTATAGTAACAGTATGCTTTAATACAGTTGTGATCCATACATTTCGGCTGGACAAGGCTGCCACTAGGGGGAGCACACTGAAGACAGGCTTATGCAGTAAGGGTCATGATGAATTCTCACTTCGCTCCCCCTAGTGGTGACGTTGCTTAAGATAAAAGAGGTATTCCCATCTCCAGGATTCTATTCAAATATGTAGTAGGTATAATAATATTAGCAAATACCTCCAATTAGAAATGTAGTATGGTTCTCCGGATTAGCCGTCTCACTTGTGTCATGTGCAGGGTATTACAGTTGGTTAGGTATCCATGGTTATGGCCACACAAAGAGACAGTTGCTCATGGTCGTAACCATGGATACCTAAGCTACTGCCATGCCTGCATATGCGCCGCCCCCGCCGGGCTGCTCGGATCTTGACCCGCGGTGGCTCGAGGGGCATCCGGACCCAGGGGGGGGGGGGGGCGTTGAGGTTGTGCAGCCACTCGAATGAGAAGGGGGGGCGTTTACAGGGGATGGTGTATAAAGACTGTGATGCCACCCGTGGTGTGTGGTAATGTGGAGTACCACCACTGCAGCTAGGAGTACCCGGTGGTGATTGAGTGGGCAGCCAGGTGTTGGGTAGGGGGAATGCCCCGGGACTGTGATGGTGATGTGCAGTTGGGGAGGTAAGGGTCACTTGCGTACTCACTCAGTCCATAAAGCTGACACCGACAACTTAGTAAACCAGTTCTTAGTAAACTTAGTAAAGTTCTAGACACCGCTGCAGCTGAGGGGGGAGGGGGGGTCCCGTTTGGGTCCCGTTTGGGTCCCGTTTCTGCTGGTGTTGCCTATTGATCTGTGACCTTTCCCTTGGCACCTTGCTTCTTCTAGTTGGCCCCTTTAGCTTGAAACTAAATCGGGTCCCGCTCCCTAGTATGGCTAACTGAGGGAGCTTGCTCTCAGGGTTCATGCTTGGGATTTCTTGGACCGTATTTGTGGAAAGTCCTATCCCCCTCACTGCGCTAGTACCCAGATTTTAGAGCGGGTGGAGAACCGATCTTGAAGGCTACATCCTTGTCAGGTAAATTGTCAGGACGCCTGAAGCTACTCCCTAACCTAGGGTCCACGTACCCCATCATGCCCTGGCCCCAGCCTGGTGATGGTGACTCGCCCACCCCAGGGCTATGGGACACCCGGTGCCGGGCCGGACTAGTCCGGGGGTCGTCAGTGGTGGCGGGGCCCGGCTCCGTGGCCCTGGTGGGTGTCAATAAAATATGGCTGCAGTGTTGGGGGTGAATAAAGTTTGTGTTCGTGACGCCACCTGTGGTATGCGGCTATAAAGCTGCCGCTGCTGTGTGAGGCCTCTGGGGTGATGATATCAGCAATGGTGGTACTGCTCCCCACAGGTGGAGCGGTGCCCCGGGACACAGTTGGTGCTCGTGAGAGTCTATGGTGTAGTGGAAGTCTAAGCAGACGGAATAACAGAGGCAACACCAAGGGTGCAGTTTCAAGTTGTTTACTCACACATCCTGGTATGCGCACACTGGTGCCCTCAGACGACTGGAACCCACTGTCAGGGATCTCCGCCGTTTCTGGGTGATTCCTGGAGTGAAAACCGGTACCCTTCTCTCTAAGGTGTGTCTGTCTTCAGCTGTCTTTCTAAGCCTAGCTCTTTTAGGATGAACCTGCTCGGCCTCCACTACAGCCTCCAGGCTGTACCACCAACGTCTGCTACCTAGTAGTTCCAAGGAACACTACTCTGCCTTGCTCCTGACACTCCTGACCTACCCTTAAACAACCCCCCCAAGTGGGCGACCCTATTCCACTCAGGCCGTCCACTGGTGTGTCTGGTGGGTGTGGTGCAGAGTGTTCCTAGGATTTTGATTAGCTGGATTTAGCAACACCATTGGTTAGGGACCCACAACCAAGGAGGTGGATATTGCACAGAAGGGCAGATTGCACAATACCCTGTGACGACCTGATAGGCCAGGGCGTCACACATATGAGGTAAGAGACATGTCTATATCAGGAGAACTATACTACATTTCTAATTGAAGGTATTTGCTAATATTATTCTACACCTTTTATATATTGGGATAGGAACATGGAGATGGGAATGCCCCTTTATGCACAGAACTGGTGCGAGTTAAATGGAACAGATTTGGTGACTACAAGCTGTGGCCACCACCACTGAACTCATATACACAGTATTCCAGAATACACTTTTATAAAATACACACCTAGGGGGCGGTCCGGTCCGATTGGCATCACTACTCTCTGGTCTGGTGCCTCCTCTTTGCTACAATTTCAGTCCTCTTTCTACCCAGCCCAGTGTGGATGACCTGTCTATGTCATTCACACTGGTCGACACTGCGGCCCTATGCTGGCGCATTTCTCCCTCCCCTCAGCAGATCAAAGTACTGTAATGCGCAGGCGTGAGGAAAGGTTAAAAACCGCCCGTGCATGTGTAACGAGGTGCCAGGGGGGCCTCCGGCCTTGTAGTCGTGGCCTTTGTTGTCAGGCTTACCCCTGGTTCCTCCGTTACCTCAAGGTCGGGAGATGACTTGGTGGGGCAGAGTGTGGTGGTGCACTCGTCGGTCGTCGCACAAACAGTCTTCAGGCAGGATGTAGTGAAAACAAAAGACATATTTATTGCACGCTCCTTCACAATCCGGCAGTTGTAAATGGCACTTCTTGGAGCTGGGGAACAACCTGTCCTAACGTACCCTCCCGTGGGGATGTGCCCTGGTTAATCTACTTCGCCGGGCTCCCACTTCGGCTACACACAGACCGGACCCACACCGGGTGCTTCGCTCTCTCTGAGGTTCCGTTCACTCCCGTTCTCTCCGGCGCCCCCTATGGATTCAGCTCCCACACTCTGCCCCTTGATGTTCACTCTCTCACGTCCCGGATCCAACTCCCACTCTCACACACACTTCTCCTCCCTCCCCCTGGCTTCTGCCGGCTCCTCCTTCCACTGTGGTGACAGCCGTCCCACCCGGCCACTAGGGGGTGCCCTAACACAATACAAATAAAACACTTTTATTAATGACATTTCCGGTTAACTAAGCTTCTTTTGTAGGGGGTATGCTCACCCACTACACACCTCCCCTCTTAAAACCCGAGCCTCCCAGCAAGGCTCCATCTAAAAATCACATCTTTTAAAACTTAGGCAAAACATGATGAATAAACTTCGAACCTGTCCACAAGAGGCTGCCCGGAAGAAGGGGCACCAGTCCAGCGCCCGGAGTTCCAACTGGAAGCTCCCGGTCTTGGTAGTGGCCGGAGGCTTAGCAGCGCTCCTGGTCTTGGTTGTGCCCGGAGGCTTGACAGCGCTCCCGGTCTTGGTTGTAAACAACAGGGACACAAAAACTTCTCTTTCTCAATGACGCGGAGGAGCCCCTGGCCCAGTCCGGCAGCAGACTCTCTCCGGGCTCAGTCACTTGAACGTTGCTAAACCGTAACTGCAAACAACACCGGTCTTCAAATAAGCCGGTCAGGATGCTTTACTCTGGGTGCAAAACTCGCTTCCATTCGGCTCTCTGAGCCCTGATGTAGTCCGACAGAGACTGTCCGGGCTGTCGGCGCAGCCTCTGGAAGGGCTCGTAGGCGACGGCAGGCTTTGGTGCCGCGATCTCCTCAGTCTCCGACGGGGGTGATGGGATTGCTACCCGAGGCGGCGGAGGTATATCTAGGACGATCACCGGATGGGTGTTGAGGTTCTGGCTAATAGCCAGCACCGCCGGGGTTCCTCTCTCCGAGTCGGTGGTAGGTCCGGGCATCACCTCCGGAGCTACGGCTAAAGTACGTTTTGGATGGGAGGATTCAGCCAGTACCGGTCTTGACTGCGACCGCCGCCGGCACTGGTGTTCCTCCCACTCCAATTCCTGCTGCCACTGAACAGCTTCTTGTGAGGTGGGCATTCGGGTTACGCTAACCGCAAAGAGGCCTCGGCAACCCACCTCTGGTATGAACCGGACCTTCTCCCCTGGGTAGAGCGTGTGTAGGCGCTGAGGTAAGCCCTCGACATCCAGATGCACCCGATTATAGAAGTAATCATCGCCGGTTGTCTCCTCCCGGATAAAGCCGTAGCCCTCTTGCTGGTTGAACTTCACCACTATTCCAGTGGTGAACTGTAACTCCAACTCTTCACCCCGGGGACCGGTCATCATCTCCCGGGCCACAGTTTCAGCGAGCAGTCGCTCCTGTACGGGGTCTGGTTCTGGGGACGGTGACTTTCTGTGAGGTAGGAAAGACGGCTGCACCGGGTCCCAGAAGAAGCCCCAGCTATCCCTTTCCAGCTTCCGGGTAGGTGAGTCTTCCGGGGCTTGTACAGGAGCAGGGGTCGACGGTCCCACCGCGACAGGCGGGGGTGTCTCTAGATCTGGGTATGGGATTCCCGGAGGCCGATTCCCCGACGGCAGCGGAGTGGTATAGGTCGCCCGGACCTCTGTTGTGGTTCCTCCGGTCACGGCGTCCCACGTGGTGATCCAGGTTACTTTAGTCGGGCGCCCTTGTCCTCCTGGTACGGCCGGTATCTCGAGCGGTAACACATCCGCAGCTGCAGCCGCAGACTGCTTGGGACGTCCTCGGCCCAGGTGGGTGAGTGCCATCGCGGTCTCCATCTCTTGTTGCTGCTTGGAGGTCTCCATCTTGTCAACACTCTGTAGCTCTGGCAATGGCGGCGAGGTCATTGGAGAAGCTGGAGGAAGTGGAGGCGGGCCTATTTTTCCCGCTCTTGGGTATACTCCACCCCCAGTCTCACACATCATATCGACCCCTCCGCGGCGGTTCTTCTTTTTCTTCAAAACACCGCCCACTTCACATGTTTTTCTTTGTGCCCTGGGACCGGCACCTCCCCTCTTTGGGCGGAGTACTCCGAACTTCTTTTTCGGCACTGGCCAGCCCCAGGCTCTTCTTTTGGCGCCAACTTTTCGCGCGCTTTCTTCTTCCTCACAGACGACGGCTATCTTGCCGCCATCTTGTGCCCGGTCCAACGCTGCAGGCACTGTTTCTTCTTCCCACCATGGAACTGGAAATCTTCTCTCATAGTCCGGATCTTGTGCCCTAGGCACCACTTGATCTCCGGCTTCTTGGGTCCCAGGCATGGAATTCGGATCCTGCCGACTACGCCACATGTAACGAGGTGCCAGGGGGGCCTCCGGCCTTGTAGTCGTGGCCTTTGTTGTCAGGCTTACCCCTGGTTCCTCTGTTACCTCAAGGTCGGGAGATGACTTGGTAGGGCAGAGTGTGGTGGTGCACTCGTCGGTCGTCGCACAAACAGTCTTCAGGCAGGATGTAGTGAAAACAAAAGACATATTTATTGCACGCTCCTTCACAATCCGGCAGTTGTAAATGGCACTTCTTGGAGCTGGGGAACAACCTGTCCTAACGTACCCTCCCGTGGGGATGTGCCCTGGTTAATCTACTTCGCCGGGCTCCCACTTCGGCTACACACACACACCGGACCCACACCGGGTGCTTCGCTCTCTCTGAGGTTCCGTTCACTCCCGTTCTCTCCGGCGCCCCCTATGGATTCAGCTCCCACACTCTGCCCCTTGATGTTCACTCTCTCACGTCCCGGATCCAACTCCCACTCTCACACACACTTCTCCTCCCTCCCCCTGGCTTCTGCCGGCTCCTCCTTCCACTGTGGTGACAGCCGTCCCACCCGGCCACTAGGGGGTGCCCTAACACAATACAAATAAAACACTTTTATTAATGACATTTCCGGTTAACTAAGCTTCTTTTGTAGGGGGTATGCTCACCCACTACACATGCGTACTACAATACTACCTCAGCCGGGCAGATCAAATTACACCTGCTCAGGACCTCAATGCCAGCTTGCGTGCATTACAGATGTGTAATCCACACTGGGGTGGGTAGAAGGATAATGGTAATCGCTGCAGAGAGGACGCGTCGGACCGGAGAGCAGCAACCATCAATAAGACCTGACTGCCGCTATTGTGTTTCTTTACATTCTACTTGCCTGGGCTCTTATATACAGTATTCTGGAACGCTGTATATAAGAGCTTAATGGTGGTGGACGCAGCTTATAGTCGCCAAATCTGGTGACAGGTTCCCTTTAAAGTATAGACAGTTTAGAACCTCAATACAATAAAATGAAGCGGTCATTTGAGGGAGTCTATCCTATTTGACCTGTCACCAATCTGCAGACTAAAAAGGGGCTACAGGACTCTACAGAGGCCATTAATGCGTATAACTGGAAAACCCCTAGTAAAGCTGGGCAAAGATCTAAAACATGAATTGTTGTATGCCTAATAATTGTTCGGCCATCTATAGTTTCTCCGGACCTCCTTCATACACATGCATGCTCTGCTCATCCGGGTGTGCATATGTTCTCAATGGGAAGAGGTGAGTCAGTTCCTGCCAGACTCCTCCGCTGCTGGCTCATATCTCGAGTACAAATAGTCAGGTTTGCTAAAATCAAAACATGGCGGACCCGTCACCCACCTTACATCAAATCTGCAATGTGGGAACATACCCTTATAGTGTTTAGCACAGACAATTCCAAGTTACAATATAATGTTTCCCAGTTAATGCAAAAAGCCGTAATCCTGTTGTCACCTTGGAGGATACAGTACAAATGACATTACAGTAATGGAAAAAAAAGGCTTTTGGAAGTCGTCTCAAGAGGATGCAATTTCCAAGATACAACTCGTTACAAGCTGGTTCACATTAGAGCCTCCCACACCAACAAGTGAAGCCTATATGTAGTTTATAAACTGTAGACCAAACATACTGTATTTTGCACCATTGGCAAAAGTAAGGCTGAATTCACACACAAACATCCTAAAATATGCAGATGTGCCGCCCCCGTGCCAGCAGCCGCCGCTGCTCGGATCCGGACCTTCTAAGGGGGTGGCTCGTGGGTCTCCGGACCAGGGGGTCTCGAGGACACGCCGAATGAAAAGGGGGACGTAGGCTAGGCCGTAATAAGTTTGTGACGCCACCCGTGGTGAAGTGGGACACCACCGCTGCTGTTATGGGGCACCCGGGGGAGATGATGTGGCAGCTAGTTGTTAACCCCTCCGTGGGCAGTGATGGTGGCTCCGGGACCCAGTGTCTCGGTGCAGGTTATAGCGACCGTAGGGAGTGTTTGTGTACTCACAGTTGGAGTAAGATTTGTGGCGAGGAGCACGACACTGGTCAGATGTGTGTACTACTGAATGAATCAGGAGAATCTGACTCAACATGCTCTCTCATTAAGAAAATCACTGGACTTTATGAATCACACCCATTTTTTGAATAATTGACTGGCTTCTCTTTGCATCACTATTTAATCAACAGGTCATACACCGGTGTGTAGGGGGAGAACTGGCAACCAACAAGAGTTGAGTGGGGAGAAACCAGCCTGGGACAGAGAAGGAATGAACTCTTCTCTACTAGTGATGAGTGAGCAGTACCATTTTCGGCACTCGAAATGTGCAGCTCGGATTGGTGTGACTTATGTACCAAGCATAATGGAAGTTAATAGGAAACTCCAGCATTTTTCCGGAAGATCTAATGGAAAAAATGCCCCAGTTTCTTATTGACTTCCTTTATACTCTGTACTCGAGTTGTGCCCATCGGAGCATCCAACTGTTCGCTCCGAGTACCTGAGCATGGTAGTGCTCGCTCATTACTAGTTACCAGTACCGAGCCCCCCAGCATGGTAGTGCTCGCTCATCACTAGTTACGAGTACCGAACATGGTACTGCCCGCTTATCTCTACCTACTGTTCTCGACTGGATCTTCAAACGATGTTTTCTCTAAAACACTTTGGCCACATTTAGATTCATGCCAAAACAAAGTATGGATATCAAAAACAGGCCAGAGTAACATTCATACGTGACTCAAGTCGCATCACCCAGCACGGCCTACTGAAGCTGGGAGCTGCACACTCGTATATGGAGAGAAACAGGCCGTGATGGGTGATGCGACTTGAATCTTACGCAAGTCACACGCAAGGGTGTCTATAGCCTAAGGCCAAGTTTCAGAAGTGTGTGTAAGCTTTTCCAGTGCAGTTAAAGCAGAGAGGATGAGAGATAGATATATATCTATCAATATATCTCATGCTCGCTGTGCTTCCCCTCCCCCCATCAACGTATGATCTAGAAACTGTTCTGCAGAGCAATTTTGAAATCCGCAGTATGTCAATTTTTCTTGCGGTAAATGTGTTATTTATAGTACAGATTTTCCCCAGAGGGTTGAACAAAGTGCAAAAATTCCACAGATAAAAAAAACAAAAAAAAAAAACAAATGCATTTGTATTGAGTTTCACAGTAAAAGTGCATTAAGTCCGCACGTTAACAATAAAAGTTTTATGGAAGCTACAGTAGGTTCCTAAGCAAACAGAAATGTTCCTTAAAACTATTTTATTTAAAAACTTGACCTAAGAAAAAAAAAACACCAGCATACACTCAACAAGTTATCCCAAGTTCTTGTGGAAGCATGAATTATAATGTGAAAAACACACAACCTCCCCCTCGACACATTACAAATTAGCACATTGGTTAAAAATATGATTATTATTATTAATAATAGTTATAGAAGAAAAACACCAAATAAAGACAGCAATTAGGCAAGGAGAAAAAAAAACCCAAAACCATACAAATTAGTTTTATTGGACAAGCCCTTGGTTTTTAAAAGGTGGGCAGGTAATCTATTCTGTGTCCAAATAGGAAAATAAAAAGATCCAGTAAAATGCTATTCAAATACGACCAGACGTCATTTAAAATTCAAACCTGTTGGTAGGAAAAACTCGTCCGGCGTCAACGGAGCCAAGAATATTTTACTACAGCAGATCAGATCTTGTCTCTAGGCTATAAATGATATTGAGCAGTGAGCCAGATGTCACAATGGGCAGGATTTGGCCCAATCTGACACAGACGTGTTATCTGCACCTCGTCCAGGGCGATGACGAATTTTCTAGTTGTGAGTAACATACACTCAGTACTACGAGATGGGAGGTGAATGGATGAAATACTCACAGAACAGGAACACACCTGCCACATGCAAAACTAATCAAGCAGATTTTTTTTTCCATTCTTGGGCTCCTTATAGACATGGTTTTGCAACTTTTTGGGGGAATAAAACTAAAAGGGAATTTTTTTTGTTTGTTAGACAAATTTTGGAGATTTTAAGAGCTGAATATCAGTCCTCTGAGATATATTGTACAAAAATATAAAATCAAGTTTTTTTACATGCACAATCCAATATTATTCTTTTAGTAAAGTGACCAGTGACTAAAGGTGGCTTTACACACTGCAACATCGCAAACGACATCGCTGTAACGTCACCGGTTTTGTGACGTTACAGCGACATTGCAGTGTGTGAAACACATCAGCGACCTGGCCCCTGCTGTGACGTTGCTGATCGCTACAAATCGTTCAGGACCATTCTTAGGTCCTTTGTTTCCCGCTGTGCAGCAAGCATCGCTGGAAAGTTTCAGTGTGTAAAGGGGACTTAACAGCGACTTCCCTTTCAAAAAGCTGCTTTACAACGTCCCCAAAGACTAGCTAGGTCGCTCTGCAGGTCCGGATCGCTGTTGCGTCGTTGGCCAGGTTTGCCTGTTTGACAGCTCACCAGAGACTTTGTAGCGATCCCGGCCAGGTTGGGATCGCTGGTGGGATCGCTAGAAAGTTTCAGTGTGTAAACCCAGCTTTAGGGTATGTGCGCACGTTGCTTTTTACCTGCTTTTTACCTGCTTTTTTGCTGCTTTTTCTTCTGCGCTGTTTAATGCCAAAATGGATGTGTTCTTCTATTCAAGCAAAGTCTATGGGAATTTGGGTTTCTTGTTCACACTATGTTGTTCAAAATGCTGCCTTTTTGTGGCAGAACTTTGGTCAAAAACTCAGCTTTTCAAAGAAGCAACATGTCAATTGTTTTTGCCATTTGGGTTTTGCACTGCAAAGCTGAGTTTTTGACCAAAGTTCTGCCACAAAAAGGCAGCATTTTGAACAACATAGTGTGAACAAGAAACCCAAATTCCCATAGACTTTGCTTGAAAAGCAGAACACATCCATTTTGGCATTAAACAGCGCAGAAGAAAAAGCAGCAAAAAAGCAGGTAAAAAGCAGGTAAAAAGCAACATGCGCACATGCCTTAGTCTCCTGTAAACAGACAAATATACTATATTGTACAGCAGAAAAGTGATTAGTTCTCCAGAAAATCTGTTTGACCCATAGATTTGGCTTTCTGGCCTGTAGGGGATCAGACATCCACCCAAGGGGGGTATTTTACTTCCCCTAACCTCATATTAAGACAGGTGTATGAAAGTTCAGGCTTTATCTCACCCAAAATAAAACAAAAAAAATATATTTACTACTTGATGGGGTGCTACAGTGTGACATGGTCTTCAGAGGGCACAGGAGATGGTAACTCTTCATATAAGGAACGTTTAACGAAGATTTTGAGGCAGATTCGGGTTATGAGACGCACACCAAATTCAGAGCAAAAGAGTGTGGGGGGGAAAATAAAAAAAAATAAGGGGGTCCGTTTTATTATCCAGTGGCATCTTACCGGAGGGGGTGACAGCGATTGTGGAACAGGGTCACAAGAGGCAGGGGTGTGGGTGTCCCAAAGACTGTCAGTTGTGCTGGTGCAGCTGTGCTGGGACGGTGGCAGCAGGCGGTGAGAGCTTCAAAGAAATGGTGCCCAGAGTCAGAGAGTGCGCAGATTGAGCTCTCAGCCCAATGGCAAGCCGAGATCTCATCTGTGCACGTGCCACCTCCATACGCCATTTTCCTTAAGTCCGCTGCTGGGAAATCAATGGACAAGATCTTGAGGCGAGAGCTCCATCTGACTCCTGGCGCCATTATTTGAAGTCCTCACCACCCGGCCCGCAGGGTCAGCCCAGCCACTGCAGCACCAGCCATCGAAGACCCCACACAGCCGCCTCAGCATCAGCCATTGCAGCCTCTGTACAGCCGCCGCAGCACTCCCCGGCCTCCTGCTACCCTACTCCACCACCCCCGGTAAGCTACATTCAGATTATAAGACGCACCGCTCACTTACCTCCCAAATTTTTGAGAGGAAAAGAACGTCTTCTAATCTGAAAAATATGGTATATGCAATGTAACTAAACCAGATATTAATGTGGATTTTGGAGCAAAATCTGTTTAAAAAAATTCCATGCAGCCATATACATGGTTTGGTATGGAGACCTTATTTTTCCAGGCAGTAAAAGTCTACAATAATCACATGGATTTTTTTTTTTATAGCCATTATCCCAAAAGTCCAATTAAAAATCTTCCTACAATCGCAGCAAATCACTTGAGTTTTTACTACCAGTTTGCATCTGATAGATTACTATGGAGTTTGTCCCAATCTGTGTGACCCCCTCCTAGACTACAAGCCCCCAGCTGGGATAATCCAAGCACATGCAGACACCGGTTGAAGGCCAAAACTTTCATTGGATCAGGTCATAAAAGAGAAGGGACTGTCCATCTTGGAGATGTTTTTACATATTGTTCAAAGCATCCAAAAAGTAAGTCGTAATGACCACCAACTACCGTACAGCAATCATATAATGTCTATGGACACTTTAAGACACATCTGTTACAAAGAAAATAAATCTGCAACATATATGGAAATGTTGTACAAATATGTAAGACATTTGTGTTACAAAGTTGCAATCTATAACAGACAAAGAAGGCAAGAATATACACTAGTCACACCAATATAAATGCACTGGGGGTCAGCGGACATTTACCATAAAGATGCAGTAGATAGGAGCTCTATGGACAGAGATTTCCTTACCTCTCAGGACCTGCTGCACCTGTCCCACAGCCTGGACAAGGGGAGAGCACAGACCTGTAGAGCTGCACAGGATGGGCACTGAGTCAGGGGCTGACACCTCCCTTCTCACATTTCACAGCCTACAAGGGAGTGGCTGTGACATCAAGAGCCTGGGATGGAGGAGACGCTGCCAGGCGGTGGATGTGCTTCATTCTTTACTGCTGGAATGTTCAAAAGACGTGAGGGGTTAATAAGTTACACACATAGGAGGTTATTGTGTAAAGAGGCACGGAAGGAAAAAAAGTGAGATTCGCCGCAAGTCGCGTTATCTAATGAGATCTCGTATTCACTAAAGAAATTCATAGCTTCAACCATTCATATAACGCAGACCTGGGCAAATTGTGACCAATGGGCCAGATCTGGTTCTTAGTCCCCCTTCACACATCCGTGTTTCCGGTACATGTGGAGTCCGTTTTCCCACCTACCTGGGACGCATTCACATGGATCCTCATTAAAATCTATGACGATCTTCACGCCTCCATGTCCACGTGAACCAACATGGAGACATGTCCATTTTTAATCGGCAACATGGACAGAAGTCAATGGGTCCGTGAAAAACACGTACAGAACAGGGGTAACATCTGTGTGCCATTTGTGAGTGGTACGTGCTTAACATTGCAGAATATAAGAGAAGAGTTGTAATTTATACAGACGGCACACAGATGACAAATGGATGACACAAGGATGGCCACATAGATGGACAAAACGGAACGTTTTATAACGTATTATATCTAACAAGTTAATACCACATAATGTGGATTTATCATGAATATGTGGTGTCCCCATATGATGATTCATTGTGACCCACTTATCCATTATTAGTACCGCTAATGCGGATTTATATCTAATCCCCAAATTGGGGGGAAAAAGGGAATCAATCAAAAATTAAATGGGAAGGAGAACCCGCACATTCACTATGTTTATACTTCGTGCAGACACACTTGAAATAATGTAAAAAGATATATATAAAATGCGCGATATCTTGTATAGAATATTATACCACAATCTGTGGATTTATCAAAGGGATTATAGGGACCAGTGTCAATTGTTGGATCCCCATGTCAAAATTACCCTACCCAATACACCAGGGAGATTACATGGAAGAGGCTTTATGCACCAAGCATGGCTGACTGAATTTAATACTCATGGTAAGAATACCTTATTACAAAATAGGGCTCAAAAAATTACTCCATCAATAATGTATCCTTATCAGAAACCCACAGCTGACTTTAGCCGCGGGGGTGTACTGCCATGATCGTGTCCAGGGAAGGAGAGGAAGCTCAGATTTTCCGACATGCGAATGACATAAATTACATCATAATTGTCCTTTAAGAACTCTTTCCGGATTTGAAGGGTTGTAGGAGAAGAAATTCCATCATTTATTCTTTCTTTATTGAAGAAGACTCAAGGGATGATAAATATGATGGGCACCTAGTGGACATGGTTTGCTACTTCAATCCATGATCTCTTCTATGGATCTCCAAGTGTGGAATTCATTGTAGGTGGATACTGAAATGGGAAAAGGTAAAAAATATATATATATCAGAACACCTCACCATCATCAGAAGGATATGTTGTTAACCTAGGAAGCCGGTATAAAGCAATTCTTCATTAAGTCCCGACGGTGTAAGGGACTTAAGTGTAAAGATCCATCTCGCCTCAGCCCTCAAGAGCGGTTTCAGCAAGGACCCACCCCTACCATTGCTCATAATTTTCTGAAGTCCCACCAACCGTAAGTTATGACACGAACCTCCATGATGTCTGAGAAAGTGTGAGGCCACAGACGTAAGGGTTTTCCCTTTCTTTTGGTCCGATTTTGCCAGGTTGATGGTGGAGACGTGCTTTTGTGTTCTTTTCCGCAATTCCTGAGAGGTCTGTCCCACGTAGATTTTCTGACATGGGCATATAATGGCATATAGGACATTAGTAGTCTTACAGTTGATATATGTCGACAGAACATGTGAGGAAGAATCAATAGGGTTGACGAATACATTTCTTATTGGGTGCATAAATTGACATGTGTTGCACTCACCGCACGGGTAGGATCCTTTTATAATCTGTCCTCTATTCAATCTTGTTGTGGATCTCTTGAAATGGCTTCTGGTCAGCACGTCTCTCAGACGAGGTGCCCTTCTGGCAGTGAGAAGAGGAGCATCACTCACAAGGGGTGCCACCTGGATATCAGTTTTGAGTACTCTCCAATGGTCCCGCAGGATGTATCTTACCTGATTCCAGTGACTATTGAAGTCTGTAATCAGTCGAAGTGGTTGATCCCCATGAGGCTTCTTATGGGTTAATAGATCACGTTGTGTATCCTGTTTTGCGCGTTGGAAAGCCGTAGAAATGACCCCTCTCGGGTATCCTCTGTTCCTGAAACGTTTAGTCAGGTCATGAGCTTGATGAGAAAAATCGTCATCAGATGTACAATTGCGGCGTGCTCTTAAAAATTCACCCACGCCGCAATTGTACATCTGATGACGATTTTATGCGGGACCATTGGAGAGTACTCAAAACTGATATCCAGGTGGACCCCACCACCAGGGAGATTTCATAATTGCATAAGCATGCACCCATTGATCGACACTGCATTGCATTAGAATTATGGGGGCTGATGTATTGCATGCTTTGTTCACCTTCCCTATATTGTAAAGTCAGGGGCCATACAAAACTCTTTTGATATATGACAGGAGGTATATATTTATTTTTGTTGAACATCATATTCAGTACTCTGTATGTTCTCATGTGTGGCAATATTGTTTCTATCTGATTCCAGGGGGAATGTGTTTGTACCTGTGCTATTCCTGCACATTTTAATTGTTTTTATGACATTATGTGTTGTGTGTGGTTTTGGACCTAATAAAATATTTGTTTACATTATGTATATGGACCAGTCACTGTTTACATAATTGGGTTGCGCGCCTATTATGCATGAGCTTTTCTTCTTTCCTCCACTCACAGTATCATGCAGGCTGCAGCACCCCTTTTTCTATTCTATTGAGCTGTGCATTCGGTATCCTTTGTTTCACTGATGTATTCTGTAACATTGCCAAAGACAACCCCAGAAGGATCCCAAAAATGTTCTTTCGGCCTCTGACAGAAAGGTATGTGACTGCACCTTCCTATAGAGAGGGCCCCTGCAAAGTAATAGAAACCATGTCATATAACAGCATTCACCAACTCCAGTCCTCAAGAGCCACCAACAGATCATATTTTCAACATTTCCTTAGCATTTCCCAAGTGAAAATGTCATCACCTATGCATTATTAGGGAAATTCTGAGAACATGCTCTGTTGGTGACTCTTGAGGACTGGAGTTGAGGAACACTGTGGTATATGTTTCTCTACAATGTGTCCTCATGATAGATGGATGCTTCTGCATCCATCCTGACTGTGCCCACAACCAGGCGACTACCTCCTGAGCATAAGCACCTGACATTGGACACAGATGGAGTGTGGACTAAGCGTAAGCGGGAGTGTGATGTTGGCAACATTGCAGTGTGAGTGGGTGCAGTGTTTCCATGACTTGTGCCGGGATGGATGGATGGATGGATGGATGAATGGATGGATGTGGCAGCAGTGGCTGGTAAGGATATTCAGGTGGTTGGTGTGGCAGCTTGTAGCAGTAGTGACAGACTTGGGATAACAGCAGCAATGTATCAGCAGAACACTAAAACATAAACATTAGTGATGAGCGAGTATGCTTGTTACTACTCGGTACTCGCACGAGTATCACTGTACTCGGGCTACTCGGCGGGTACCGAGTAATTTTGCAATACTCGTGCTTTACTCGTGGTCTTCATCCCTGCATGTTGGCGCTCTTTTGAGAGCCAGCCCTCATGCAGGGATTGGCTGGCAGACCACTGCAATGCCACAGCCCTGTTAGTTGTGGAATTGCAGTGATTGGCCGGCCCGCACAGCGTGACCGAGCCTTTATACCGGCGGGCGCGCTGTGCTCTGTACACAGCCATCTCATATTCCCTGCTTTCCACGCCCACAGGCGCCTATGATTGGTTGCAGTGAGACACGCCCCCACGCTGAGTGACAGGTGTCACACTGCACCCAATCACAGCAGCCGGTGGGCGGGTCTATACTGTGCAGTAAAATAAATAAATAAATAATTAAAAAAAACGGCGTGCGGTCCCCCCAATTTTAATACCAGCCAGATAAAGCCATACAGCTGAAGGCTGGTATTCTCAGGATGGGGAGCTCCACGTTATGGGGAGCCCCCCACCCTAACAATATCAGTCAGCAGCTGCCCAGAATTGCCGCACACATTATATGCGACAGTTCTGGGGCTGTACCCGGCTCTTCCCGATTTACCCTAGTGCGTTGGCAAATCGGGGTAATAAGGAGTTAATGGCAGCCCATAGCTGCCACTAAATCCTAGATTAATCATGTCAGGCGTCTCCCCGAGATTCCTTCCATGATTAATCTGTAAATTACAGTTAAAAAACACACACACCCGAAAAATCCTTTATTAGAAATAAAAAACACTAACAAAGTCCCTCATTACCAATTTATTAACCCTGACAAACCCTCCATGTCCGGCGTACTCCACGGACTCCGGCGTCGCGTCCAGCTCTGCTGCATGGAAGTGACAGGAGCTGCAGAAGACACCGCCGCTCCGGTCACCTCCACGCAGCTAATGAAGGGAATAGCGCGATCAGCTGCTGTCAGTCAGGTAACTCCCGGCCACCGCTGGATCCAGCGGTGGCCGCGATTAACCTCAGTGACAGCAGCTGATCGCTATACTCACCTCAGTTGGTGCATGGAGCTGACTGGAGCGGCGGTGAGTAGCACGATCAGCTGAGCTGTCACTGAGGTTACCCGCGGCCACCGCTGCATCCACCGCTGCATCCACCGCTGCATCCAGGTAACCTCAGTGACAGCTCAGCTGATCGCTATACTCATCTCATTAGCTGCGTGGAGGTGACCGGAGCGGCGGTGTATTCTGCAGCTCCTGTCACTTCCATGCAGCAGAGCTGGACGCGACGCTGGAGGACTGTGGAGTACGCCGGACATGGAGGGTTTGTCGGGGTTAATAAATTGGTAATGAGGGACTTTGTTAGTGTTTTTTATTTCTAATAAAGGATTTTTCGGGTGTGTGTGTTTTTTAACTGTAATTTACAGATTAATCATGGAAGGAATCTCGGGGAGACACCTGACATGATTAATCTAGGATTTAGTGGCAGCTATGGGCTGCCATTAACTCCTTATTACCCCGATTTGCCAACGCACTAGGGTAAATCGGGAAGTGCCGGGTACAGTCCCAGAACTGTCGCATATAATGTATGCGGCAATTCTGGGCGGCTGCTGACTGATATTGTTAGGGTGGGGGGCTCCCCATAACGTGGAGCTCTCCATCCTGAGAATACCAGCCTTCAGCCGTATGGCTTTATCTGGCTGGTATTAAAATTGGGGGGACCGCACGCCGTTTTTTTTAATTATTTAATTATTTATTTCACTGCACAGTATACACACACCGGCTGCTGTGATTGGGTGCAGTGAGACAGCTGTCACTCAGTGTGGGAGCGTGTCTCACTGCAACCAATCATAGGCGCCGAAAAGCAGGAAAGCAGAGAATACGAGATTGATTAATGAGCGGCCGGCTTTTTCAAAAGAGGAAAAGCCGCCGGAGTTTGAACAGCCGTGCAGCGCCGCGGCAGTGATCGGGGAACGGTAAGTAAGAGAGAGGGGGGGGAACTGACCGACAGACTGTGAGAGGGGGACAGACAAGACAGAGAGAGACAGACCGACGGGAGATAGAATGAAAAAAAAAATGACCGACATCGTTAGTAAAAAGCACAAAACGTGCGTTTTGGACATCGGAGTGCCACACAAGGTTTTCACGTAAAATCTTTCATGTATTAATCTCAAAAAGTAACATACACCAGCTCTATCTCACTATTGGGTATGTGCCCTTAACATTTCCGCCATGAAAATTCATTTTGGTGTCATTTTGGAAGGTTTTCTGGTGAGTCCGTAAAAATGGCGTAAAACTTGGACAAAATTGTTCACAGCTGTGACTTTTGAGTGATAAATGCTTCAAGGGGTCTTCCCCATGCTGATGCCATGTCATTTGAGCACTCTTCTGAGACTTTTGTGACATTTTTAGGGTTTCTACATGCTGCCGGGGGGTCATTTCACAAAAATACTCGGGTCTCCCATAGGATAACATTGGGCTCGGTGCTCGGGCCGAGTACACGAGTATTTTGGGAGGCTCGGCCCGAGCTTCGAGCACCCGAGCTTTTTAGTACTCTCTCATCACTAATAAACATAAATCGGCAGCAGTGGTGGCACCTGAGAGCTAGCAACGTATCAGATTTGTTACCCAGGTACCTCCCTTAGGGGAAATGTGCCTTAAGTACCTGCAACCTCTCAGCTGACCTGAGAGGCACTTCTGAGTTAGGTTTTGCTGGCCCTTTAAGGAAAAAGGGCATGTGTTACGTCCCCACTGGAGTCTTACTTCAATCACCAGGCGACGCCATGTTCCTGCCATGGATAGTGCTGGTGATGGGAGAGAAGTCGATGCCAGCGGCGCTGGTGGGTTCAGGCTTCTCTCATCCACTGGGCCTTGGGATCTGCAGTACCACTGGCTGACTGTAGGTGGCGTTTGTCATCCAGCTGAAGTTACCATTATTCAGCTACAACCAATGGGAAGACACCACACCCTTCTTATTTCCTTTCCTGTCTGCTGACCACTGCCAGAGATAGTTCTGTATTCCTAGTTTCTGTCCCACTTGTGATTCTAGTGTTCTGACTTCTGCTTGTTTCCTAACTACCTTCCTGCCTGCTCTTTATGTACCTTGCTGCCCGATCCGTATTTGACCTCTGCTTTGTTTTCTGATTACGTCCTTGCCTGCCGATTCTGCCCCTGTTTTGCATTTCCCGGTTCGACCCTGCCTGACTACTACTCTCATCGGACTGCAGCCTTCCACAGGTAGTGATCACCTTGGGACCTGTGAAATTCCAGATCCCTGTATAGGGGTTAAAGGGTTTCGGGGTTTTAGGGGTTCTGCTTGGTGAGTGGCTTCCCTCTAGCCTGTCTATTACAGCCCGTCTGAGTCTGTGGATCCTGGCAGGCGTTACAGCATGGCTGCATGTGCACTTTCGGACAGAACCAGGAAGCCTGTGAGGTGCACACAGGCTTTGGAGAACAGCAGCATGGACCGGAGATGGAGGAACAGCAGCTACCGCTGGATGTCCGGGCAGGTGAGGGAACCAATGTTCCCGCTGGGGAAAGTGGGCAGGACAGCCCGGAGACGCCGGTGTGGGCGCTACAGCAAGAATGAGAACAAGACAAAGTTCTTGATTCATCAAGACTGCCCAGTTCTCGCCCTTTTTGTTCAGAGACCATGCTTGAGTCAGATACACCTGATTTATGAAGAGGTGCACACCACTTAATAAATCTGGAGCATCTGATGTTGTCAGGTACTGGAGTGATAAATGGAATACCACAGCTCACCATGAATTAGACGAGCTGTGGCATCCTGCCCCTGCTGCACCCCCATCATGCCCACCTCCTGTAGGAGCTGGGAGAAACTGGTGGGTAAATGCCAAAAGGTGCAAAATTTAGGCAGAACTCAGAGTTGCACTTACATTTTGCATCTTTTCAAAACTTTTATGACAGAATTACATTTCTTACATTCAGAAAATATATCAGTGACAAATATATCCACCCTTTTTTTCAATAACAGTCATAAACCTTCCATCCATGAAGTCTGTCAGTCTGTCTTATTCTGTTGACGATCATCATATTTTTGGGTTGCACCAACCACAGCCTCCCAGACACTGATCAGAGAGGTGATTGTCTTCTTTCACTGTAAATTTCCAGTTTAAGAAGCAACCACAAGTTCTCAGTAAGGTGTAGGTCAGGTGAGGAAGGGGCCGGGTAATTCTTTCATAGTTACAGAGGTTGAAAAAAGACCTAGGTCCATCTAGTTCAACCTTCCTCCACCAATTTTACATTTTGTCAATAAGTCATTTATAACCAACAATGTTATGTGTACTGATGTGTACTCATCATTAAGGCCTTTACTGACAGCTGAGCAGTGGATACCTTGATGCTATGATGGAGCATTGTCCTACACAATAATCATGGTTTTCTTGAAAGGTAAAGACGTTTTCCTGGACCACTGCTTGAAGGAAAGGTCTTCTAAAATCTGGCATTAGCTTTGGGAGTTTAGTTTGAGTTCATTTTGAACTCAATTAGATCCACCTAGCACATCTTTAGTAATATCAGCCCACAGGTGTACTCACCTCCACCTTACTGTCATCTTCAAGGAAGTGGAGGTCTGAGCCCGATACCGATTCAGCCACCAGCCGATCCATCTTGTCCTCTCATCAGTCCATAAACTCTTTGAAAAATCTGCCTATTTCTTGGCCCAGTCTTGACGTTTCCCCTTCTGTGTAATGATCAGTGGTGGTTGGTTTCAGCCTCCTCACCTCGACTATATCTTTGAGCACTGAACACTTTGTTCTGCTGGGCTATCCAAGGAAGCTGTAGTTTTGGAATATGACAGCACTGGAGGATAATGGGTTCCTGGTGCCTTTTTCTTTGATTCTCAACATGTTTTGTGACTCTGTTGACTATTTGAAACAGAACTTTTGATGGTTTTGTGATTATGCCACAAACTCAGCAATTTCAAGAATCCTCATCCTCTGTAAGACGTTTAACAATTTTTGTCTTTTCATATTCAGCTAAGACTCATTTTTTTTCGCCCATTTTGACTGAGGAAAACAATTCTGCATCTTTTGATAAAGGGTGTTGATATCCTTAGGCCTCATCCTCCCTCATTACACAAATACACATCACCTGATCAGTGATCTGCATTACCCGACAAGCATTATTAAAGTTTTACCGTTTGGAGTTGGAAAATCTGCGTAAAATTGATGATATGGTCAAAATACTCATAAATGTGCACACAGTGTAGCTAAAGGGAATTACAAGTCTTTAATTAAGTCCCTATTATAATGCTCACGGCCAGTGTAGATGCAGCGAGCAAGGTTAGTGGATCCAATGGAGTACAGGGGGAACACGGGCTTATCTTTTAGTGGGATGGGCTTAACTGAGAGGTGGATGCTAGATACCACTCACAGGACTGTGGCAGCTGACAACAGGGGCACGTGATGGACTCAAGTATAGGCACAGGAGCAGGCAGGATGGCTGGGGCAGATAGGCAGGTGAGTACACAAAGATTTGGTGTGCACAGCAGGGACAGATAGGTATCGGAAGGCAGGTACAGGTGTGGACACAGTGATAATGGGACAGGAGCATGAGGCCTGACAACTAGCTAGCAGACTGAGACACTGACTAACTCTAGGAGCATTGCACAGGCACCTACCCTAATGGGAGGGTGCCGTAAATACATTGTGCCTCTCAGCCATAGGCTGAGAAGCATTTCTGGGTAATAGCGTGTCGGCCCTTTAAGAGGAGGGTTGGTGTGCATGCGCACCCTAAGCACACTCCTGGGAGACCTGGTCTGCATGCACAGGCTCTGGGAGGGGAAGGAGGCAGCAGCACAAGTGGATCGTGGACGACCTGGGAAATGCGGGGGAGATTGCAACCCGCTGGGTGGTGAGTAAGTCGGCGTCTCTACAGGGCCACCGGTGCTACACCTATCCAAAGAATAGGGAAAAATTGCTGGAGGTCTGACCCTAGAATCCCCACCAATGCTGAGATCTGGGCAGTGCAGGGAGGCAGCAGAACATGGGCTTCTCCACTCCAGTTACACAAGACTGTACAGTCCTGTTCCCAAGGTCTGTGTAGGGGTCCCAGCAGTTGGACCCACAGCGATCGGGAAATTATTCACTATGCAATGTATACAGAGTAAATTCAAAATTTGGCACAAACACTTTACTATGGTGCTTTACAGAATACAAGTTCTTTTTGTATGGAGGTACATTGACTTTTTTAGTTTTATTCACGCTTCTATTTTTCCATCCATCAGGTATATACAAAGAGGATTATTAATATATACACCACCTCTAGAAGAAAGCATGAATATCTCTGTATTTCTCATAGGATCCCGTGATCAAGTCCTGCACAGTAACAGGATAAGGAATGTTAAATGACCGGAGGCGACATTCTCTCTACTACACCACAAATGCTAATACTCCCAGATTCTGAATATGTTAACTATAATCTTATCACAGCCTACACAAAGAGGCGTGACCGTGGACAACCAACTCCCAGGAACTACAATGGCAAAACGCCGGACAGCAATGCAGGAAACACATTATACTCATCCAACACCGATACCAGAAATTACACAATCTGCAGAGAAAAGCTGACGAGCCTCAGAGGCACATTATAAGATACGGCTGCGTCAGGGCACCTGTATCACTATAATGGCATTTCAATGAACAAATAATGCCACTATGATCATTAGGGTAGGATTAACCCCTTCATCGTATGAGCACTGAGACTTTAAGGCCATGTTCAGTATTACGCAGCTCCTGAATAAAGCCCCCATATCCTGCGGAATCCATACTACACCTTCATTACATCCAAGCTTTCATGAAGGCTCAAGAATCATCATCTATTTGGGTTGTCTAATCGCTTGCACCCCCACTGAATATAAGTATTGGGGTCCCGTGTCTCCTGTTCTTCCTCCCTACATGACAGGACCTCCATTCAATCAGAATAAGTTGTTCAGCTCACCAATATTGCAGTCCCGCAATATTCAATCAGGTTCATCTCCAGCTATCTGTATCTCTAGGATCATTAGTCTGATCGCTGATTCATCTCTGTCGATCAGAGCTGCACACCTCTAATCAGCAAAAATGCTGCTCTCCTTTTACAGCTGCTGCTCTGTCGGCTGTAACAGGAACTACATCATGATAGCGATCCGTCGCTACCATGACAACCATTGGCTTCCCGTGATCGGATTACGGGGCCTCCAATGGCAGCAGGGAAAGGCAATTTCCCCGCCATGACCATTTAATTCACGGTGTCACATTTTGACAGCGTGAGCTAAGGGGTTAACAGGCGTGGGGGATCACGGATCTACCCATGCATGATTGCCACACGTGTCTGCTAATCAAATCAGTAAACATGTAAAGGGATCGCCACCGGCTCACCACATCAGCTGGAAGTGACTGCCCCCTCATGATTTATGACGTACCGGTACGTCTTCGGTCATGAAGGGGTTAACTGGAACGCACACCAGCGGGGTACTATAAAACCGGGGTTCCTGAAAACCTCCATTGCGATCATTTCAACCCTTCTATAAAGGAGTCCAATGGTTTAAAATTCTAGCACCTGTGGATTCAAGATGCTCCCCACACTTCTAGATAAATTCCTCAAGGGGTGTAGTTTCCAAAATTGGGCACTTGTGTGAGATTTCCACTGGTTAGGCACATCAGTGGCTCTGCTAAAGCGTAATGGCATCCGCTGTTAATTCCACCCAAGTTTGAGCTCCAAAAGTGAAATGTTGCTCTTTCCCTTCCAAGCCCTGCCGTGCGCCCAAACAGTAGTTTTCCATCACATATTGGGTATCAATCTACTCATAAACAATTGCACAACAAATTGTATGGTTCATTTTCTCCTGTTACTCTTGTAAAAATACAAAATTTGAGGCTAAAGCAACATTGTGGAAAAAAATGTAGTTCTCCATTTTCATGGTTCAAGGTTATAACATTTTGCTAAGCACCTGTGGATATAAAGTGCTCACCACACCATTAGGTGAATTCTTCAAGGGGGAAGTTTCCAAAATTGGGTTTGCAATGTGTACATCAGAGACTCTGCAAAAGCGGCATAGTGTCTCCTATCTATTCCAGCCAATTTTGCTTCCCAAAAGTCAAATGGTGCTCCTTCCCTTTGAGCCCTCTAGTACCCTGAAACAGTATTTTCCACCACATATGAGGTACTAGCATACTCAGGAGAAATGGCACAAAAAATTCTTTGGTCCATTTTTTCCTGTTACCCTTGTATAAAATTTAAATCTGGGGTGGAAGCAACACTTATGTGGGGAAAAATGTATTTTTCCATTCTATTGTCTCAACGTTATAAATTCAATGAAGAACCTGCAGTTTCAAGGTGCTCACCATACATAAATTCTTTGAGGGGTCTATTTTCAAAAATGTGGTGACTTCTGTATTTTTTTTTCAGTGTTTAGGCACATCAGGGATCTGCAACACTACATGGCATCCTCTATCTATTCCAGCCAATTTAGCGCTCCAAAAGTCAAATGGCGCTCCTTCCTTTCTGAGCCCTGCCATGCGTCTAAACAGTGGTTTTCCACCACATATGGGTATCGGCATACTCAGTAGAAACTCAACCACAAATTGAAGGCTATTATTTTCTCCTGTTTTCTTTGTGAAAATGCAAAATTGGGGATAGAGCAACATTTTTGTGGGAAAAAGTAAAACAGTATTTTTTTCCTTCCAAATCGGTTTAATATTTGTGATGTACCTCTTTAGGTACATACACTTAGGTTAGATTAATACACTTTAGGTTAATACACTTCTTAAATCAGAAATTGGGGTGCAGTTTTTAGAATGATGTCACTTTTGGGTATTTGCTGTTACTTAGGCCTCTCAAAGTCAGTTAAAATGTGATCTGGTCCCTAAAAAAATTAGTTTTGGAAATTTTGATGGGAAAATGAGAAATTGCTGATAAACTTTTAATCTTTCTAACTTCTTAACTAAAAAAAATGTTTCAAAAATGGACTGATGTAAAGTAGACATGTGGCAAATGTTTATTTTTTAACTATTTTGTGTGGTATAACTCTGGTTTAAGGGCATAACGTTTCAAAGTTTGAAAATTGTGAAATTTTCAACATTTTTGCCAAATTTTAGATAATTTTATAAATAAAATAAAATCATATCAACCTAAATTTTATTACAAACATGAAGTTCAATGCGTCACCAAAAAACGATCTCAGAATCAATGAAGCGTTCCAGAGTTATTACATAAAGTGACACTGGTCAGATTTGGAAAATGAGGCTTAGTCAACAACGTACTATTTGACTCGGTCCTTAAAGGTAGATGTGAGCAAACTAGAGGTCCGAGGTTTGGGTTCGGAAACCAACTTAAAAAAAAATAATAATTCTGGTTCGAAGTTCGAGTGAGTTATGAGGGCAAACAACTCCATCGCTGTGCTTGGGTATGAGTGATGCTCAGCCCTGTGCGAGCTGCTTGCAGTGTTTGAACGGTTCAGACTGGGGGTAACATCAGCATGATCTGATGTAGTGTATACACACACAAAATTTCAAAAAAAAAAAGAAGCTCCGCCCGCCCTCCCCCAGAAGTGATCTGCTTATGGCTGGCTGCACGTGGGCGGAGACACAAACTGCCCAATTACTGATTTCCATTGAGGTTCAGGTAAAGTCAAGGTCACAAACCGAACCTTATCTAAGATTCGAATGTGCCCTGCGAACTGAACCTCCAAAGGTTTGCTCATCTCTTCTTAAGAGGTTAACAAAGAAATGTTCTTATCCACACCGAGAGCTGTCATGCTAGACCCTGGCAAAGGGGGATATTCAAAAGTATTTTGTGTAAAGTGACATGTAAAATTTATTCCGAAGTTTCCACCGCTTCACAGAGACCATATCTCTAAATAACCCCAACCTAATGAACTTGACCTAAATGGACCTTATACTTAGATCGCACAATGATCTCGCATAGACCTGAAGAGATGTCAAGTCAGGGTTAACAGCTCATTTCATACATTATTCAAGAAATTTTGTGCCACAGATACCATGGTGCCCTTTTTGTTTGGTATGTGCCCCCCTATAATGTCTTCTGGGTGGCTGACTATGATATGTCCATCGCTGTCTCAGATCTCAGAGACCAAATGTGTGACGCCCTGGGCAAGCCAGGGGTCACAGGTCATCACACCACCACACCCTACACCCCAGTTAGGAACACCAAAGCTAACCAAAAATCCTTGTTGCCTTCCTCCAGGGGCTGATGTCCACACCAGGGGGTGGGCCAGGCGGTTGGCTCCGCCCACCGAGGAGTTCACAGCCCTGGAGGCGGGAAGAACCAGGCAGATAGAGTTTGGAGGAAGAAGTGGAAGGAGTAAACAGGGAAGTGAAGTGGAAAAGGAGGAAAGTAGGAGTAGTGACAGTTTGTAAAGCCTGAAGTTGGTCCGGGTGTGTGCCCCGGACAGTGACAGCAAGGTCAGCAGACGGCGGTGATAGTCTGCAGGGGGACTGCTCGGAGGTTGCTGGAAGGACCGCGGACGGGTGGTGACCCGGCGGTCTGGAGCAGTATACAAGGAACAGTCAGCACCAGGGCAGGGGCCTTTCGGATCCCGGCAAGGCTAGGAGTCGCCATAACTTGCCAAATCCGTCAGTGAAGGGGACGTCTGTCTCCCAACAACCAAGTCCCGATTGAAGGCAACAGTCCAACCGTAACGGAGAGACACCGCCACCGCCAGGGCACCAGTTTCTCAGGGCCAGCGCCTGCGGGCAAAGTAGGGCTCCTCCGGCCCATATCCAAGCCGGGGAGCGGGTTACCGGTGGGAACCCATCGCAACCATCATCATCTTAGGTGCAGGAAAAGGTAACGTCACCATCAACTACTGGGGAAAAGCAAGTGCAGCCGTCCGTGGGAACCGTCTTTCCAGCCGTGTGTTTTACCGAGAACTGTGTCATCATCTCAGGCTCAGTGAGTACCACAGTGCCGCAAGGCACAGCGCTGCCCCCGCGTCCCTGCGCCCACCAAGCCCTGCATCTCCCACCTCATCACTGGGCCGCGGGACAACCAACCCCCTACCCACGGAGGGGAGGACAAACATCTAGCTGCTCCATACCATCACTCCCGGGATCCCCATACAGAGCAGCGGTGGTGTCAACAAATCACCACAACCGTGGGTGGCGTCACGGACAATAAACTATATCCCAAAACCCAATCCCCTTTCACTCACGGGCGAGGAGCGCCGCTAGAGTCCCCGGGATCCGGCTTATCGCTCGAGCCACCGAGCAGCAGCAGGCCGCAGCAGCCGCGGCAACCGGACCCGAGCAGTAGGGAGAGCGCGGCGTCCCCTCCTCCGCCCGCGACAAATGCACAATTATCATAGACCCCCCACAATGATCTCAGACTCCAAACTCAGATACCAGCCAGTTGAGATGATGGCTCCTGGTTAGGGATGATCGAATATCAAAATATTTGCCTTCGCGAATATCCGACGAATAGATCTTAGCTATGCGAATATTCGATGCGCAATGTAAGTCTATGGGAAGCCCGAATAATTGTTATTTCTGGTTTCCCATAGACTTACATTGCGCATCAAATATTCGTGAATAGTCGATTAGCGGCGACCTATTTGGCGAATATTCGCAAAGGCGAATATTTGTGGTATTCGATCATCCCTACTCCTGATTCATCAAGACTGGCGATGTTGATATGGCTGTTATTCACCCATCATCTGCCTCTAATAGCCGCAGGTGTGTCTGTCATCTCAGTACTCCTGTGAAAACCAGCCCATGGGTGGCATTCATAGCAAACTGTGATTTCTGCTATATACAGCAGTACTGTGACATTACTATATTTACAAGTGCATCTCAATAAATTAGAATATTATCAAAAAGTTAATTCAGTAATTCAATACAAAAAGGGAAACACATATATATTATATAGAGTCATTATACACAAAGGGATCTATTTCAAGTGTTTATTTCTGTTAATGTTGATGATTATGGCTTACAGCCAATGAAAACCCCAAAGTCATTATCTCAGAAAATTAGAATAATTACCACAAAACACCTGCAAAGGTTTCCTAAGCATTTAAAATGGTCCCTTAGTTTGGTTCAGTAGGCTACAAAATCATGAGGAAGACTGCTGACTTGACAGATGTCCAGAAGGTAGTCATTGACACACTCCACAAGGAGGGTAAGCCACAAAAGGTCATTGCTCAAGAAGTTGGCTGTACACAGAGTGCTCGAAAATGTTAAAAGTATTGGCGCTTGGAAAATGGCAACAAGTGAATTTTTTTAATTTGCATGTTTGGTATCACCATAATTGTACGGACCTGGAGAATCATATTGCCAGGTCAATTTCATGGTAAAATAAATACTACAAATGAAGAAAAAAACAAATGTAGACTTGCGCTTTTTTTGCTATTTTACCACACCTTTTTTTCCCCCAATTTCCAGTACATCATATGATAAAATAGGTGAATCCATGGAGAGGTACAACTCATCTAGTAAAAAAAAAACCCCTCACATGGCTATATTGACAAAAAAATAAAAAAGAACTTGGCACTCCAAAATGAATGTAAGGAATTTATTGTACAGGCAGTCCAGAAAAAGTATAATGTTTTGACCCCTATAGTTGGGTCTTCATCAGACACAATAGATTCTTGTACAGGATATGCCTTTAAGATGGTGATAAAGTCAAAAGTTGCCATGAGATTAATAGAAAAATCAAACTGCTGTGATGTATATATATGATGGAGCACCCAATTATATACCTCTTCTCCTAACATCAATATGTCTGTCTGCTGTCTCCAAACATCTTGTCCTCCCTCTATCTATAATTGAATCTCTCCAAAACTGAACTTCTTATGTTTCCTCTCTTTACTAAACTGCCTATACCTGATATTGCAATTATCTTGCATGGTTCAACCATACCACCAAAGCAGGATGCTCACTGTCTTGGGGTCATATTTGACACAGAACTTTCCTTTATTCCCTATATCACTCACTGACTCACTCATGTTACTTGTATCCTAAAGACATCTCCAGAATCCAACCTTTTCTCACCATTGACACTGCAAAATCTTACTGTCGCTCTTATTCATTCTCATTTGGACTACTGCAACTCTCTACTGATCAATCTTCCTCTAACCACACCATCTCTTGTCCAATCCGTCCTGAATGCGGCAACCAGGGTCATATTTTTGTCCAGCTGCCCTTGCCGGCTGCTTACCAGCGTGTGTATCTGCTGCCACCTTTGGTGGCAGTAGTGAAGACTCGCCGGCCGGTCCACTTCGATACCCCAGGCAAGTGAACTTTATCTTTGGTCCAGTGGACCCACTAATAGAGTGCTCGCCCGGTGAGCATAACACTCTTTCACTCACAAAACTCTACACAGTTCTACACCACCTTTATAACCTCATCTCTCATCTCTCTCTACACGTCTTCTCCATTATGCAACTGATCTAAGGCTAAAATCCTCCATATCTGGAACCTAGCACCTTCCTCTCTAAGGCCCCCTTCACACGTTCGTGAAAAAACACGCATGTGTGTTACGTCCGTTTTTCTGGTCCATTTTCCGTTTTTGTGTCCTTTTTTTGTGTCCGTGTGCCATCTGTGTGAATGCCGTATGCTAGCTGTGTGTGCGTGTTGGTTGTCCGTTTATGCGTGAGAGAAATAACTGACATGTGTATGTGTTGTCCGTGTGAATTTATGCGTGTTTGTGATGCACAATGTCATAGATACATACCCGCTGACAGCAGACAGCCGCGCGTAGAGAATGAACTGGGGTGAACTTCACCCGATTTCATTGTCATACCGCGGTTCTGTCTGTGTCGCGTCCTGATTAGTGGTCACCCGTGAAGGACTCACCGGTGACCGCTAATCCCCAGAGTGACTGAATGGAGTACCCCTCTCTCATACTCACCGTTCCCCGATCACCGGCACGGCGCTGCACGGCTGTTCTCTAAACTCCGGCGGCATTTCCTCTTTTGAAAAAGCCGGCCGCTCATTAAACAATCTCGTATTCCCTGCTTTCCCCGCCTACCGGCGCCTATGATTGGTTGCAGTTAGACACACCCCCACGCTGATTGACAGCTGTCTCACTGCAACCAATCACAGCCGCCAACAAAGCCCTCCATGTCCGGCATAATCCACGGACCTCCAGCGTCGCATCCAGCTCTGCTGCATGAAGGTGACAGGAGCAGCAGAATACACCGCCGCTCCTGTCAGCTCCACGCAGCTAATGAAGGGAATAGCGCGATCAGCTGAGCTGTCACTGAGGTGAGTAGTGCGACCAGCTGGATCCAGCGGTGGCCGCGATTAACCTCAGTGACTGCACAACTGATCGTGCTACTCACCTCATTTGCTGCGTTGAGTTGACAGGAGCGGCGGTGTATTCTGCTGCTCTTGTCACCTTCATGGATTACGCCGGACATGGAGGGCTTTGTTGGGGTTAATAAATTGGTGATGAGGGAATTTGTTAGTATTTTTTATTTCTAATACAGGATTGTTCGGTTGTGTGTGTTTATTTACTGTAACTTACAGGTTAATCATGGAAGGTATCTCGGGGAGACGCCTGCAATGATTAATCTAGGACTTATTGGCAGCTATGGGCTGCCATTAACTCCTTATTACCCCGATTGCCAATGCACCAGGGCCAATTGGGAAGAGCCGGGTAGAGTCCCAGAACAGTCGCATCTGTTGTATGCGGCCATTCTGGGCGGCTGCTGGCTGATAAGGTTAGGCTGGGGGGCTCCCCATAACGTGGAGCTCCCCATCCTGAGAACACCAGCCTTCAGCCGTGTGACTTTACCCTGGCTGGTGTCAAAATGGGGGGCTGTGATTGGTTGCAGTGAGACAGCTGTCAATCAGCGTGGGGGCGTGTCTAACTGCAACCAATCATAGGCGCCGGTGGGCGGGGAAAGCAGGGAATACGAGATTGTTTAATGAGCGGCCGGCTTTTTCAAAAGAGGAAAAGCCGCCGGAGTTTAGTGAACAGCCGTGCAGCGCCGCGCCTGTGATCGGGGATCGGTAAGTATGAGAGAGGGAGGAGACTGACCGACATACAGCGAGAGGGGGACAGACAAGACAGAGAGAGACCGACAGACAGACAGAGAGACCGACCGACGGACTGAGGGAGATTGACCGACATAGACAGGGAAAGAAAGAATGACTGACAGCGCTAGAAAAAAGCACAAAACGTACATGGAGCATACAGAGATGCATCCGTGTCACGTAATGTGCGCACATAACCATTGACTTGCATGGTGTCTGCGTGTGCGTGTTCCGTGCAGAAAACGGACATGCTTCCGTGCAAAACGGAAACACATACGGATCACGGACACACGGACATTATGAAATAACGCATGTGTGACCTCAAACATAGATTAACATTGGTGCACGTTTGGCCGTGTCTCCGGTACATACGGAAACGGGCCAAACACACACGTGTTTCACGGATGTGTGAAGGGGGCCTAAAGGGTACTTTATACGCTGCAATATCGATATCGCTAGCGAGCGTACCCGCCCCCGTCGGTTGTGCGTCATGGGCAAATCGCTGCCTGTGTTGCACAACATCGCTTACACCCGTCACACGCACTTACCTGCCTAGCGACGTCGCTGTGACCGGCGAACCTCGTCCTTTCTAAGGAGGCGGTTCGTTCAGCGTCATAGCGACGTCACTAAGCGGCCGCCCAATAGTAGAGGAGGGGCGGAGATGAGCGGACCGAACATCCCGCCCACCTACCTTTATGAAGATCCAGCCAAAATGCAGCATGTCAATTCTTTTTGCGTTTTTGCCAGCGTTTTTGAGCCCTTCCAGTCAATAGATTTGACTTAAAAAATGCATTGGGCAAAATGCGGTAAAAACACGCTAAAAATGTGTCAAAAATGCATGCTTTTTTATGCATTTTTGCCGCGGGTGCGTTTTTTGGGGCCAAAAATTCTGCATCTTTGGGGTCAAGAAAAGATGCAGTGTGTGAACATAGCTGTGGCGCCCTGGACAAGCCAGGTCGTCACAGGTACTACAACAACACACCCTACACTCCGGTTAGGCACACCAGTCACACACACAAATCCTTGTTGCCTCCCTCCAGGGGCTGATGTCCACACCAGGTGGGATGGAGCCAGGCGGTTGGCTCCACCCACTGAGGAGTTCACAGTCCTGGAGGCGGGAAGGGACGTTGGTTGAGGAAGGGAAAGTGAAGTGGAAGGAGGAAAGTGGTAGTGGAGTAGCACACTAACCGTGTCTGGGTATGTGGCCCGGGCACATACAGCAAGGTTGGCAGACGATGGTGACCGTCTGCAGGAGAGGCCGATTGACGCACAACCGTAATGACCGGGGACGGGTGGTGGCCCGCCAGTACCGGACCGGGGAGCGAAGAGAAGACAGCACCATTCGGCAGGGCCTATGGACCCCGACCAGGCTTGGAGTCGCCGTTAAACCGGTCAAATCCGTCAGCGACGGGAACCTCCGGGGTTTCCCAGCAGCAAAGACCTGACTGAAGGCAACCGCTCAACCGTGAAGGGAAATACAGCTACCGCCACAGCTAGAGTTCCCAGGGCCATAGCCTGCGGGCATAAAGGGGCTCCTCTGGCAAATACACCGCTGGGGAGCGGGTTACCGGTGGGAAGCCATCGGAGCCGACAACACAGGTGCAGGGAGAAACAGTCACCGCCAACCTACCGGGAGTGACCATCGCAGCCGGCTGCGTGACCCGTCCATCCAGCCGTTTGTTTTACCAGAGACTCCGTGTACGTTACTGGCTGAGTGAGTACCACAGTGCCGGCTGGCACCGCGCTGCCCCCACGACCCTGCACCTCGCCAAACCCCACTATCCACCTTACAGTCACCATCATCGGGCCCCGGGACCACCAAATCCCTCTACCCATGGAGGGGAGAGAAAACATCTCGGCTGCTCCCTGTCATCGCTCCCGGGATCCCGGTCCAGAGCAGCGGTGGTGTCCCAACCTCACCACAACCGTGGGTGGCGTCACGGACAACATCCCCAAACCCAAACCATCCCCTTTTCACTCACAGGCGAGGAGCGCCGCTCGGGTTCCCGGATCCGGCCCACCGCTCGAGCCACCGAGCAGCAGCAGCGCCGGACCCGAGCGTTGGCGAGCGCAGCGCCCCGCCGCCCGCGACAACTTGGCATCACGAACAGGATCTTACCGTTCTACCGCCTGGTAGAAGTGCACCTTGTGTCCTGGCGAAAATTTTTGGAAGCAGCCATCTTGGGCGCGAAAAGTTCCCCGCTCGAGCGTCTTCCCGAGCAGTGGAGGCGCGAAAGCCGAAGCTCTGCCCCTGAAGAGGAGGTGCCAGAAAGAAACCAAGGGGGGCACGAATGGCGTCTGGCCGCATGTCAAACACGGCTATAAAAGCAGGGCCGCCAGGACTCTGCGGCCATTTTTGGTTCCTGGAAGAGGCCGCTGCAACGATGCACCGTCCAGCCAGCAACACCGTAGTCCCCGCGCCCGGCACCGCGGCGTGGGTGGAGGTCCGGACCGCCCAGCTGAGTAGCCGTCTGCAGATCCGCGTGCAGCTCCTCTTGGAGGAGTGGGAGGCCGACATGGCGGACATGGTGGCGGCTATGCAGAGACGCGAAGTGGAGGAAGAGATGCAGAGGCGGATAAGCGACCCACGTCCCTGTAGTCCGAAGGGATCGGCCGTAGCAGCTGAGGGGCTCGGCCTGCACCCGCTCCCCCTGCTGCCTCCCCCGTTACCCGTATTGGTTGCTATCACCACGCCACTAGGCCCGCTACCTGCCCAACCGGAAGACCGAGCCCGTCGGCGGAGGTGTACCGGAGGCACATGCAGTGACGGTGCCAGGTCCCGTACGGACTGTGGCAGCCCGTCCCGTGCAGGAGGAGGCGGAGGTCGAGCGGGAGAGGAACCCTGTACCCATCCCCCACGCCTCGGCTGAGGCTGCGCTGGGTCGTTGCTGTGAGGCAGCACCCCAGGCCACGACACCGCGGGATCTTCCACAGAGGGCGCCAGTGGTAGGCAGCGTGGTGGAAGTCTTGCGGGGCCTGACCCGCGTGCAGGGGCAAGTAGTAGCCCCTTACTGGGACAGGGAACCGACCCCGCTGGGCCGAGAAATTGCGGAGAGGGAGAGGCTGAGAGCTGAGATGATAGCCCGCACC
Organism: Anomaloglossus baeobatrachus; assembly: GCF_048569485.1. Lineage (NCBI taxonomy): Eukaryota > Metazoa > Chordata > Amphibia > Anura > Aromobatidae > Anomaloglossus > Anomaloglossus baeobatrachus. Next base: position 874,740,494 of record NC_134353.1, on the reverse strand, counting down.
ATCAGAGAAAAAGAGAGCCTCCACAGAGCCACCTTCCGGGTACGGGGCCCGATCCATGAGGGGCAAGTGAGGAGATTCGATGTCCGTCGGGGATACGGGTTTAGCCTTGAGCCGGGCCTGGAGGCCGAAGTTTTCGTGGCCCGCCGGGACGTCAATGCACACTTACCGGAGGACCACCCGGACCGTAACCTGCTCCCAGGGGACTTGGTACAATACACGCGGCACTGTGGAGAGAGGGGCTGGCTTGCCCTGGACGCCAAATTGAGGAGCAGTCAGGAGGCCCAAGCACCGGCCAAGCCCCCTCCTCCGGCCGCTGTGGTGGACCAGCAGTGATGTCAGCGGTCCCTCCGCCGCAAGTTGTCCCCGTTGGGACCACCAGTACCGTTATCTGTTGAGTGTGTAAATAAGAGTTTGAATGATAAGATTAAATCAGCCGAAGATGTTATCCGATTTGCAACCGTGATTGAACCGGCCGTTGCCGGCAACTAGTCCCTGTTGGGACTTTCTGCACCGTTTGCATAAAGAACTGCTTACGGACACGCCCGAGAACTTGCAGGGCAACCACAAACTGGTGGCATGTAAATAATTGTTGGCATATATCCGTTACCGCCTCCGGAGAGGCAGATTGGAGGAAGGGCCCGCAGTGGAGTAGGCTGGGGCCTGGCCACCACCTGAACCGGTGGCCATCCTCCGGGGGTCAGGGGTCCCCCATGGACGTGGGTCCCCTGAAAGGGACCGTACCCGCTCGGGCAGCCTGGTGATGGACTAGGGCAAGGGGTGCTGCCCACTTCTTAGGGGCAGCATCAGGGCCAGGTTGTTTGGGCGGGGGGGAGAGCGGAAGCCGTTACCGTTAATAAAAATTGACTACCGTTTAGTAACGTTTAAGAACCGTGCCTCCCGTTAAGGGAAGTTTATAAAGTAATACTTGTGTTAATGTTTTTAAAAAATGCCTTTTTCTACCTTTTCAGTTAAAAAAAAATAAAAAAATAAAAATAAAACCGGTGATGGACGGGCAGCCCGCGGACGGTCTGCGTTTTACCAAGGGGGAATGTGGCGCCCTGGACAAGCCAGGTCGTCACAGGTACTACAACAACACACCCCACACTCCGTTTAGGCACACCAGTCACACACACAAATCCTTGTTGCCTCCCTCCAGAGGCTGATGTCCACACCAGGTCGGGTGGAGCCAGGCGGTTGGCTCCACCCACTGAGGAGTTCACAGTCCTGGAGGCGGGAAGGGACGTTGGTTGAGGAAGGGAAAGTGAAGTGGAAGGAGGAAAGTGGTAGTGGAGGAGCACACTAACCGTGTCCGGGTACGTGGCCCGGGCACATACAGCAAGGTTGGCAGACGGTGGTGACCGTCTGCAGGAGAGGCCGATTGACGCACAACCATAAGGACCAGGGATGGGCGGTGGCCCGCCGGTACCGGACCGGGGAGCGAAGGGAAGCCAGCACCATTCGGCAGGGCCTACAGACCCCGACCAGGCTTGGAGTCGCCGTTAAACCGGTCAAATCCGTCAGTGACAGGAACCTCCGGGGTTTCCCAGTAGCAAAGACCCGACTGAAGGAAACCGCTCAACCGTGAAGGGAAATACAGCTACCGCCACAGGTAGAGTTCCCAGGGCCAGAGCCTGCGGGCATAAAGGGGCTCCTCTGGCAAATACACCGCTAGGGAGCGGGTTACCGGTGGGAAGCCATCGGAGCCGACAACACAACACAGATGCAGGGAGAGACAGTCACCGCCAACCTACTGGGAGTGACCATCGTAGCCGGCTGCGGGACCCGTCCATCCAGCCGTTTGTTTTACCAGAGACTCCGTGTACGTTACTGGCTGAGTGAGTACCACAGTGCCGGCTGGCACCGCGCTGCCCCCGCGATCCTGCACCTCGCCAAACCCCACTATCCACCTTACAGTCACCATCATCGGGCCCCGGGACCACCAAATCCCCCTACCCACGGAGGGGAGAGAAAACATCTCGGCTGCTCCCTGTCATCGCTCCCGGGATCCCCGTCCAGAGCAGCGGTGGTGTCCCAACCTCACCACAACCGTGGGTGGCGTCACGGACAACATCCCCAAACCCAAACGATCCCCTTTTCACTCACGGGTGAGGAGCGCCGCTCGGGTTCCCGGATCCGGCCCACCGCTCGAGCCACCGAGCAGCAGCAGCAGCGCCGGACCCGAGCGTTGGCGAGCGCAGCGCCCCAACACCCGCGACATAGCCATAAGCCTGCTTTACACGTTTCAATATGTCGTGCAATCGCATTTGCGATCACACCCGCCCTCATCGTTTGTGCGGCTAGGGCAATTTGTTTCCCGTGTCGCACAATGTTGTAACCCCCTATCACACGTACTTACTTTCCAAAGGACCTCGCTGTGGGCGGCGATCATCCACTTCCTGAAGGGGGAGGGACGTTCGGTGTTCAGTGTCACAGCGACGTCACACAGCGGCCGGCCAATAGGAGCGGAGGGGCGGAGATGAGCGGGACGTAAACATCCCGCCCACCTCCTTCCTTCCGCATTACCGGCGGAGCGCAGGTAAGCTGCAGTTCATTGTCCCCCGGGTGTCACAGAGCGATGTGTTCTGCCTCGGGAACAATGAACAACTAGGCGTTCGATTTTTAGAAAATGAGCGACGTGCCAACGATGTACGAGAAGGTGAATATTTCTGCTCATTCATAGCTGTCACACGCTACGATATCACTAACGATGCCGGATGTGCGTCACTTACGACGTTACCCCGCCGACATCTCGTTAGATATATCGTAGCGTGTAAAGCCCGCTTTACTTTGTTTTGTCTTTATCGTCTGTACATGTCTTCACTTATTTGTAAAGTGCTGCAGAATATGTTGGCGCTGTATAAATAAAATGATTATTTTACACATTTTAGTCTTGCCCGTTATAGTCGTTAAACTATGCCATGCATGCTTACATGACAAGCCATCATTCTTTCTGGGAATATTCTTTCAAAGAAAGATTGCTCAAGTACGAATGATTAGTCTGTGAACAAACAATCTTTTATACAACTTTTGGCCAAGAAAATGAAACACAGCTGATCAAACTACAGGGCGGATGCGGCGCACACCAATCTTAATGAAGGGCTTCTTGGAAGCCAAATGTGCCAAATTCATTAAGAGGCGCCCACCACTATTTGGCTCATCTTCTGAGTGTGATGTGCCTTCAAGCGCAGCACCAGCAATGCTCATCCGGTCAGGGACTGGTATAGCATTTGTGGGGTACATAATGCCAGACCTTTAATCAGTTTGATTGGTGGACATGGCCACATGTTTTCCTTACCTTGCTTTGCTCATTTTGGCAAAGATACTTCAAAGCAATTTGTAAAAGTTTTTATGCCAGTTTTCTGGTGGAAAAGCTTTGATGAATCAGCCACTATGATTTTCTGTGATCTGTCAGCTAAAATGATCAATTGTTAAGTTTTCGAATGGTTGGTTGCTTTGGTTGAAATAATTGATTTGCAAAAACTTTAGTTTACGGTAAAAGGGATGATTAAAGGCAGAACTGAGATGGCAGATTACATGTGATACAGGAGCTACATGTGATACAGGAGCTACATGTGATACAGGAGCTACATGTGATACAGGAGCTACATGTGATGCAGCAGCTACATGTGATACAGGAGCTACATGTGATACAGGAGCTACATGTGATACAGGAGCTACATGTGATGCAGCAGCTACATGTGATACAGGAGCTACATGTGATACAGGAGCTACATGTGATACAGGAGCTACATGTGATACAGGAGCTACATGTGATACAGGAGTCGGCAGCATTGAGTAAACACTGGAGATTATTTGCAAGACAAACTAACACAGAGTCTTGTGAGTAGAGCGGAGCAAACAATACTGTACTATATCACCATGTCAACTGGTGACTCTAATGATTAACCAGTCAGCTTCATCCACACTTAACAGTTTACATACAAGTCTGTAATTACAGACCCTTCCAATTCATAAGACAAATGCCATCATCATGCTAAAGAAATTCAACTAAGTAGTCAAATATTGATAATCCGATAAATACTTCTCAGATTACTTTAACAGTCTCAGGATAGCTTGCATATTAAAGATTACTCCAGCTGTGTTTTTATTTCCTCCCTTGAGTGTTAAGTGTAAGTCCCCTGCCCCCTGAATTTTACTGACCTCATGGATAAAACTAAAAAAGCTACAGACTTTTCAAGGTGGTCCGACCTTGGCCACCGGGCATTCTCTTCCTTGTAGAGATGCTTTGTTAGGGCACCTGTGCTTGTCCAGCCCAATGTCATGCAACCATTTATTGTTGAGGTTGATGCTTCTGAGGTGGGAGTTGGGGCGGTGTTATCTCAGGGGTCATCTTCTAGTATGCTTTCACACATCCGGTTTTTGCTGTCAGGCACAATCTGGCGATTTACGGAAAAAACGGATCCGGCGTCTGTTGCCACCAGATCCGTTTTGTTTTGTCATAGACTTGTATTGGTGCCAGATTGTGCCGCATGGCATCGCGTTTCATCCAGCGTGCGCCAGATTCGGCAAAATTTCTTTGTCCGGGTGTCAGAAACGATGCACAAGGGTACATTTTTTGTCACCGGCAAAATATTGCACCACACCGGATGCGGCACCGTGCGGCGTGTTGCAAAATGAAAGCCTATGGGCACCAGATCCATCGTAATGCAGCAAAAAACGAATTCCACCGACAGATCCGGATTTTGTAACTGAGCATGCTCAGGTGTGTATATTCCTTTCTGGTTAGAAAATCTCTCTCTCTCTCTCTGTCGGTCTCTCTCTCTCTGTTTGTCGGTCTCTCTCTCTCTCTGTCGATGTCTGTCTCTCTCTGCCTGTTGGTCAGTCGGTCTCTCCCTCGCACCCCCTCTCTCATACTCTCCGATCACCGACATGGTGCTGCAGCTGTCACACTGCTCCGGCGGCTTCTCCTGCTTTGAAAATACCGGATGCTCATTATTCCATTTCGTATTCACTGCTTCCCCCACCCACTGGCGCCTATGATTGGTTGCAGTCAGAAAAGCCCCCACACTGAGTGACAGCTGTCTCACTGTAACCAATTACAGCCGCTGGTGGCCGGGTCTATATCTTGCAGTAAAATAAATAAATCAATAATTTAAAAAAAACAACGTGCGGTTCCCCCAATTTTGATACCAGACAAGGTAAAGCCACACGGCTAAGGGCTGGTATTCTCAGCATGGGGAGCCCCACGTTATGGGGAGCCCCCCAGCCTAAAAATATCAGCCATCAGCCACCCGGAAATGCCGCATCCATTAGATGCGACAGTCCCAGAACTCTACCCAGCTCATCCCGAATTGCCCTGGTGCGGTGGAAATCAGGGTAATAAGGAGTTAATGGCAGTCCATAGCTGCCACTACTGTAAATCCTAGCTTAGTGATGGAAGGTGTCAATGAAACACCCCCTTCATCACTAAACTGTAGTGAAAGTAAATAAACACAAACACCAAAAAATCCTTTATTTGAAATAAAAGTCAAAAAAACACCCTCTTTCACCACTTTATTAATCCCCAACACCCCTCCAGGTCTGACGTAGTCCACACGAGGTCCCACGACCCTTTTAGCTCTGCTACATCGGACGTTGATGACGTACGCAAGGGCTTTATGGTACTCGGTCCCGGGCTTTATATTACTGGGATAATTCACTGGGTGGCCGTTGCCCGATTCCGTGACCCTGGGGATCGCTTAAAAAGGGGATTTGTACAAGGGAAAAATAAAAATAAAATATTTATCGTGACGCCACTTGCGGTATGTGGCTATATGGGAAAAGCCGTCGCTGCAAAGTCTCTCACTGCTGGGGCTGGTGGTATTGGGCAGCTTAGGTGTTATGGATCTCCGTAAGTAGAGCTAGGCCCCAGGGGAGGATGATGGTGTTTGTAGTATATAGGTGCAAAGGTGTAGAAAGAATTCAGACAACACAGGGGCTGCGGTTTAACTTGTGCTTTACTCACGGGTTTGGAGATGCTGCTACCTGGTTTGTGCTGGTCTTTACCAATCTGGTATTCCCTTTGTTCCAGTTCCGGTGTAGTGAACTGCTGAGTTTTACTTCCATGCACCCTGTAGTGGTTGGTGGGTCTGCGACGCTCCTGAACTAGTCAGGGTGTCACAGGGTACTGCACCCTCTTTATCGTTTGGTGCAGGACTCAACCCTCATGGTTCTGGGATCCAACTTTTGGTATTTCTCCATCAGCATGCAAATCCTAGTCCCACCTCACACCACACCCTGTCAGGCACACCAGTGGGTGGTCTAGCTGGAAAAGGGCCACTCGACTAGGGGTAAGGCAGACTGGTGGGAGGGAAGAAGTCAGAGAGAGGAAGTGGAGAGCAGAGCTTAGTCAGAGTTGAGTAGCAGCTCCCTGGAGTGTAGAAGTAGCTCCCAAAGAGTGAGGAGCTGGGAGTTGGAGCTCCCTAGGGACATTTGGCTAGGTTGCAGGCGGTGGTCTGAGACCGGAAAAGTCGGAGACACGGTCGCAGGGTATTGGAGAAAGGTGCCAGGCTTAGTTTTGGGGAACGGCGGGCACCGGAGTACCTAGTAACCAAACCGTACTGAGCACAGCGGGGTACTTGACCCTAGATCAGGGAGTAGCTTCACGCAACCTGATAATTAACCTGTGGAGGATAGTTTCTTTATGGACTTTCCCCAAGAGCTCAGAAATCGAAAGCATCAACACAACAAGGGGGATAGAGCTTTCCAGCTTATGCGGCCCACTGAAATCCCAAGTGTCAGCCATCGAGAGCACAGCTTCACTACTTAACAGTGGGGAGCGGGACCCCGACAGCTTCAAGCATAGGGGTCACAACAGACACTAAAATACAGTGCATGAAGGCAAGGTACAGACCATCAGCAATACCAAAGGGAACGGACTCCCGGACGAGCTCCCCTGAAGTGCCAGCGGCACCCAGAGACTTGGTTTACCTTTGTGTCAGAGTCGGCTTTGCGGTCGCAGCACTGCCAACACTGCCTGAATGAGTACGCTGTCCTCCCCTGCTTCCAATCTGCACCACGCTCTCCACCACCTCAATCATCCAGAGTCCCGGGGCCTCCCCTACCCGTGGAGGGAACGTCATCTGGCTGCCCCACTCCATCTCCCCTGGGTACTCCCATTGGCAGTGGTGATACTCCCCTTACTGCGAACCACGAGTGGCATCACGAACTCTTATCCCCTGTAAATACTCCCTTTTCATTTGAAGTGGCCGTGAGCCCCCGAGTTCCGGAGGCCCTTGAGCCACAGCAGCAACCCCTGGATCTGAGCAGTTAGACCGCTGCAGGGGCGGCACAGGTCCCCGTGGCTTGGAGCGTTTTAGGGTCCCATCCGGTTTTCACAGTCCTGGCCTGTCCGACAGGTAGCTTGAACCTTTCTTGGGTTGGACCTCTGGCCCCATTCCCAGATTCCCTCTTTGCTGCTGTGCCCCGGACACTAATGTCGGTAAAGTCTTTGATGGGCCCCTCACCGGGCAAATTATTATCAGGTGAGCCTGAAGCGTCTTCCTGAACTAGGGCTCTGTACCCCGTCGGTGCACGGTCCAGTGAGTACTTGCTCCGTACTCTCCCAGGCAATCGTACTCCATTTTAGTAGTCACTTCACACTTTCCTGTCAGTGTACTGACTTCTGACTGAACGTCTTACTCACTTCACGTCTTCACGTGAATATCTGACAAAATGTCTCCTATCACTCCACTGACTAGCCGCTCCTCCTCCCAGGTTTCTGACTAGTGGAATGGATGCATCTCAGCCTATAGTCCATCTCTAGCCTTTTACCCAGTCTGGGGAAAAGGGCGTGTATATGTGTGTGTTGTGGTGTTTACCAGCACTGGTGTTCCAGGAATCCGGGGTTCGATTTAGTACCCTGTGGCACCTGACACTCAGGGGCACCACCCTGACAGGAGAACACCGCTGCTCACTGTGAGCTCCACAGTGCAACTGAAGTGAGTTGCGCTGTCAGCGGTGACATCACTCAGGTTACCCGCGGCCACAGCTGGATTCTCGGTACAAACTGCTACAACGGATCAGTTTTTTTTACCTGATCCATCGCATCAGTTTTACCAAAATCTGCGATGGATCTGTTGCATCAGGCACAAACTGACTGATTGAAAATAGCCAGATATCCCTCTGGGAAGGACCTAGCCAAGGAAAGCCAGCTGTGTTTTCTCTGGCTGGTGTCCTTGAGATCAGTGATTGTTTTGTCTTGCTGGTCTACTAGGCATTGCTCCCACCTGGCCAGAATCCTACTCCACACTGATGAGGGGCAATACCCAGAAACATCTGTCTGTGGATGGATACCCGGCCTTGGTATTTCCCTTGTCATATCTTTAAACTCGTCAAAGAGTTGGATATTGAGTAAAAGGGCCACTTAATATGGTGGTTATGGTGGTCTCCTAAAAAAGAGCCACTCCTTGGCTAGGTCCTTCCCAGAGGGATAGCTGGCTATTTTCTGTGTCGAGACTCCTAACAGAGGCTCCACGGACCTTTTTTGATTTGCATACTTCCCAGGGGGCAATGCACTTAGGATTTCACTCTTTTGAGCCCCTTTGCTGGCTGCCGGCAGTGTTTTCTCTGGCTGGTCTCCCCGAGATCAGTGAAAGCACCCTAAGTGGGATCCATGCACCTTTTTCTCAAAGACGTTGTCGCTGGCCGCAAGGAACTACGATATTGGTAATAGGGAACTGTTGCATATTAAACTTGCATTTGAGGAATTGTGTCATTTTTTAGAGGAGGCAGTTCTTCCTGTCACTGATTACCTATCATAAAAATACCTACTTGTTAGGTCCCGTTGATCCCATGCAAGTAACGGGCATGGGATCAACGGGACCTAACAAGTAGCTAGCATGACAGTAACAAACTAACTATGTTGCTCAGTCACCTCCCCTAGCGGAAGGATGCTGTAAATACCTAGTGTCTCTCAGCCACAGGCTGTGAGGCACTTCCGGATATTAGTCCACTAAGCGAACTCATGGGATATATTTACCGTGTATGCAGTCTTCAGGAGCAGGAGGCAGCAGGAGCACACATGGACGTTCGTGGAGAGGCGAGGGAGGCCGGCGTTGGCATTCTGAGTGAAGCTCTTGACGAGAGCTGTGCTCTGCTTGTTCTGATTATTGCTGTCTGAGCTTGGACTGTTATGTGACTATACCTCAGTTTACTCCTTGTATCCACAACATGTCCTCCTGGCATCCTGATCCTGGACCAAAACCTGACTACATCTCAGTTTACTCCTTGTATCCACAATGAGCTGTACTGGTATCCTGACCCCGAATCATCTGACTACCCAGCCTCCAGACTAGCCTATCAGTAAGCAACTAGTGTCACATATACTACTAATTTATAATTGGAGGTATTTGCTAATAATCTTATTATTACACCTCCTATGTGACGCCCTGGCAAAACCAGGTAGTCACACAGAGTAGGCCCCCGCATAACACCTCTCCGACACAGGGTTAAACTAGCCGACAAAATCCTAGTTTCCCCCTCAGGGAAGGACAGACATACCAGTGGGCGGGACCAGGCAGAAGGAGAACACCCACCTAGGGGTCTGGAGAACCCAGGGGGGGAAAGACAAGTAGAGTAGTTTGGAGGAGTAGTGGAGAAGGAGTGAGAAAGTGAAGCTCCGTCCGTTGAAGTCAGAGTTCAAGTTGACAGGCGCCGGGGTTGGAGCCCCAGCGTACTGACTAGGTGGCAGACAGTGGTCAGTGCCAGCAGGAGACGGGAAGACGGCTGCCGGAGATCCAATGTGGACCGGGGCAGGGTTGTAGTCCGCCGGTACTGACACCGGAGAACCGACCCGGAAACCATGCACAAAAGGGGGTACTTGGACCCTGAAGCCAGGACCGGCACCAATCGCCTAGCTAATTAACCAATTGAGGACAGGATTTTAGGTGCTGTCCCAACCTAAGTCCCGAAAAGTAGACAACCACCCACCGAGAGGGATAGGGCATCCGCCAGGGCCGGTTGATCCCACGGGTCAGCGTCTAACGGGCACGGCTCGCAACCAAAGGACCGGGAGCGGACTCCTGCGTTACACACTGGGAAGTCCACCACAGAGAACACTGAGTGAAGAGGAAAGGGGCATTGACCACTGGCCCGAGTGTGGGACCAGAAATACACCCCCAGCCACGGCAGCCGGCCACCATCACCTTAGTTTACCCAAAGACTTGTGTGATTTATTCAACCGTGAGTAACATCCCCGGCCTGACCGGGTGCGCCGGCCCCTGCCGTTACCATCCCCTGCACAGAGACATTGGGCCCCGGAGCATCCATCCCTGCCCACGGAGGGGTTAACAACCAGCTGCCAGCCCATCGCCCCCAGTAGTCCCACAGCAGCAGCGGTGGTGCTACACCTCACCACACACGGTAGGTGGCGTCACAGACAGTTTTCAACAACACCCGTATAAATACGTCCCCATTTATTCGAAGTGACCGCGCGACCCCCGGGTCCGGTAGAATCCCTCGAGCCATACCGCAGATCCGGATCCGAGCAGCACCAGCTGCTGGCGTGGGGGTGGCACACCTACATATTGGGATAGAATCTTGGAGATGGGAATACCACTTTAACTTCTCTTAATAATGCGTGGTAGATGAATAATACTTAGCCTTCCGTCAGGAAGGTGCTTAGTTATGGATCTGCTAGAGTGCTTTGCTCATATGGATTATTTGACTATTGGCTCATGTTCTGTCTACCTTTTATTTGAGCTTGTGGTGAGAAAAAAAGTACTTGTTGTTTTCCATTTTCTCTCTGTATCGTTTTTTTAAAGGGGTTGTCCACTACTAATACAATCCCTTTTGATTCCACTTGTGTCACCCAGTTAAAATAAAAGACCCTGTAATCACCTCCTATTCTGGCGCTGTTCCAGCGCTGTCGGTACCCATGGTTCGGGGCTCATGTGGCTACTGTGTCAGGGACAGTAAAGTAACCCTGAGGTAACCTCAATAGGTTCGGAGCCTATGGCTCACCCCGTCGTGCTTAAGGAAGTTGTACGACTAGACACTCGTCAGGGCCCAGAAGCGGACAATGGTGTGAGGAAGAGGGGGAATGGAGACACAGGCCTGGCAGTTTGAGGACATGATCCAAGATAGCGGGGATGTGTTGAGAGAGAGTACCCCACAATAACAGAAACAGCAGAACAGTCAAAAATAAATCCATGTCTGTCATAGTGGTGTGAAGAATAAACTCCACAAGTTTAGCTTCCTAAGAGAACTCTGGACAGGGACCAGGACGGGACAGGGATCGGCAGTGGGACAATGGATACTGGCGTGAAGAAACCTATAAGTGTTATACCCCCTGCCAGAAGTCATACACGCACATGAGTGCTCCTTGGTGAAGGAGCCCGTATGGCCCGTATGGCCGGGCGTCCATGCCTTCCTACATAGACATAAAGCAATCACTTGGTTCTGTAAAATCAGTTTTTGTGGGTAGAGCTCAGGACTTTTCTAAAAATTGTTGACAAACCAGAAAAACAACTACAGTTTCAGTGATAAGACGAAGAGAAACATCCAAGTTTCTCCATCTGCTATTTAAGAAATGTCTACATTCCTTAAGAAAAAAATACAAGTAATACAAGTAATACAATCCCATAGACAAGATAAGGGATCTGTGATGTCACCATAAAAAACTGGTCCTTCCAGTCGGTGCAGTTTATCTCTTTATTGATCTATCATTTCGCTTAGCAGCGATCCATTAGTGAGGTGTCCAAACAGTAGTCAGTGACAACCGCTGTAGATACAATTGTCATCCACAAAGCGAGCACCAGCGATCTCCATGTAAAAGCATTGCTTTATTACATGGGTGATATCATTTTCATTTTCATTATATTTATTTGTGACAAAAAAAAAATTCAAATATTTTATATCTTTAGAAGGAGGCTTAAATATATACAGCACAATCAGGAGGGTAGATGTAAAAATGGCAACAAAATAGGCCTGCCATACATATTACAAAATCAATTGTTTACATAGATATTATAAAATAGCACATATTCAGTGTATTCAACACAATTTCCTGAAGCATAATGTAATATCCCCAACAATGGGCTTTGAAAAGATTCAGGAATAGATGATACTAAAATGTATCAAATATAACATATCCCTATAGATCTGATACACAGACCTTTAGCAACAAATGAATAAAGTGCAGCTGCAGATATCATACCAGGGTGGTTAGAAAAGTGCTACAAAAGTGCAGGCAGGCCAAAGAAGATGGAGAGGCAGGATCTCCCTGCAGAGACCCCAACGTACGTTTCACTGTTATGTGATCTGTTGCATCATCAGAGGGAATAATAGTGCCCCTATTGCAGTGGTTTTTATATGCGCAAATAATGACATATACAGATGTGCACCAGAATTGATTGCAGCGGCGCATGCACGTGCTGCGCCATCACGGTACCCAGAATCCACCACAAGCCGCCATGGAATCCGCGCATGCGCGGGAGAAGGGACGCGTCTCCATAGCTCCCGAGCATGCGCAGATGCCATCAAAAGACAGCCGAAGCAGGCGGTCCAGGCAACGCAGCACACGCATGCGCTCTGGATGAATTCTGGAGGAACTTCAGTCTGAACAATCCCCTGACAGTGCAGGTATAGAATGTCCATGAAAACATACCTTTATTGAAACCATAAAATAGTAAAAACAAATGAACAGCAGACAGACGGGTCTACGCGTTTCAGGCGTGAGCCCTTAATCATGACAGCGTCTGAACAATGATATGTGCATTATACACATAAACATGTGACTCAAAAGACCAATAAGAAGAATACACACTCATGACATTAATTAGTTATTAGTAATTCAAAAAAATAGGATATAATATCACCATTAAAACATATGTCTATATAAAAGTACCGTATATATCACTACATATACAATTTGTCAATTCAAACACATAGGACACAATACATTTGAAAACCTGTGTTTAAACTCAAAAACATCATTCCTGACTATGAACATCCAATACTTAATAACAAAAAATACACATACAGATATGTATGTATATCCATTTATTGTTCAATTGTTCTTTATTCTTTATAATTTCTTGTAATTATTTTTATATATTACTAGTTTTTAAGTATTATTTATGCTTTTCTTTTTTGCATGAAAATATCCTTCTCTTTCTTTCTTATCTGTATTATTTATTGTTACATATAATGTATCACCAAAATAGATCTATATATATATATATATATATATATATATATATATATATATATCTATCTATCTATATATATCTTTCTCTCTCTCTCTCTCCCCCCATATATACAGTGCCTACAAGTAGTATTCAACCCCCTGCAGATTTAGCAGGTTTACACATTCGGAATTAACTTGGCATTGTGACATTTGGACTGTAGATCAGCCTGGAAGTGTGAAATGCAGCAAAAAAGAATGTTATTTCTTTTTTTTTTTTTTTTTTTTTTTTTTAAATTGTGAAAAGTTTATTCAGAGGGTCATTTATTATTCAACCCCTCAAACCACAAGAATTCTGTTTGGTTCCCCTAAAGTATTAAGAAGTATTTCAAGCACAAAGAACAATGATCTTTACATGTTTCTATTAATTATCTCTTTTTCCAGCCTTTTCTGACTAATTAAGACCCTCCCCAAACTTGTGAACAGCACTCATACTTGGTCAACATGGGAAAGACAAAGGAGCATTCCAAGGCCATCAGAGACAAGATCGTGGAGGGTCACAAGGCTGGCAAGGGGTACAAAACCCTTTCCAAGGAGTTGGGCCTACCTGTCTCCACTGTTGGGAGCATCATCCGGAAGTGGAAGGCTTATGGAACTACTGTTAGCCTTCCACGGCCTGGACAGCCTTTGAAAGTTTCCACCCATGCCGAGGCCAGGCTTGTCCTAAGAGTCAAGGCTAACCCAAGGACAACAAGGAAGGAGGTCCGGGAAGATCTCATGGCAGTGGGGACATTGGTTTCAGTCAATACCATAAGTAACGTACTCCACCGCAATGGTCTCCGTTCCAGACGAGCCCGTAAGGTACCTTTACTTTCAAAGCGTCATGTCAAGGCTCGTCTACAGTTTGCTCATGATCACTTGGAGGACTCTGAGACAGACTGGTTCAAGGTTCTCTGGTCTGATGAGACCAAGATCGAGATCTTTGGTGCCAACCACACACGTGACGTTTGGAGACTGGATGGCACTGAATATGACCCCAAGAATACCATCCCTACAGTCAAGCATGGTGGTGGCAGCATCATGCTGTGGGGCCTGGGCATCTGGTCCGGGAAGATTGGAAGATGGATAGCACGGCCTACCTGGAGATTTTGGCCAAGAACCTCCGCTCCTCCATCAAGGATCTTAAGATGGGTCGTCATTTCATCTTCCAACAAGACAACGACCCAAAGCACACAGCCAAGAAAACCAAGGCCTGGTTCAAGAGGGAAAAAATCAAGGTGTTGCAGTGGCCTAGTCAGTCTCCTGACTAGAGATGAGCGAACCGGTCGCGGTTCGGCTCGAGGTCGGTTCGCTGAACGGGGGACCCGTTCGAGTTCGGTTCGTCGAACGGTCGACGAACCGAACTTGAGCCAATAGGCTATAATGGGAGGCAATCACAAACACATAAAAATGCATTATAAATGTACACAAACAGTTAATAAACATTGCCATAACACTTACCGGTCCTCGCGATCCCTTCTGCACTCTGTCTCCTGCCGCTATTCCATCCGATGATCGCTGAATCCTCCCGGTGACGGCACTGCCAGCAGAGAAGCAGGACCTATCGTGACGTCAAAATAGCCATGTGACCAGTCACGTGGCTATTATCTCATTGGCTACAGACTGGTCACATGACTATGACGCGTCATGTAGGACCTGCGAGTGCATCTCTCCGGTACACGGTGCACATATGTGTATCGCCGTGTACCGGCGACATGCTCTAGCACACGGTCGACTCCCCGTTCCGTTAGGGACCGGCTGACACAGCCGGTCATTAACGGAGATCACCGTTGCCATAGCAACGCAGTTAGCGGTGACGTCACCGCTAACCGCAGCTCCGAGAGCACCGTTGCTATGGTAACGCGTCTGTCAGCGTTACCGCTGTTACCGCTGACAGCCAGCACTGATCACTCACGGAGTGAAGGCTGCACGCTGCTTCCCGATTGTAGTGAGGATTGTACTGAGGATGAGGTTCCCCAGCCCCAAGTGATGGGCTGGTGAACCTTATCCTCACTACAATCGTCACTACTACTACACTAGTGAGGATTGTACTGAGGATGAGGTTCCCCAGCCCCAAGTGATGAGCTGGTGAACCTCATCCTCACTACAATCGTCACTACTACTACACTAGTGAGGATTGTAGTGAGGATGAGGTTCCCCAGCCCCAAGTGATGAGCTGGTGAACCTCATCCTCACTACAATCGTCACTACTACTACACTAGTGAGGATTGTACTGAGGATGAGGTTCCCCAGCCCCAAGTGATGGGCTGGTGAACCTCATCCTCACTACAATCGTCACTACTACTACACTAGAAAGAAAGAAGACAGAAGAGCAGGATCGTGGAGGGCTGACAGGGGGTAATAAAGATGGAGTCTCTAATGTGTCTGTGTATTTATTTCTATTAAAGTATTTTTTCTCTGTGTGGTGTCTTTTTTTTAACCCTTTATTGGAGATTCTTAATGGCCGGGTCAAACGTGCCTGACATTAAGAATCTTTGGCTTAATACTGGCTAGTAAAACAAAGCCAGTATTAACTCATGATTACCCAACAAGCCACCCGGCTCCAGGGCTGTTGGAAGAGTTGGATACAGCGCCAGATGATGGCGCTTCTATGAGAGCGCCATTTTCTGGGATGGCTGCGGACTGAAATCCGCAGCAGAGGCACCCAGAAACCTCGGGCTAACCTGTGCTGCGGATTCCAATCCCCAGCTGCCTAGTTGTACCCGGCTGGACACAAAAATGGGGCGAAGCCCACGTCATTTGTTTTTTAATTATTTCATGAAATAAGTGAAATAATTAAAAAAAAATGGGCTTCCCTATATTTGTGGTTCCCAGCCGGGTACAAATAGGCAACTGGGGGTTGGAGGCAGCCCGTGGCTGCCTGCTGTACCTGGCTAGCATACAAAAATATGGCGAAGCCCACGTCATTTTTTTGGTGGGCAAAAAACTTTTGCATACAGTCCTGGATGGAGTATGCTGAGCCTTGTAGTTCTGCAGCTGCTGTCTGCTCTTCTCCATACAGACAGACAGCAGCTGCAGAACTACAAGGCTCAGCATACTCCATCCAGGACTGTATGCAGAAGTTTTTTGCCCCCTGAAAAAATTATGTGGGCTTCGCCATATTTTTGTATGCTAGCCAGGTACAGCAGGCAGGTACGGCTGCCCCCAACCCCCAGTTGCCTATTTGTACCCGGCTGGGAACCAAAAATAAAGGGAAGCCCTTTTTTTATCATTTCATGAATTTCATGAAATAATTAGAAAACAAATGACGTAGGCTTCGCCCCATTTTTGTGTCCAGCCAGGTACAACTAGGCAGCTGGGGATTGGAATCCGCAGCACAGGTTGGCCTGAGCTTTCTGGGCCCCACTGCTGCGAATTGCAGTCTGCAGCCGCCTCAGAAAATGGCACTTTCATAGAAGCGCCATCTTCTGGCGCTGTATCCAACTCTTCCAGCACCTGCCTGCTATACCTGGCTAGCATACAAAAATATGGCGAAGCTCACGTCATTTTTTTTGTAGTTTTTTGGCAAAAAAAATAAAAAATGCTTCCCTGGATTTTCCATTGCCAGTGAAGGTAACACCAAGCAGTGGGGGTTAGCAGCCAGTAGCTGCTTGGATTACCCTTAGCTAGCAATACAAAAAATGCAGCGGGAGCCCATATATATTTTTTTTAATTATTTATTTAAATAACTAAAAATAAAATGGGCTTCCCTGTATTTTGATTGCTGGACATCACAGTGCTGTAAAAATAAATCTTTAAAAAAATGACGTAGCGCTCCGCGGTATTTTTGATTCTCAGCAGATAAAGCAGACAGCTATGGTTTGCCACCCCCATCTGCCTGCCGTTACCTTGGTTGGCAATCAAAATACAGGGAAGCTCATTAATTTTTTCTATTTAAAAAATAGTTAAAAAAAAAAATTACGTTGGGTCCCCCCATTTTTGATAGCCAGCTAGGGTAAAGCAGACGGCTGTAGCCTGAAAACCACAGCTGGCAGCTTTACCGTGGTTGGGGATCCAATGTGGAGGTCCCCTCAGGCTCTTTTTTATAATTATTTTATAAATATTAATAATTACACAATAAAAGTAGGGTCCCCCCCAAATTGGATCACCAGCCAAGGTAAAGCGGACAGCTGTGGTCTGGTATTCTCAGGGTGGGAAGGTCCATAGTTATTGGGACTTCACAGCCTAAAAATAGCAGGCCGCAGGCACCCCAGACGTGGCGCATCCACTAGATGCGCCAATCCTGGCGCTTCACCCCAGCTCATCCCGTGCCCTGGTGCAGTGGCAAACGGGGTAATAAATCGGGTTGATACTAGCTGTAAAGTCACCTGAGATCAAGCCCAGCAGTTTGTGATGTCATGGCGTCTATTAGATACCCAACATCATAAACTGTCAGTACTAACAAAAAAAAAAAAATCGACAAAAGAAATTTATTTCAAAAAACAGTCCGCAAAACATTTCCTCTTTCACCAATTTATTGTAAGAAAAAAAATAAAGGGGTCCCACGACAACTCTGGACCGTCTAGAATATGGGGGGAGACACTCAGGGAATGTATCCCCCATTTTCTAGGAGTGCGGACCCTTCATGTGAGGAGTGTGGGTGCAATGAATCTGCACTCACTCTCCCCGGGTCCACAGCAGCAGAGTCCATGTCGTAATGGTTGCTACCAAAGCTGCAATGCCCTGCTCATGAGGTAAGGGCATGCCTAATCAGGAGAACTACTGTAGAGGAAGCTCTGCTCACTGGTATATAGGTGCTCAGAGGTAATAATAGATAAAATTAGTGAGTAACCTCGGCACTCTAAATCTCCCAGACTAAGTCAGTAAGTCACAACGGATAGTAATGCAAAATCACTCTTTATTGGTCCGTATTAAGAAAAAATTTTTTTCATAAGCATATATGTTTTTGTCCAAAACAAGTTACAAATGACGTTTCGGCCTCAGCCTTCGTCAGATTGGACTTATCTGCTTGTAATCATGAAAAATGACAATAATCAGTATCACATAAGAGTGAGAGAACAATAACATAAACTCGAACAATGTAGAGGTACAATTGGGATGCAGCAAAAAAATTGCAACACAGCAAGAAATGAAACACATGATACAAATGTCATAATACAGTACAAGGACAATATAGTAATGACAAATATGGGGTCAGAGTGGGCTTAGACAGCTCTGGTACGAAAGAGATGTCAATCATAAAGTAACATGTGCAGTAGGTGTAGAGCTACACTATGCATGGCAGAGCTAATGGGTAGACCGACCATAGAAAAAGAACGGAGAAAAAGTGGAGAAAAAGTGGAGAAAAAGTGGAGAAAAAATGGAGAAAAAGTGGAGAAAAAGTAGAGAAAAAGTGGAGAAAAAAATGGAGAAAAAGTGGAGAAAAAGTGGAGAAAAAGTGGAGAAAAAATGGAGAAAAAAATGTAGAAAAAGTGGAGAAAAAATGTAGAAAAAGTGGAGAAAAAATGGAGAAAAAGTGGAGAAAAAGTGGAGAAAGAGTGGAGAAAAAGTGGAGAAAGAGTGGAGAAAAAGTGGAGAAAGAGTGGAGAAAAAGTGGAGAAAAAATGGAGAAAAAAATGGAGAAAAAGTGGAGAAAAAGTGGAGAAAAAGTGGAGAAAAAAATGGAGAAAAAGTGGAGAAAAAGTGGAGAATAAGTGGAGAAAAAGTGGAGAAAAGGTGGAGAAAAAGTGGAGAAAAAATGGAGAAAAAAATGGAGAAAAAGTGGAGAAAAAGTGGAGAAAAAATGGAGAAAAAAATGGAGAAAAAGTGGAGAAAAAGTGGAGAAAAAGTGGAGAAAAAATGGAGAAAAAATGGAGAAAAAAATGTAGAACAAGTGGAGAAAAAATGTAGAAAAAGTGGAGAAAAAATGGAGAAAAAGTGGAGAAAAAGTGGAGCACCCTTTGGTGCCTTTCATGTGGCACTAAGGGGTGCTTAGCTTTGTATTTAGCCAAAAAAATGAAAAAAAAAATGACGTAGGGTTCCCCCTAGTTTTGTAGCCAGCTAGGGTAAAGCAGACGGCTGAAGCCTGCAGACCACAGCTGGCAACCTCACCTTGGCTGGTAATCCAAAACTGAGGGCACCCCACGCTGTTATTTTAAATTAAATAAATAATAAAAAAAAAAAACACGTAGGGGTCCCCCAAAATTGGATCACCAGCCAAGGTAAAGCAGACAGCTGGGGCCTGATATTCTCAGACTAGGGAGGTCCATGGTTATTGGACTCTCCCCAGCCTAAAAATAGCAGACCGCAGCCGCCCCAGAAGTGGCGCATCCATTAAATGCGCCAATCCTGGTGCTTCGCCCCAGCTCATCCCGCGCCCTGGTGCGGTGGCAAACGGGGTAATATATGGGGTTAATACCAGATGTGTAATGTCACCTGGCATCAAGCCCTGGGGTTGGTGAGGTCAGGCGTCTATCAGATACCCGACATCACCAACCCAGTCAGTAATAAAAAAGAAATAGACGACAAACACATTTTTATTTGAAAAAACACTCCCCAAAACATTCCCTCTTTAACCAATTTATTAGAATGAAAAACAAATCCAGGTCTGCTGTAATCCAAGGGGTTGCCATGACGATCCACACTGTCCCAGTCAATGAAGAGCAGAATGTTCACCATTGGCTGGGAGAGCAGTGCAGTGACCTGAGCTAACATCAATGGGTCAGCCCAGGTCAATGCAGGGGATGACAAGTGCTGCTGTCAGCGAGGTACATTACCTGCGCTGATCTCCAGCACACTGACAGCCCCTGTCACTGAGTTCAATGACCGGCGCCTTCACACCAAGTATCGCGAGAGGCCCGTGACGTCACCGCTAGTCAGTCTCGGGTCGGAAGCGAGAGGTGATGTGACAAGCGGCGGCCATGGAGGACAGTGACAGCGCTGAGGTCGGGATGGCGGGACTTCATCACCGCAGGTAAGCCGAGCGGGGGTGTGTGTGTGTGTGTGTGTGTGTGTGTGTATGTATGTGTACATGCCGCGGGCAGGAGGGGGCGGAGCGAGCTGAGCGGGGAAGTGTGGGCTTCCTGCACATAACTAGGATAAACATCGGGTTACTAACCAAAGCACTTTGCTTGGATACCCGATGTTTATCTTGGTTACCAGCTTCTGGCAGGCTGCCAGCGATGGCTCCTGCACACTGTAGCTGTAAAAAGCCCTGCTTTTTGCTGCTAGAACCGTTCTCGAACATATCTAGAACTATCGAGCTTTTGCAAAAAGCTCGAGTTCTAGTTCGATCTCGAACAGCCCCCAAAATCACTCGAGCCTAGAACTGGAGAACCTCGAACCGCGAACCGCGCTCAACTCTACTCCTGACCTTAACCCAATTGAAACTTGTGGAAGGAGCTCAAGATTAAAGTCCACATGAGACACCCAAAGAACCTAGATAACTTGGAGAAGATCTGCATAGAGGAGTGGGCCAAGATAACTCCAGAGACCTGTGCCGGCCTGATCAGGTCTTATAAAAGACGATTATTAGCTGTAATTGCAAACAAGGGTTATTCCACAAAATATTAAACCTAGGGGTTGAATAATAATTGACCCACACTTTTATGTTGAAAATTTATTAAAATTTAACTGAGCAACATAACTTGTTGGTTTGTAAGATTTATACATCTGTTAATAAATCCTGCTCTTGTTTGAAGTTTGCAGGCTCTAACTTATTTGCATCTTATCAAACCTGCTAAATCTACAGGGGGTTGAATACTACTTGTAGGCACTGTAATATATATATATATATATTGTGAGGTAGCGTCGTCGGCTGCGCTGCAGAAGACACGGGATCCAGGCACCAAGGTTCACAGCACACGGTTTATTCCAAAGAAAAAGTCCACAATAGTACATATGTGCCTTTCCGGCAGAGAACTCAGGGAGATGTGATCACTCCCTCACACCCGGCACACCTTCCCTTGTTCCTGAATCTATTTAACCCTACCTTCAGCCTGTAGGGAAACAGCATTAACCCTATAGTGGATTATCATGGAGTGAGCACAACCGGGGCGAGACATACCGGCCGTCATAGATAACCCCGGTCACAGTCTCACAATATATATATATATATATATATATATATATATATATAAATTCTTTTAAATCCCTTGAATTGTAATTGGGAAAGGGGAGAGGATTTTAATGTTTCTTTAAAAAAAATTAATAAGTTATATATATCACATATGTATTCATGGATATATGTATATATGTTTATATACATATATACAGTACAGACCAAACGTTTGGACACACCTTCTCCTTCAAAGAGTTTTCTTTATTTTCGTGACTCTAAAAATTGTAGATTCACATTGAAGACATCAAAACTATGAATGAAAACATGTGGAATGAAATACTTAAAAAGTGTGAACAACTGAAAATATGTCTTATATTCTAGGTTCTTCAAAGTCGCCACCTTTTGCTTTGATTACTGCTTTGCACACTCTTGGCATTCTCTTGATGAGCCTCAAGAGGTAGTCACCGGAAATGGTTTTCCAACAGTCTTGAAGGAGTTCCCGATGCTTAGCACTTGTTGGCCCTTTTGCCTTCACTCAGCGGGCCAGCTCACCCCAAACCATCTCGATTGGGTTCAGGTCTGGTGACTGTGGAGGCCAGGTCATCTGGCGTAGCACCCCATCACTCTCCTTCTTATTCAAATAGCCCTTACACAGCCTGGAGGTGTGTTTGGGGTCATTGCCCTGTTGAAAAATAAATGATATTCCAACTAAACGAAAACTGGATGGAATAGCATACTGCTGCAAGATGTTGTGGTAGCCATGCTGGTTTAGTATGCCTTCAATTTTGAATAAATCCCCAACAGTGTCACTGTCATAGCACCCCCACACCGTCACACCTCCTCCTCCATGCTTCACGGTGGGAACCAGGCATGTAGAGTCCATCTGTTCACCTTTTCTACAAAGACACGGTGATTGGATCCAAAGATCTCAAATTTGGACTCATCAGACCAAAGCACATATTTACACTGGTCTAATGTCCATTACTTGTGTTCTTTAGCCCAAACAAGTCTCTTCTGCTTGTTGCCTGTCCTTAGCAGTGGTTTCCTAGTAGCTATTTTACCATGAAGGCCTGCTGCACAAAGTCTCCTCTTAATAGTTGTTCTAGAGATGAGAAGATGTGTCCAAACTTTTGGTCTGTACTATATATATATATATAAAAAAAAATATATATATATATATATAAACATTTTTTACATTTTTTACTAGAACCTACAATTGTGTAATCACTTGTACTATGTACTGTTGTGACGCCTTGACAGGTCAGGTAGTCACACTTAGGCCCCCGCATAACACCCTTCCCTCACCTAGGTTACACACAGCCAATCAGAAACCCTAGTCACCTCCCCTAGGAAAAGACAGGCACACCAGTGGGCGGGACCAGACGGAAGGAAACGCCCACCTAGAGGTCTGGAGAGCCCGGGGCAGGAAAAACCAGTGAGTTGAGTTGAAGTTTAGTTGGCGTTTGGAATGGAGTGAAGTCCAGGCCTCTGCTATAGGCCTGAGGCTGAACTGACAGGTGTCTGGGTCGGAGCCTGGACACATTGGCTAGGTTGCAGACGGTGGGCCCGTAGCTAGTAGGAGACGGGAAGACGGCTCGGCAGATCCGAGGTGGACCGGGGCAGGGTTGCAGCCTGCCGGTACCGACACCGGAGACCCGACCCGGAAACCGTGCACAGAGGGGCTACTCGGACCCTGAAGCCAGGATCGGCACCTGTCCCAACCTAAGTCTTAAAAAGAGACAACCACCCACAGAGAGGGATAGGGCACCCGTCAGAGCCTGTAGATCCCACGGGTCAGCGTCAGCGGGCACGGCTCCCAACAGTATTACCGGGAGCGGACTCCCGCGTTCCATACCGGGAAGTCCACAACACTACAAAACAGTGCAGAGGGAAGAGAGATGGACCACCAGCCCGGGTGGGGGACCAGAATACAGCCAGCCGCAGCGGCCGGCCACAATCACCTTGGTTAACCATTGGACTTGTCTGACTTCTTTAATCTTGAGTAAGCTAAAACTCCCTGGTCTGACCAGGAGCACCGGTCCCTGCTATCACCGTCCCCTGCACAAGTCACCGGGTCCCGGGGCAACCATCCCTACCCACGGAGGGGTTAACAACAAGCTGCCATCCCATCGCCCCGGGTGTCCCACAACAGCAGCGGTGGTGCCACATCTCACCACACACCATGGGTGGCGTCACAGACAGTTTACTACCATACCCGTACAAATACATCCCCTTTTAGTCGGAGTGTCTGCGCGACTCCCGGGTCCGGTAGAACCCCTCGAGCCACACCGCAGATCCGGACCCGAGCAGCATTAAGCCTCAGTCCTCTGTGTTCCCGAGCCGTCTATCAGCCTTGTGGTTTTTCCCACTGATGATCTCTGGGCTACTTAATCAATGTAGTTCATTCACTTTCTACAAATTTGTCTTCTTCCCTACAGGGTTTAGTTGGTCGTATTGAAGATAAAACTAGTCAAAATTATGGCTGTGACTCGCTCCATGTACAGCCCCGGGTGCCAGACCTGACTTCCAAAGCATGCATTATTTCAGTAGATAAAACTAAAGAAAGTACCACATGATACTGGAAAAACGTGGGAAAACGTCGATGTCCCTAGCACACTGGCTATATGGATCCATGTGCTTTCTATGTGCAGTCTGATCATACACTCTTCTGAACAAGCCCAAAGTCTGTAAGCTTCACATCACTGGATGATTGAGCTACACACATTCAGCTCTGCTACATTTTGAATTCTCTTTGCACAGGATGTGTAATTAGCCTGGATAGCTACACTATGTTACATAGGAGTTCAGATGACAGGTCCTTCAATTTTGGATGAGGTGTCTTTAATTTTGGCTATTGTGGCTGCAAATAGTCTTATTACAGTAGAAGGAAGAGGACTTGATCTCTGAAGCCATATATTGGATGTAGTAATCATAAAAGTCAATATCCACTCTTTAACAAGCCTTGCCACATGACTGAGGATAAAAGCCAAACTGGAAACTCCATTTTCAGACACATGTTTCGGGCCGCTGCCCCTCCTCAGTGCAAAGCAGGAGAGCTGATGTGGCTGTTTTTGAGCCCTCTGACTGGAAGTCTAAAGGGGAATGTTTCTCCTTGCGTAGAGTGTATCTTTAATTTTACAAGTTAAAAAAGGAATTGTAAAGGGCTGTTGTCTGTAACAAGAGGGTTGAGTCGAGTTCATGGTTTCATAAAAAGCTGCATGATTTATGCCTGTGTATATATATATATATATATATATATATATATATATATATATATATATATATCTGCAAAAATGCAGGGCCATCAGTGATTTTAGGTTTAATTGTCCAGAAAAGAAAGTTGAAGAAAAGTATACTTTCTGAAATATAGCCAAGTAAAGTTTGTGAAATGCACTGTTATTTAATGATACAGTGCCTACAAGTAGTATTCAACCCCCTGCAGATTTAGCAGGTTTGATAAGATGCAAATAAGTTAGAGCCTGCAAACTTCAAACAAGAGCAGGATTTATTAACAGATGCATAAATCTTACAAACCAACAAGTTATGTTGCCCAGTTAAATTTTAATAAATTTTCAACATAAAAGTGTGGGTCAATTATTATTCAACCCCTAGGTTTAATATTTTGTGGAATAACCCTTGTTTGCAATTACAGCTAATAATCGTCTTTTATAAGACCTGATCAGGCCAGCACAGGTCTCTGGAGTTATCTTGGCCCACTCCTCCATGCAGATCTTCTCCAAGTTATCTAGGTTCTTTGGGTGTCCCATGTGGACTTTAATCTTGAGCTCCTTCCACAAGTTTTCAATTGGGTTAAGGTCAGGAGACTGACTAGGCCACTACAACACCTTGATTTTTTCCCTCTTGAACCAGGCCTTGGTTTTCTTGGCTGTGTGCTTTGGGTCGTTGTCTTGTTGGAAGATGAAATGACGACCCATCTTAAGATCCTTGATGGAGCGCAGGTTCTTGGCCAAAATCTCCAGGTAGGCCATGCTATCCATCTTCCCATGGATGCGGACCAGATGGCCAGGCCCCTTGGCTGAGAAACAGCCCCACAGCATGATGCTGCCACCACCATGCTTGACTGTAGGGATGGTATTCTTGGGGTCATATGCAGTGCCATCCAGTCTCCAAACGTCACGTGTGTGGTTGGCACCAAAGATCTCGATCTTGGTCTCATCAGACCAGAAAACCTTGAACCAGTCTGTCTCAGAGTCCTCCAAGTGATCATGAGCAAACTGTAGACGAGCCTTGACATGACGCTTTGAAAGTAAAGGTACCTCACGGGCTCGTCTGGAACGGAGACCATTGCGGTGGAGTACGTTACTTATGGTATTGACTGAAACCAATGTCCCCACTGCCATGAGATCTTCCAGGAGCTCCTTTCTTGTTGTCCTTGGGTTAGCCTTGACTCTTTGGACAAGCCTGGCCTCGGCACGGGTGGAAACTTTCAAAGGCTGTCCAGGCCGTGGAAGGCTAACAGTAGTTCCATAAGCCTTCCACTTCCGGATGATGCTCCCAACAGTGGAGACAGGTAGGCCCAACTCCTTGGAAAGGGTTTTGTACCCCTTGTCAGCCTTGTGACCCTCCACGATCTTGTCTCTGATGGCCTTGGAATGCTCCTTTGTCTTTCCCATGTTGACCAAGTATGAGTGCTGTTCACAAGTTTGGGGAGGGTCTTAATTAGTCAGAAAAGGCTGGAAAAAGAGATAATTAATCCAAACATGTGAAGCTCATTGTTCTTTGTGCCTGAAATACTTCTTAATACTTTAGGGGAACCAAACAGAATTCTGGTGGTTTGAGGGGTTGAATAATAAATGACCCTCTGAATAAACTTTTCACAATTTAAAAATAAAAATAAAAAAAGAAATAACATTATTTTTTGCTGCAGTGCATTTCACACCTCCAGGCTGATCTACAGTCCAAATGTCACAATGCCAAGTTAATTCCGAATGTGTAAACCTGCTAAATCTGCAGGGGGTTGAATACTACTTGTAGGCACTGTAGGTGCAACGGATTATCTAATAGGTGGGTCGGGTTTTGTTAGTTATTCCCGCCACTGTCTGCTTGCCTGTCCTTCCTCCCCCTTGTCCTTCCTCCCTCCTTCATCCCTCTTTAATAACAGAGACAGGGTCAGAAGGACAGGCAGGTAGACAGGGGCGGGAATAACTAACAAAACCCGACCCACCTATTAGATATTCCATTGCACCCATCATAACATTGCAGTGCATTGCACAAACTTTACTTGCCTGTATTTCAGAAACTATACATCCAATCTCACAACTAAATGTATGTATAGAATCAGCATGATAGTCCCAGTATAGCACTGGCTTTAGTTTATATAGGAAAATCCTGGTGGTTGGTCCTCTTTAAATGGCACTAATATAACTAACCATACTTGTGTTCAAGGTGGAATTCTGCACCACGGATATACTTTCCTTTCCATTTATACTTTTCTCTCTACCAACATCCTAATCTATAAATAGGCCGCCAACAATTAATGCAAGTAAAGTCCATTCCAATGGAAAAATCAGTCATGTTTCACAGATTGGCAGATAAAGTAATGTACAGTATATTGGCACAGTTTATTATCGTCCCTATTTCTCAAGTCTAAATACTGTACAATGCATTACCGCTGCTTGTAATTGCTGGCTCTGAGTAGCACGGGATATCTTGCTTCTTTGCTGTTGGACCAATTAGTCTCTAAATGTAACACTAGGAAAGTAATTTAAAAATGTAATCAATTGAACCATGGCAGCTAAAGTAGGAGGAGAATAATTAACTGATCAGCCTTAAAGGATGAAAATGGAAAAATCAAAGCACCCGAAGACAGAAAACCTGGAAGTCTTCAAATATTTTGGTAAAATTATTTGTATTAAAAAAATCAAATGAATGCAAAAAAGACCTAGTCTGTACTGTATATATCCAGTGTGCGACGGCTGCATACTGTATATATATCCAAAGTAAAAAGTTCTTGCCCAGCTCACCTATGTGATGGAAGCCAAAAGTCCTGGACTGTGCACGGAGGAAAATTTGGAGAGCCAATCCATATACGTAGGAAGAGATTGAGGAATTCACCAGCACAAAACTCCAGGCATCTTGTTCTTTAAAATGAAAATTCTTTATTTACTCATCATTAAAAAGTCCATGCTATGGTGGTCAAGCCCATGTTAGAGAGGATGCGTTTCGAACATCCAGTTCTTATTCAGTCTCTAAACCATCTAGTCACAGAACTGTTTAAAAAGAGAAACTCCCACACTGGGCGGCCCATGAGGAATTTAATGGTCCAAATACCAGTCCAGACCTAAGCCAATACAGAATCACTCTGGAAAAATTCAGTGTTGTAATTAATAATCCATATATATAGTATATATACGTATATATAGTATACATGAAATTTAATACTACATGAAATTTAATACTACATCACCATTACCCACACTGATAACATGATGACATGCTTCTCACATACAGGAGGAATACCACCTGCACCACACACTGGATATATACAGTATATACAGTACACAGAACTCGCACACTGGATATATATATACAGTACGCAGCATTAGAACACTGGATATATATAGTACGCAGCACTCACACACTGGATATATATACAGTACGTAGCACTCACACACTGGATATAAATACAGTACGCAGCACTCACACACTGGATATATATACAGTACGTAGCACTCACACACTGGATATATATACAGTACGCAGCACTCACACACTGGATATATATAGTACGCAGCACTCACACACTGGATATATATACAGTATGCAGCACTCACACACTGGATATATATACAGTACTTAACACTCACACACTGGATATATATACAGTACACAGCACTCGCACACTGGATATAGGAAGAGATTGAGGAATTCACCAGCACAAAACTCCAGGCATCTTGTTCTTTAAAATGAAATTTCTTTATTTACTCATCATTAAAAAGTCCATGCTATGGTGGTCAAGCCCATGTTAGAGAGGACGCGTTTCGAACATCCAGTTCTTATTCAGTCTCTAAACCATCTAGTCACAGAACTGTTTAAAAAGGGCTGAACCCAAACATGTGGTCAAATGGATGGAGAGAGCGAGATAATTACAAAAAACATTAACCCATTAGGTTGAATCACTTCATATGGTGCTATAACACCTATATACATATATAATAATAAGCAAGATTAATATGCAAACATCAATTCATTTCTTTTGTTTAAACCCTTAGGAAATCTTGTGCCCATTAAAAACATCCATTTTATTTCTCTTTGAAAAAGGATATCTTTCAAGTTTCCACCTCTTCTAGGTAATTTAATTTTTTCAATGGCATTGACTTTCATGCCTTTCAAATCACCTGCATGTGCGTCGCGAAAATGCTGAGACGCTCCTGATAATTTTCTAGTGGTGGTATTATTCACATCATAGATGTGTTCCGATATCCTTTTTCTAAGTGGGCGACAAGTGCTGCCTACATATTGCAACTGACAAATAGTACAAGATATTAGATAAACTACATGGTCTGAACTGCAGTTTATTAGTGACGTTATTTTATAAGTTTTTTTGTCTGTGTATGAAGAAAAATCCTTTGTGCTTAACATATAGCCACAAAGTCCACAAGTTCTGTGGCCACATTTAAACGAACCTATACTAGGTAACCAATTGCCGGTGTTTTTTTCCCCATTAATAGAACCGCATCTATTCATGTGGTCACTTGGTGATAACATAGATCCCAATGTAATGTTCCTTTTTGAAACAAATTTAACCCCATTTTTTAAGATTTGATATAATGTATCATCTGTAGATAAAATGGGTAAATATTTTTTGATGATTTTAATTACATCATAATAGTTTTTGCTATATGTTGTTGAAAAAACAACCGACAATTCCTTCTGGGAATTATTTTTGTTTTTATTCATGTCTAAATATTGTGATCTACTCCTTTTACTTGCTTTATTTCTGGCTTTTTGGAGATTTTTCAGTTTATAACCTCTAGCCAAAAACCTTTTTTCAATAATATCGCATTCCACCTCAAAGTTTTTTTGAGTGGTGCAACACCTCCTGGCACGGACATATTCACTTGTAGGGATGTTGTCTATGACATGTTTTGGATGGCAACTTCCCGCATGTAATAGCGAGTTGCCTGATATGGGTTTTCTATAAAGGCTGCAATTAATTTCCCCACTATCACTCTTCCCATGAAATTGTATATCCAAAAAATTAATTTTTGATGCATCATGAAAAAAAGTGAAAAAAAGATTATGGGCATTATTATTGATGTAAAAAATGAAATCCTCGATTTTTTTATTTGGATTTTGCCATACAATAAGTACATCATCTATAAATCTCAGATATAATGCTATATCCGAGAAAAAGGGGTTACATTGATTGAAAAGAAATTGTTCCTCCCACCAAAACATGAATATGCCCGCTAATGAGGGGGAAAATCGTGCGCCCATTGAACATCCCTGCAGCTGAACATATCCTTTATTTAGAAAGGTGAAATAATTGTTCTTAAGTAAAAAATCAGTAACATCCACCAGATAATTTTGAAGTTCAAGTGAGTAGTCAGAATATTTGTTGAGTAAATCTTTCAAAGCTAAAATGGCAAGAGAATGTGGAATGGATGTATATAGCGATTGGACATCGCAGGTTAACCAGCTATAATTGTCCTGCCATTTCATTTGAGAGATAATATTCAACACATGTTTGCTATCCAATACATATCCAGGGGACATTTTGGGAAGAAATTGTAGGTGGTTATCCAACCACTCTGACAGATGTTCGGTATAAGAATCGATACCTGAAACAATTGGTCTCATTTTTGGGGGAAAATGGTTTTTATGTGATTTGGGTAAAGCATGCAATAATGGTATTAGACAAGAAGAGGGATTAAGATAATCTCTCAATTTTTCATCTATTAAACCTAAGTGCAAGCCTTCCTCCAAAATCCTCTCCAAGGATTTTTTGATACCTTCAGAGGGGTCGTACTCGACTCTCCTGTAGGTATCGCAATCCTGTAGCATGGTTAACACCTCCCTCTCATAAAGTCCTGTATCCAAAACTACGACTGCTCCCCCCTTGTCAGAATTTTTTATAATGATGTTCAGATTTTTTTGTAAGGAAATGACTGCATCCTTCTCATTTTTAGACAAATTTTGAACTATAGGTTCTTGTAGATGGGAAAGAGCAGTTAACTCTTTTTCTACTATATTCTGGAAATCAGTCATCTGATCACACCTCGAGGGGATGGGATAGAAACGTGGATTAGGAATATTAAAGTGAGAAACCGCACAATGTGCATTAGAATTAGTACCATTATCACTTGATAAATCATGCAGATCTTGTAAAGCCATTTGCTCTTTAAATGACATAGGAGAAAAATACGTGTCGGCTGATGCATTTGAAACATTAGGAACATTCGAACCATTTTCATTTTGAAAAAAGTGGTTTTTTACTGCTAATTTTCGGATGAACTTGTTAACATCCAGTATAGTTTTAAATAGATCAAACCTCTTATTGGGAACAAAATTTAGACCCCTTTTTAAAACACTTATTTCACTACTGTTTAAAATGCATGCCGACATATTTATAACAGAAAAATTATTTTCATCAACATTTATTTCCTCTTTCCCCTTGTATAATGATTGTGTTGATACACATGGCTTTCTGTGTTTTCGGACGCTCCTCCTTGTTTTTTTCGATTTTTCTGAAAAAACGGCTGATTTTTCAAGTTTTTTGACATGCTTAATGAAGTAGATGGAGTGTCAAAGTTAGTATCGGACGTGTCCGTGTTATAATCTGTAGAATCCACATCAGTCGTTTCAAAGTCTGTAGAAGAAAAATTTACACGAGCGGAGTTGTTGCGTTTTTTATTATTTTTCAGTATGGATTTGGGACCAGCTTGAAAAAATCTCCTGGAATTATGCCAATTGTAGATTTTATTATCTTCATAATCCCTCAGATCTCGAACAAAGTAAAAGGAGTAGATCACAGTATTTGGACATGAATAAAAAACAAAAATAATTCCCAGAAGGAATTGTCGGTTGTTTTTTCAACAACATATAGCAAAAACTATTATGATGTAATTAAAATCATCAAAAAATATTTACCCATTTTATCTACAGATGATACATTATATCAAATCTTAAAAAATGGGGTTAAATTTGTTTCAAAAAGGAACATTACATTGGGATCTATGTTATCACCAAGTGACCACATGAACAGGTGCGGTTCCACTAATGGGGAAAAAAATGCCGGCAATTGGTTACCTAGTATAGGTTCGTTTAAATGTGGCCACAGAACTTGTGGACTTTGTGGCTATATGTTAAGCACAAAGGATTTTTCTTCATACACAGACAAAAAAACTTATAAAATAACGTCACTAATAAACTGCAGTTCAGACCATGTAGTTTATCTAATATATTGTACTATTTGTCAGTTGCAATATGTAGGCAGCACTTGTCGCCCACTTAGAAAAAGGATATCGGAACACATCTATGATGTGAATAATACCACCACTAGAAAATTATCAGGAGCGTCTCAGCATTTTCGCGACGCACATGCAGGTGATTTGAAAGGCATGAAAGTCAATGCCATTGAAAAAATTAAATTACCTAGAAGAGGTGGAAACTTGAAAGATATCCTTTTTCAAAGAGAAATAAAATGGATGTTTTTAATGGGCACAAGATTTCCTAAGGGTTTAAACAAAAGAAATGAATTGATGTTTGCATATTAATCTTGCTTATTATTATATATGTATATAGGTGTTATAGCACCATATGA
Organism: Anomaloglossus baeobatrachus; assembly: GCF_048569485.1. Lineage (NCBI taxonomy): Eukaryota > Metazoa > Chordata > Amphibia > Anura > Aromobatidae > Anomaloglossus > Anomaloglossus baeobatrachus. Next base: position 874,708,544 of record NC_134353.1, on the reverse strand, counting down.
AGTGATTCAACCTAATGGGTTAATGTTTTTTGTAATTATCTCGCTCTCTCCATCCATTTGACCACATGTTTGGGTTCAGCCCTTTTTAAACAGTTCTGTGACTAGATGGTTTAGAGACTGAATAAGAACTGGATGTTCGAAACGCGTCCTCTCTAACATGGGCTTGACCACCATAGCATGGACTTTTTAATGATGAGTAAATAAAGAAATTTCATTTTAAAGAACAAGATGCCTGGAGTTTTGTGCTGGTGAATTCCTCAATCTCTTCCTATATCCAGTGTGCGAGTGCTGTGTACTGTATATATATCCAGTGTGTGAGTGTTAAGTACTGTATATATATCCAGTGTGTGAGTGCTGCATACTGTATATATATCCAGTGTGTGAGTGCTGCGTACTATATATATCCAGTGTGTGAGTGCTGCGTACTGTATATATATCCAGTGTGTGAGTGCTACGTACTGTATATATATCCAGTGTGTGAGTGCTGCGTCCTGTATTTATATCCAGTGTGTGAGTGCTACGTACTGTATATATATCCAGTGTGTGAGTGCTGCGTACTATATATATCCAGTGTTCTAATGCTGCGTACTGTATATATATATCCAGTGTGCGAGTTCTGTGTACTGTATATACTGTATATATCCAGTGTGTGGTGCAGGTGGTATTCCTCCTGTATGTGAGAAGCATGTCATCATGTTATCAGTGTGGGTAATGGTGATGTAGTATTAAATTTCATGTAGTATTAAATTTCATGTATACTATATATACGTATATATACTATATATATGGATTATTAATTACAACACTGAATTTTTCCAGAGTGATTCTGTATTGGCTTAGGTCTGGACTGGTATTTGGACCATTAAATTCCTCATGGGCCGCCCAGTGTGGGAGTTTCTCTTTTCCTAATTGGCTATTTTCTATTAGAGTTATACAATCGATAAAGGCCAATAACACCCTGGTTCTGGTCTTCTCTTCAGCTTTAAATGGATCTGGATGCTGCCAATCAGCAGAATATAGTGTAGCCAGCACACACAATGTCCTAATACTATCCTGAGCAGGAATTACTGGCACAAAGCAAAAAGAGTAAGTCCATTGTCACGGATGTGTCTCAGCCTGTCACAGAGGTATTACGGCTAGCTGACATTCCAGTGGCAGCGAGTGGTAAAAGATCACAAAGATTGGCAGCACGTGTTGTTATCTTACCTTGGGGAACTGTCATTTTTTCCCCTCAGTTGCTATCCTCTGACTTCCTTTATTAACCTCACCCAGGGGTGGTTTGGGTGCAGTTTATAGCTGTGGTTGTCTCCTGTTGCTCCAGAGATGTCTGTGGTGGCTGCCTATTCCTCAGATAAGTGTTTGACGTTTGCTATCTACCCGGGCTCAGGTCATATCATTTGTGTTTCTCCTGTATTGTTTCCTTGTGTCTTCCTTCAGTGTTACTGGTGTTGACTAATGCTCATACACTCCATCCTTACTTAGGGTCCTTTTGCCAAGTGAAGACAGGGCCCCAGGTATCCAGCTCAGCAACAGGTGTGGAATCTGTATAAGGTCGGTGAGGGTGAGTTGCAGGCTGTTATCGGGGTCCTTTTCCATGGCAATAAGGCATACCTCTCCCCTTCCTTTGTGTTGTCTTATATGGCTGGTATACCCACTATGCTCTGCCATGACATACATGAGGTTTGTAGTAGCGATGGCTACTGATATCTGCAGGAGAGGAGCCCAGAAGGCTATTTATTGGACACTACTCACGAGTTTCTTAGTACAATGGTTCTTACAGTAAAATTGCTTGGAATATGCCATAGGAAGGCAGCTATCATGTTCTGGATGAGGTGATGACCAGTCATGGCCAAAAGTTTTAAGACTGACAAATATTTAGGTTTTCAGTTTACTGCTTCAGTGTTTTTAGATCTTTTAGTCAGATGTTTCTGTCGCAGGCGGAGGAGTGGATGCTGCGCTCTCCCACTGCTCGGGTCCGGCCGCTGCTGCTGTGGCTGCTCGGTGGTGGCTCGAGCGGTGGGCCGGATCCCGGGGACTCGAGCGGCGCCCCTCGCCCGTGAGTGAAAAGGGGGATTTTGATTGTGGGGGTTTTGATTATTGTCCGTGAAGCCACCCACGGTTGTGGTGATATTGGTGACACCACCGCTGCTCTAGACGGGGATCCCGGGAGCGGTGACAGGAAGCAGCTTTGTTGTTAGTTGTCCCCTCCATGGGTAGGGATGGATTGCAGGCGGGCTACGGGGCCTGGTGAGGTGCAGGGTCGCGGGGGCAGCGCTGTGCCGCACGGCACGGTGGTACTCACTCAGCCAATGATGAGGACACAGTTTTCGGTAAAACAAACGGCTGGATGGACGGGTCCCACAGGCGGCTGCGGTGTTGTTTCTCCCGGCAGGTTGGTGGTGACTGCCTTTCCCTACACCTATGTACAGTAGATGGTTCCAATGGGTTACCACCGGTAACCCGCTCCCCAGCTTGGATATGGGCTGGAGGAGCCCCTTTTGCCCGCAGGCTCTGGCCCTGAGAAACGGTTGCCTTGGCGGTGGCGGTGTCTCCCTCCCTTGGTTGGACTGTTGCCTTCTGTCGGGACTTGGCTGTTGGGAAACCCAGGAGGTTCCCTTCACTAACGAATTCGGCAAATTCACGGCGACTCCTAGCCTTGCCGGGGTCCGTAAGCCCCTGCCAGATGGTGCTGGCTTCTCCTTGCGTACAGGTCCGGTACCGCCGGGCCACCGCCCGTCCACGGTCATTACGGTAGACTCTGATAGGCCACTCCTGCAGACGGTCACCACCGTCTGCCAACCTTGCTCATCCGTCCGGGCCACACACCCGGACCAACTTCAGGCTCCTTAACTGCCACTTACCTCCTTCTACTTCAAACTCCACAACTAATCTGCCTGGTTTTCCCGCCTCCAGGACTGTGAACTCCTCGGTGGGCGGGGCCAACCGCCTGGCCCACCCCCTGGTGTGGACATCAGCCCCTGGAGGAAGGCAACAAGGGTTTTGTGTCTGACTTCGGTGTGCCTGACCGGGAGTGTGGGGTGTGTGGGTGTTGTTCTCTGTGGCCCCTGGCTTGTCCAGGGTGCCACATTCCCCCTTAGTTAAATGCAGACCGTCCGCGGGCTGCCCGTCCATCACCGGTTTTATTTTCACCAACTGAAAAATAGAAAACGGTAACACATAACAATTATAATAACATCTTCCCACATCGGGAGGTACTCTTACTTAAAACGTTGCGTAACGGTTACGGCTTCCGCTCTCTCCCACCCAAGCAACCTGGCCCTGATGCTGCCCCTAAGCAAACAGGCAGCACCCCTTGACCCCAGTCCAGCACAAGTTGCCCGAGCGGGTTCTGTCCTTTTCAGGGGACCCACGTCCATGGGGAACCCCTGAAACCCCCAGAGGATCGCCACCGGTTCCGGTGGTGGCTGGGCTCCAGCCTGCTCCACTGCGGGCCCTTCCTCCATTCTGCCTCTCCGGAGGCGGTCACGGTGAAAGCCACAACAACATTATTTACATGCCACTAGTTTCTGGTTGCCCTGCTAGTTCTCAGGCCTGTTCATAAGGAGTTCCTTATGTAAAATTGTAAGGGGGGTCCCAACGGGGACCAGTTGCCGGCAACGACCGGTTTCAAGCAGGCTGACAATCAGGTGCAAATCAGATGACTTCATCGGTAGATTATTCACTTATCATTTTCCAAAACTTTAAACACACTGGTGGTCCCAACGGGGACAAGGACAACGGTATTCCGCTGCCATCACTCTGAGTCCTCGGTATCACTTGGGGGTGGGAGCGCGGCGCACACACGGGCCTCCTGCCTGCCCCTCAACTTCGCATCCAGCGCAAACCACCCCCTCTCCCCGCAGTGCCGGGTGTATTTCACCAGGTCCCCTGGCATCAAGTTGCGGCCTGGGTGCTCTTCTGGCAGGTGGGCGTTAACGTCCCGCCGGGCTATGAAGACCTCGGCCTCCAGGCCTGGCTCATATATGAAGCCATAGCCCCGTTGGACATCAAACCGCCTCACCTGTCCTTCATACAGGGGGCCCCGGACATGGAAGGTCGCTTGTCTCAGGCTCTCCTTCTCCCGGATTGTACGGGCCACCATCTCTGACTTCTTCTTTTCCCATTCTGCGATCTCCGGGCCCAACGGTACCGGCTCCGTATCCCAGTACGGTGCTGCTGCGAGCTCCGGCGCACGGGTCGGGCCCCGCGAGACCTTACGGACACTGCCCACCACTGGCGATCTGGGTGGAAGGTCCCGCGGTGACTTGGCCTGGGGTGCTGCTTTGCAGCTACAACCCGGCGCAACCTCAGACGAGGTGTGGGGGATGGGCACAGGGGCTTTCTTCCGCTGGGCCTTCTGCATGGAGTGGCCTGTCGGCTCCGGCTCGGGGGAAGTCGCTGTAAATGCCTCCGGCTCAGGCTTCTGGGCTTTCCAAGGAAGCACCTCCGGTCGGCTACAGGCCCCAGCTACAGGTTGGTCCGCCTGGGCGGACATGCGGGGTATCGCTACCGGTTGCGGGGGTAGCGGGCCTAGTGGCGGGGTCATGGCAGCCGGGACGGGTAGCGAACGAGGCAACAGGGCGAGCGGGTTCAGACCGGGTCCCGCAGCCGCGATGACCGACCCACTAGGGGTATCGGGGCGTGGGTCACTCACCTACCCTTCCGCAACTTCCTCCTCGCGTCTCCGCACGGTCGCTATGACCTCCGTCATGTCGGTCTCCCACTCCTCCAAGAGGAGCTGCATTTTGACCTGCAGCCTCTGTTGGAGCTGCGCGGTCCGGATCTCCACCCACGCCGCGGTTCCAGGCGCGGGGGCTACGGTGCTACGGGACAGCATGTACATCTTGCTGGTGGCCTCTCCCAGGAACAAGATGGCCGCAGTGTCCTGGCGTCCCTGCTTTTATAGCCGCGCTCACATGCAACCAGCCGCCATTTCGTCCCCCTTAGTCTCTTTCCGGCTCCTCCTCTACAGGGGCGGGGTTTTGGCCTTCGCACCTTTACTACTCGAGGAGACGCTCGAGCGGGAATTCTTCGCGCCCAAGATGGCGGCTTTTCAAATTTTCCGGCCGGACACCTCCGGCGGTCACACAAGGCGCACTTCCACCAGTCGGTAGAACGGTAGGATCCTGTTCGTGACGCCAAGTTGTCGCGGGCGGAGGAGGGGACGCTGCGCTCTCCCACTGCTCGGGTCCGGCCGCTGCTGCTGCGGCTGCTCGGTGGTGGCTCGAGCGGTGGGCCGGATCCCGGGGACTCGAGGGGCGCTCCTCGGCCGTGAGTGAAAAGGGGGATTTTGATTGTGGGGATTTTGATTATTGTCCATGACGCCACCCACGGTTGTGGTGATATTGGTGACACCACCGCTGCTCTAGACGGGGATCCCGGGAGCGGTGACAGGGAGCAGCTTTGTTGTTAGTTCTCCCCTCCGTGGGTAGGGGGTTGGTTGTCCCGGGGCCCGGTGATGGGGTAGGGATGGATTGCAGGCGGGCTACGGGGCCTGGTGAGGTGCAGGGTTGCGGGGGCAGCGCTGTGCCGCACGGCACGGTGGTACTCACTCAGCCAATGATGAGGACACAGTTCTCAGTAAAACAAACGGCTGGATGGACGGGTCCCACAGGCGGCTGCGGTGTTGTTTCTCCCGGCAGGTTGGTGGTGACTGCCTTTCCCTGCACCTATGTACGGTAGATGGTTCCAATGGGTTCCCACCGGTAACCCGCTCCCCAACTTGGATATGGGCTGGAGGAGCCCCTTTTGCCCGCAGACTCTGAGCCTGAGAAATGGTTGCCTTGGCGGTGGCGGTGTCTCCCTCCCTTGGTTGGACTGTTGCCTTCTGTCGGGACTTGGCTGTTGGGAAACCCAGGAGGTTCCCTTCACTAACGAATTCGGCAAAATCACGGCGACTCCTAGCCTTGCCGGGGTCCGTAAGCCCCTGCCAGATGGTGCTGGCTTCTCCTTGCGTACCGGTCCGGTACCGCCGGGCCACCGCCCGTCCACGGTCCTTACGGTAGACACCGATGGGCCACTCATGCAGACGGTCACCACCGTCTGCCAACCTTGCTGATCCGTCCGGGCCACACACCTGGACCAACTTCAGGCTCCTAAACTGCCACTTTCCTCCTTCTACTTCAAACTCCACAACTAATCTGCCTGGTTTTCCCGCCTCCAGGACTGTGAACTCCTCGGTGGTCGGGGCCAACCGCCTGGCCCACCCCCTGGTGTGGACATCAGCCCCTGGAGGAAGGCAACAAGGGTTTTGTGTCTGACTTCGGTGTGCCTGACCGGGAGTGTGGGGTGTGTGGGTGTTGTTCTCTGTGGCCCCTGGCTTGTCCAGGGCGCCACATTTCTATGGTTACTGGAGTACAGTTATCAACATTTCAAATTTTTAAACTTTCAGTGGTAAATACATCAATTTATGCAATGACTCAATATTTACATTGTTGATCCTAATTTTTCAAGACTTCTGCCCTTTCCCCTGGACCAAATTCTGACTGTTAACAACTAATTCTTGTCTAATTGGTGCTTGAGGTTTCTCACAATTTCTGTGTATTCCTTTGTCCACCCACTTTTTGATGATGGATAACCACAGCTTCTCAATTGGCTGGATCTCTGGGGAGTTTCCTAGTCATGAGCCCAATATGTCAATGTTTTGTTCACCGAGCCACTTAGTTATTCCTTTTGACTTTTGAGATGGTCTCCATCATGCTGGAAAAGGAAATGTTCATCACCACATTGCTACTGGATTAATGGTACAAGTTGCTCTTGGAGAAGGTTTAAATACAACTCTTTATTTATGCTAGTGTTCTAAGGCAAAATTGTGGATGAGCTCCCTCGGTAGATGAAAAGTATCCTACAGATCATAAACTAGTCAGAGCTCTCACGTCTCATTGGTTACTTATATGTCCGAAAGCAAGGAGAAAGAAGCCGGCAGTGATTGGGTACAACGTCTCAATATCACGTGTGCCCCGCGAACTGTGACAGCAGCGGAGGGGAGTATAGGCTTTTTTTATTTCAATGGGGGCAAACATGGAGAATGAGAAGTTGTTTCAGGAAATCCAGATGTCCATTAGCTGCCATGAACAGACTCTGACCCTGTCTTTTATATTACAGCATCTAAAGCCCCCATCACACATAGCGAGATCGCTGAAACGTCACAGGTTTTCTGACGTATCATCGACCTCGCCAGCGATATCGCTGTGTGTGACAAGCAGCAGCGAGCGGTCCCCCTGCTGCGAGGTCGCTGATCGCGACACAACGATCAAGACCATTTTTTGCTCGTTGGTCTCCGCTGTGCAGCACGAGCGCCGGTTCTGAGTGTGCAGGGAGCATAGGCGGATTATAATGAGGGCAATCTGGGCTACCGCCCGGGGGCCCGTGCTCAGAAAAGTAAATTGCCCCCATTATAATCCGCATGAAACATTGAGCTGCTGGGTCATCCGCCCGTCCTGCAGCACATCAGCAGGATGAGGGCGGCATCCGGGTATTACAATCATGACTCCTGTAGGGACCCCGTGAGAGAAGCCAGGAGGGGGCAGGGCCGCTGACAGCCCGGGCCCCTCCTCTTTCATTCCTCTGCTCACCGGGCCCCAGGGGACGCGGCCACGATCAGGGCAGTGAGAGGGGCCGGGGTCGCTCATAGAGAGCTGTTCTCTCTGCTCTGATCTATGTGATGATCGGTGCAGAGGAGGACTGGAAATGTACTGGAGCAGAACGGAGGCTGAGATGAAGGACCTTACCTGATCACATGACCGGTGATGTGGCAGGTCCTGTTATTCAGCTGCTGCAGCCTCCGTGTAGCTCCCAGTGTCTGCTCTCCTGCACTGCAACGGTCAGGAGCTGCAAGATGAGGTAATGTATAGTGTGTGTAAGGAAATGTGCTTGTTGTAGGGCTGTGTGTGTATATGTGCATGTAGTCTGTCTGTCTGTCTCTTTCTCTGTCTGTCTCTCTCTGTCTTTCTATCTCCTTCCCTGCCTGGCAGTCTCTGTGTGTCTCCTTCCCTGCCTGGCAGTCTCTGTGTGTCTCCTTCCCTGCCTGGCAGTCTCTGTCTGTCTCTTTCCCTGGCTGGCAGTCTGTCTGTCTCTTTCCCTGGCTGGCAGTCTGTCTGTCTCTTTCCCTGCCTGGCAGTCTCTGTCTGTCTGTCTCTTTCTCTGCCTGGCAGTCTCTGTCTGTCTGTCTGTCTCTTTCCCTGCCTGGCAGTCTCTGTCTTTCTGTCTCTTTCCCAGCCTGGCAGTCTCTGTCTGTCTGTCTCTTTCCCTACCTGTCAGTCTCTGTCTGTCTGTCTCTTTCCCTGCCTTGCAGTCTCTGTCTGTCTGTCTCTTTCCCTGCCTTGCAGTCTCTGTCTGTCTGTCTCTTTCCCTGCCTGGCAGTCTCTGTCTCTCTGTCTCTTTCCCTGCCTGGCAGTCTCTGTCTGTCTCTTTCCCTGCCTGGCAGTCTCTGTCTGTCTCTTTCCCTGCCTGGCAGTCTTCGTTTGTCTCTTTTCCTGGCTGGCAGTCTCTGTCTGTCTGTCTCTTTCCTTGCCTCACAGTCTGTCTGTCTTTTTCCCTGCCTGGCAGTCTCTGTCTGTCTCTTTCCTTGCCTGGCAGTCTGTCTGTCTCTTTCCCTGCCTGGCAGTCTCTGTCTGTCTCTTTCCTTGATTCACAACCCCGTGGGTGGCGTCACAACCGACATCCCACCACCAAACCTCCCCCCTTTTCACTCGTGGGCGAGGAGGCGCTGCTCGAGCCCCCGGGTCCGGCCCCGTGCTCGAGCCACCGAAGAGCAGAAGCACCGGACCCGAGCGCCAGAGATTCCACAGGCGAGCGGCGTTCCCCAAAAACCCCTCTCCGCCCGTGACATGTATATGTATTGTGTGTGTATGTATGTATGTATGTATGTACGAGTGTATGTATGTGTGTATATGTCTACTAAAGGAATCCACACTGTCACATTTACAATCACGATATTTTGCACAGACACCCCATTTAACTCAGGGAATGTCATAAACTATGTTTGAGGGGAAAATTTAACCCCGTGCTATAGTTATTTGCCAAAAAACCTCCTTACATTAAAGTCAATGGAGCTGGAAGCTACTGGTCATTAATAGAAGCTGTAATTGGTTGCTATAGGCAACGAAGGACATTATTAGTATAAGAAGCTTATGATATCAGTGGAGAGACGGAAAGAAAAGGAAAGAGAGAAAGGGAAAGAGACAGAGACAGCCAGGGAAAGAGACAGACAGACTGCCAGGCAAGGAAAGAGACAGGCAGACAGACTGCCAGGCAGGGAAAGAGACAGACAGACAGACTGCCAGGCAAGGAAAGAGACAGTTACAAAATTTCTCGCAAAAAATTGATGAAAGGAGAGCTAAAACTGATTCACAGACTAAAAAACTCCCTAATTTTATAAAATTTTATTTTATTAACAGAAGCAATCAGATAAAAAACACTTCCACAGTATATTGCAAACAATCCATTTAGTGCCAAACAAACAATAGAGACATATATCCCCCTTCTGATTATATTCCTGTGTTTCCCCTATTTAGGAGCAAAAACAAAAACAAATGTCAGTTAGGCATAACACAAAATTATATCCTAAACAGTCCTATAGTCAAGGGTCCTACAGTCAAGATCCCTAAGGGCAACACTTTACCCTAGATTAGTTGATTCTGCGTTGAGATATAGTTCTGAATATATTGCCAATTACTATATTTGTGAGGAGGTTGTAATATTATCAACCCTCAACCCCTAATCGACCCGACACGTTTCCCCTCCCAACAGGAAGTTCTTCAGGGGTCATTCAAAGGCAGAATGATACATATACTATACAAATTATCCTCCAATTATATAGTAGGTATAGACATCATTTTTGTAATCTCCTCATATAGAAAATGATACATATACTATACAAAGTATTCTCAAGTTATATAGTAGATGGTAACATGATCATTATAATCTCCTCTGGTTATAGCGCATTTTCAGAGTCCAAAAGTTGTCAGGTGATGCAGAATTTCATAAGGTATCAATGTAGATGTTACAAGACAACTTATTTATTTCTCTTAATGTTATTTATCACCTCGCCTGGAACAAAGGTGTAGTTTCTAGGTGAATGACGATGTCACCTATTTATGACATGTCCATTCATGATTCCCTTTCAAAAAGCATTTTTTTCTTTTTCTGACAATGCGATGGATAGACTAAGATTCCCTCCAGGAGATAATTAATAAATATATCCGGTCCAAAAGGTTTGGAGACTCTGCATAATGTAACAGCCTGTAGCTAGGGCTCCTTGTGATGCTAGGAGCGTTCCCAGTCTCTGCAAACCCACGTGGAGGCAGAGTAAACGCTACGTTTACTCTGCCTCCACGTGGGTTTGCAGAGTCTGGGAACGCTCCTAGCATCACAAGGAGCCCTAGCTACAGGCTGTTACATTATGCAGAGTCTCCAAACCTTTTGGACCGGATATATTTATTAATTATCTCCTGGAGGGAATCTTAGTCTATCCATCGCATTGTCAGAAAAAGAAAAAAATGCTTTTTGAAAGGGAATCATGAATGGACATGTCATAAATAGGTGACATCGTCATTCACCTAGAATCTACAACTTTGTTCCAGGCGAGGTGATAAATAACATTAAGAGAAATAAATAAGTTGTCTTGTAACATCTACATTGATACCTTATGAAATTCTGCATCACCTGACAACTTTTGTATTCTGAGAATGCTCTATAACAAAACGCAGTGGCGTAGCAAAGGGGGGGCGGAGGGGGCGGTCCGCCCCGAGCGGCACGTGTCGGGGGCGGCATTTTGGCCACTCGCCTTCAGTTCTGCTGCCCCCGGGCCGAGTTCCATGGACTGCAGCTCTCGGCAGGAAACTGTGGCTGCCGTTCCTTTAAGACCACAGTTTCCTCCTGGTTTGAGCTTCATCTGTGGGCGGAGCTACCACACGGCCTGCTCAGTCTCACAGATGGAGGTGCAGTGCCCGCCAGCGACCTCCGGCACTGTGTTGGTCCCCTCTCCTCCATGACCGAGCGGTAAGTGCTACTCCTCCCCCCCTCGACCTGTATACTCCCTCCCAGCCACCCATTTTATGGGCCCCAGTGAGCTGCATGGGCTTTCCCCCCCCCTGGAGCCATGTGTGCGGACCCCCAGGAGCCGCGTGTGCGGGCCCCCAGGAGCCGTGTGTGCGGGGCCCCAAAAGCTGCGTGTGTGTCTATATGTGCAGCAGAGTTGTGTGTGTATGTATGTATGCATGCAGTAGAGCTGTGTGTGTCTGTCTGTATGTGGCAGAGTTGTGTATGTGTGTGTGTATGTATGTATGTATGCATGTATGCAGCAGCTACAGAGTTATGTGTGTCTGTATGTATGCAGCAGCTACAGATTTGTGTGTGTCTGTATTCATGCAGCAGCTACAGAGTTGTGTGTGTCTGTATGTATGCATGTATGCATCAGCTACAGAGTTGTGTGTGTCTGTATGTATGTAGCAGCTGCTGCAGAGTTGTGTGTGTCTGTATGTATGTAGCAGAGTTGTGTGTGTGTATGTATGTATGCATGTATGCAGCAGCTACAGAATTGTGTGTCTGTATGTATGCATGTATGCAGCAGCTACAGAGTTGTGTGTGTCTGCATGTATGTAGCAGCTGCAGAGTTGTGTGTGTCTGTCTGTATGTAGCAGAGTTGTGTGTATCTGTATGTATGCATGTATGCAGCAGCTGCAGAGTTGTGTGTGTCTGTATGTAGCAGCTGCAGAGTTGTGTGTGTCTGTATGTATGTAGCAGAGTTGTGTGTGTCTGTATGTATGCAGCAGCTACAGAATTGTGTGTGTCTGTATGTATGCATGTATGCAGCAGCTACAGAGTTGTGTGTGTCTGTATGTATGTAGCAACTGCAGAGCTGTGTGTGTCTGTATGTATGCAGCAGAGCTGTGTGTGTCTGTATGTATGCAGCAGAGCTGTGTGTGTATAATAGGCCTACATGTGTGTAAAAAGGTGAAAGTCTAGGACTAATAGCAGTAGTCTACAATTAGATCTTTGATTGTAGTTCCATGAAAAATAAATATTTTGATGGTTTTCCGGATTTTTGAAAGTTTCTGGATTATCGACGGTCAACGGAGGGGGGTGGCAAATTTGACGACCGCCCCGGGCGGCAAAAGCAGTAGCTACGCCACTGACCAGAGGAGATTATAATGATCATGTTACCATCTACTATATAATTTGAGAATAATTTGTATAGTATATGTATCATTTTCTATATGAGGAGATTACAAAAATTATGTCTATACCTACTATATAATTGGAGGATAATTTGTATAGTATATGTATCATTCTGCCTTTGAATGACCCCTGAAGAACCTCCAGTTGGGAGGGGAAACGTGTCGGGTCGATTAGGGGTTGAGGGTTGATAATATTACAACCTCCTCACAAATATAGTAATTGGCAATATATTCAGAACTATATCTCAACGCAGAATCAACTAATCTAGGGTAAAGTGTTGCCCTTAGGGATCTTGACTGTAGGACCCTTGACTATAGGACTGTTTAGGATATAATTTTGTGTTATGCCTAACTGACATTTGTTTTTGTTTATTGCTCCTAAATAGGGGAAACACAGGAATATAATCAGAAGGGGGATATATGTCTCTATTGTTTGTTTGGCACTAAATGGATTGTTTGCTATATACTGTGGAAGTGTTTTTTATCTGATTGCTTCTGTTAATAAAATTAAATTTTATAAAATTAAGGAGTTTTTTAGTCTGGAAATCAGTTTTAGCTCTCCTTTCATCAATTTTTTGTGAGAAATTTTGTAACTGTCTCTTTCCTTGCCTGGCAGTCTGTCTGTCTCTTTCCCTGCCTGGCAGTCTGTCTGTCTGTCTGTTTCCTTGCCTGGCAGTCTGTCTGTCTCTTTCCCTGCCTGGCAGTCTGTCTGTCTGTCTCTTTCCTTGCCTGGCAGTCTGTCTGTCTCTTTCCCTGGCTGTCTCTGTCTCTTTCCCTTTCTCCCTTTCCTTTTCTATCCTTCTCTCCACTGATATCATAAGCTTCTTATACTAATAATGTCCTTCGTTGCCTATAGCAACCAATTACAGCTTCTATTAATGACCTGTAGCTTCCAGCTCCATTGACTTTAATGTAAGGAGTTTTTTTGGCAAATAACTATAGCACGGGGTTAAATTTTCCCCTCAAACATAGTCTATGACATTCCCTGAGTTAAATGGGGTGTCTGTGCAAAATATCGTGATTGTAAATGTGACCGTGTGGATTCCTTTAGTAGACATACACACACACACACATACATACACTCGTACATACATACATACATACACACACAATACATATACATGACGCGGGCGGAGAGGGGTTTTTGGGGAACGCTGCTCGTCTGGGGAATCTCTGGCGCTTGGGTCCGGTGCTTCTGCTCCTCGGTGGCTCGAGCACGGGGCCGAACCCGGGGGCTCGAGCAGCGCCTCCTCGCCCACGAGTGAAAAGGGGGGAGGTTTGGTGGTGGGATGTCGGTTGTGACGCCACCCACGGGGTTGTGGTGATGGTGGGCACCACCGCTGCTGGTGACGGGGGTTCCGCGAGCAATGGTGGGGAGCAGCTGAGGTGTTGGCCCCTCCGTGAGTAGGGGCGGTTGGTCCCGGGGCCCGGGTTGGGGGGGTCGGATGGATGTATGTTGGTGGGTAGGGGCTAGGTGCAGGTGCCGATGCGGGGAGGCAGCGCGGATGCGGGGCAGCGGTGCAGCGCTGTGCCGGATGGCACTGGTGTACTCACTCAGGTAGTCAATGACAGAGTCTCTGGTAAACCAAACGGCTGGATGGACGGGGCCCACAGTCGGCTGCGGTTTCTTCACATTCCCCGGATGGGTTGATGGCGGCTGTCTTTCCCTGCACCTGTGTGTAAGTGTTTGACCCCTATGGATTCCCACGGGTGGTCGGCTCCCCGGCTTGTACGTGTCGGGAGCGCCCGTTTTGCCCGCAGGCGCTGGCCCTTGGATCTCTGGCCGTTGGCGGTGGCTCTTACCCGCCGGGTTGGGCTGTTGCCTTCTGACGGGACTTGGGTGGGAATGAACCCCTGAGGTCCAGAACGCAATCAGAGAATTTGACCGTTACTGCGGCTTCCGAGCCTAGTCGGGGTCTGAGTACCCTGCCTTGGTGCTTAGCTTCACTTCGCTCCCCGGTTCGGTACCGGCGGGCCACCGCCCGACCCCGGTCCTACGGTTCCGCAGACGTCCACTAACTCCTGCAGACGGCCACCACCGTCTGCCGACCTTGCTGACTGTGCCTGGGCTCCGACCCAGACACACACAGTCTCTCCACTTCAACCTCCAACTCCACACTCCTCTACACCAACTGAACCTGACTCCTTCACTCAACTGTCTGCTTTTTCCCGGCTCCAGGCCTGTGAAACTCCTCGGTGGGTGGGGCCAACCGTCTGGCTCCGCCCCACCTGGTGTGGACATCAGACCCTGCAGGAGGCAACAAGGGTTTTGTTTGACGGATGTTCCCTACCAGGGGAGGGTGTGTGTGTGTATGTGATGTTACTCTGTGACCCCTGGGGTCCAGGGCGTCACATACATACATATACACACTCAGCTTTATATATTAGATATACACATATGGCTGACGATTCTGACTGGGGCTCATCATTTTGATGACCTGAGAAACGGAAAATGGAGGGGCACACACAGTGTGCAGGCCGGAGACATCTGCCCATACCAATTCCAAACCCATATATTTTCACTACTACAATAAGGCCATGTTCACACATTGAGTATTTGGGGAGGTTTTATTACCTCAGTATTTTGTACAGATACGGAGGTAAAAAACTCACCCAATGCTGACCGTGCACACATGGCCTTACAAATAATGAGGTAAAAAACTAACTAAATACTCAATGTGTGCACGTGGTCCAAGGCCTTGTGCACACGTTCAGTATTAGAGTTTTTGTTACCTTAGTATTTAAGCTATGTTCACATAGGGCGGTTTTGCAGTTTTTTTTCTTTGTGGTATTTTTTTAATTGGTTTAATGTAAATACATGCTAATAACAAACTGCAGCTTTTGCTCAAATTTTGCTGCAGAAAAAAAACACCCTGTGTGAACAAAGCCTAAGGTCATGTGTCATGATCAGTATTGGTGAGTTTTTACCTCAGTATCTGTAAGGCTATGTTCACACATCAGTTTTTTGGCATCAGGCACAATCCGGCGTGTGCTTGATGCAACAGATCCAGCGCAGAATGTGCAAAAACGGATGCGCCGGATCCTTTTTTTTTTTTTTACGGATCCGGTATATAGTCTCCGTGATTAGATATACATTTTAGAGAGGCAACGAAACAAACGTGACTGTGAGTCAGACTGTGTAGCAATGTTTGCATAGTGTGTACTTATCACATACAGTAGAAACCAAAAGTTTGGACATACCTTCTCATCTCTAGAACAACTATTAAGAGGAGACTTTGTGCAGCAGGCCTTCATGGTAAAATAGCTGCTAGGAAAGCTCTGCTAAGAACAGGCAACAAGCAGAAGAGACTTGTTTGGGCTAAAGAACACAATGAATGGACATTAGACCAGTGGAAATCTGTGCTTTGGTCTGATGAGTCCAAATTTGAGATCTTTGGATCCAACCACCGTGTCTTTGTAGAAAAGGTGAACGGATGGACTCTACATGGCTGGTTCCCACCATGAAGCATGGAGGAGGAGGTGTGATGGTGTGGGGGTGCTTTACTGGTGACACTGTTGGGGATTTATTCAAAATTGAAGGCATACTAAACCAGCATGCCTACCACAGCATCTTGCAGCGGCATGCTATTCCATCCGGTTTCCGTTTATTTGGACCATCATTTATTTTTCAACAGGACAATGACCCCAAACACACCTCCAGGCTATTTGACTAAGAAGGAGAGTGATGGGATGCTACGCCAGATGACCTGGCCTCCACAGTCACCAGACCTGAACCCAATTGAGATGGTTTGGGGTGAGCTGGACCGCAGAGTGAAGGCAAAAGGGCCAGCAAGTGCTAAGCATCTCTGGGAACTCCTTCAAGACTGTTGGAAGATCATTTCCGGTGACTACCTCTTGAAGCTCATCAAGAGAATGCCAAGAGTGTGCAAAGCAGTAATCAAAGCAAAAGGTGGCTACTTTGAAGAACTTAGTACTGTATCATTTGATGGTTTTTGCCACTGCACTTGGGGACACATTCAAAGTTTTCCCAATTTTCCGGACTGACTGACCTTCATGTCTTAAAGTAATGATGGCCACTCGTTTTTCTTTACTTAGCTGCTTTTTTCTTGCCATAATACAAATTCTAACAGTCTATTCAGTAGGACTATCAGCTGTGTATCCACCAGACTTCTGCACAACACAACTGATGGTCCCAACCCCATTTATACGGCAAGAAATCCCACTTATTAAACCTGACAGGGCACACCTGTGGTTTGAAAACCATTTCCGGTGACTACCTCTTGAAGCTCATCAAGAGAATGCCAAGAGTGTGCAAAGCAGTAATCAAAGCAAAAGGTGGCGACTTTGAAGAACCTAGAATATAAGATATTTTTTCAGTTGTTTCACACTTTTTTTAGTATTTCATTCCACACGTTTTAATTCATAGTTTTGATGCCTTCAATGCAAATCTACAATTTTCAGAGTCATGAAAATAAAGAAAACTCTTTGAATGAGGAGGTGTGTCCAAACTTTTGGTCAGTACTGTATGTTAATAACTTTTACAATGTTCTTTAAATGTTTGCCTTAAAGGTTAAGAATCAGAAACAATAGAACTTAGTGAGACTATAGAAGAAGTAATTAGGGTTGTGCAGTGAGATCGCACCATGGTCTGGTGTGATGTCATGAACTACCTGTAAAATTACTCCAGTTCTGCACAAACTGGTAATAAGGAACAAGCCAGCTGCAAAATATCATGTGGAAGTGTAAAGGTGAAGTGCAAAGATGCCTATTTCCTTATTTTTTGTGTACACAGACAGGATATATTCACACACAGAGCAGTAGGGTTAGGGCTACCTAGTGGCTTTGGCTGTCTGACAATAAAGGTATGTGCACACGTATTTGGTGTCAAACTTTCTGCACCACTTTTGCATCTCTTAGGCCACTTTCACACTGCTTTTCTCTCCCCATTCAGTGGTCCCGTTGAGGCTTCTGTCCAAACTCCACGCAAGACGGGTTTCGGAAGTATGCGCCAACGGGGCCATTGACTATAATGACGGAGACGAAGTCACCGTGTGCAGTGTCGTGCACCATTTTTGGGAATGTACATCAATTGGAGGTGGACACTCAAACATAGTAGACTTCGTCTGAGTGTCCGCCTCCAGTAGGCGTATACCCCCATTTTTGGTGCACAACATAGCACACGGTGACTCCACCTGCACCATTATATTCTAAAACCCTAGCGGGAAGTTCAGACAGAAGCCCCTATCGGACCACTGAACAGTGAGAGGAACGCCGTGTGAAAGTGGCCTTAGCAGGAAAAAACAGAACATAAAATACAGTACATGTGTTTTTGCCACTTTTTTACATGCGTTCTTGGTGCAGATTTTTCCCCATTCATTAGTATGGGGGAAATCTGCAGCAAAACTGTTGATAGAAGTGACATGCTGCAGATTTAAATCTGCGAGTGAAAAATAAGCAACATGTGCATGACAGTTCCAGATTCTAAATTTCCTTTGCTGGCATCAGGAAAATCTTTATGGTTTTGGAGCACCCCACGGAGTCTGTGGAATACTCGTCACCGAGCCGGTGAAGGGTTAGGGGATGTCACGGGTGGCCCTGCCCGGTTTCGTGACCCTGAGGTGTCCACAGTAAGGGATGGATGGTGTCACGGCCGGGCGGTCGGGCCGACCCAGGAGGTGGATCCACTGGACCGAACTCTTAAGATGGTGGTAGGGAGTCCGGCAGCTGAAGCACTGATGGGCAGCAGAACAGTCCGTGCAAGTGAAGGCAGCGGAGGAGTCCCTGGGACCACGGTGTCACAGATGGTAGTCCTGGTGACGTAGCTCAGGTTCGGAAGCCGAGATGATATCAGGCGGGGTCCGGAACCTCAGGAGCGAGATGACGGGTCACCGCAGGGATCCGAGATGGTACGGACTGTCAGATGGCAGACGGACAGTGTGCGGGGTTCAGGATACGGCAGACGGGATGGCGAGGCAGGTACGGCTCTACAAAGAGAGATAGGTGAGTACAGGCACATAAACACCAGGAGACCTGACTCCTAGCTCAGGGAACACGAAGATCAGGCCCCGCCCCCTTGGACACTAACCCCCTTTATACCCAGTACCTGTTCAACCTCATTTCCTGTTCATGGACGCTGGCCCTTTAAGAAAGGGTCAGTGACCGCGCGCGCGCCCTAACGCGCATGCGCGCCGCCCGGGTGCCAGAAGCCAGGGAAGGAGGCTGAGGGGAGGACGCAGGGGAGCCGGCCAGGTCCTGGGAAGCCGTCGGGCGCCGGGATCGGGGACCAGGGGGCCTGGGACGGACGGAATCCGGGGGCTGAGGAGCGGGCAGCGTGGCAGGTGAGCCGGGGAGCGGGGGTGAGGACCCGGGGAGCGTGACAGTACCCCCCCCCCCCACGCCCCACCCCGCAACCGGGACATGAAGGCACGGATAAGAGGAGTGCCCACGTTCTCCCTGGGCTCCCAAGACCTATCCTCAGGACCATACCCCTCCCAGTCCACCAGGAAGAACTGCCGACCTCGTACGGTCTTCATGGCCACGATATCCCTTACCGCATAGATGTCGTCATCGGCAATAGGTGGAGGGGCCGGACTGGCAGCATTGGAGAAGGGACCAAGGACAACCGGCTTGAGCAGGGAGACGTGGAATGAGTTGGGTATCCTCATCGTGGCCGGGAGCTGTAGCTTGTAGGAAACCTCATTGATCTTGCTGAGGACTTTAAACGGCCCAATGTAGCGAGGACCCAGCTTGTATGACGGTATCTTCAGGCGGACGTACTGGGAAGCAAGCCAGACGAGGTCTCCAGGAGAGAAACACGGAGGGTCTAGACGCCTTTTGTCAGCGTGTTTCTTCATCCGCTGGGAAGCGCGTCCAAGGGACGCCTTGACAGAGTCCCAAATGGTAGCGAAGTCACGGGCTACAGTATCAGCCGCAGGGACATCCGAAGAAGGGGATATAGGCAATGGAACGGAGGGCTGAAGTCCGTAAACGACATGGAAGGGAGATTTGGAGGACGACTCACTGATGTGGTGGTTATGTGAGAACTCAGCCCAAGGCAGAAGCGTGGACCAGTCGTCGTGATGGGTGTTGACATAGTGACGTAAGAAGGATGTCAAGATTTGATTGACCCTCTCCACTTGGCCATTAGACTGAGGATGGTATGCGGAAGAAAAGTCCAGAGTTACTCCCAGGTGTTTGCAGAGCGCCCTCCAGAAGCGGGAGGTGAACTGAGTTCCTCTGTCGGACACGATGTGGGATGGAAAGCCATGCAAGCGGAAGATGTGATGGATATAGGCTTCCGCGAGTTCCTGAGCAGAGGGCAGTCCAGCCATGGGGATGAAGTGGGCCATTTTGGAGAACCGGTCCACCACGACCCATATGACTGTGTGTCCAGAGGATAATGGCAAGTCCGTAATAAAGTCCATCGCAATGTGTTGCCAGGGAACTGAGGGTATCGGTAGAGGCAGAAGACGGCCATAGGGCAGGTGTTTGGGCGTCTTGTTCCTGGCACAAGAGGAGCAGGCAGAGACAAAGGCGGCGACGTCAGTGCGAAGGGATGGCCACCAGTAATGGCGTACAATCGCACCCCATGTTCTCTTCTGGCCTGCATGGCCGGCTGTTTTTGAGGCATGACCCCAGTGTAACACTTTTTGCCTGTCGGTCTCCGAGACATAGGTCTTCCCGGGTGGTATTTGGGCCAGAGTGACGGGAGCCACCGGAACAATCTTGCTAGGAGGGATGATAGGTTGGGTAGTCTCTTCCTCCTGCTCCATGGACATGAGGGACCTAGACAAGGCATCGGCGCGTACATTCTTGTCCGCGGGTCGGAAGTGGAGCTGGAAGTCAAACCTGGCAAAGAATAAGGACCACCTGGCTTGCCGCGGGTTCAGTCGCTGAGCGGACCGCAGGTATTCCAGGTTCTTGTGGTCCGTGTAGATGGTCACGGGGTACACTGCTCCTTCCAGGAGGTAGCGCCACTCCTCCAGAGCTAGTTTGACCGCCAATAATTCTCGGTCACCGATGGTGTAATTCCGTTCTGGTGCTGAGAAGCTCTTAGAAAAGAAACCGCAAGTCACCATCTTCCCGGAGGAGGATTTTTGCATGAGCACTGCTCCGGCTCCTGAGGAGGAGGCATCCACCTCCAAGGTGAACTGGCGGTTTAACTCCGGTCGGTGGAGTACAGGAGAGGAGGCGAAAGCTCGCTTCAAAGAGCAAAACGCGGCGTCGGCCGCAGGTGACCAGTCCTTTGGTTTAGCCTCCTTTTTGGTCAAAGCGGAGAGAGGGGCAGTCAGGGCGGAGAAGTGCGGGATAAACTGGCGGTAGTAGTTGGCGAATCTCAGGAACCGTTGGATTGCCTTCAGTCCCGAAGGAGGAGGCCAGTTGAGTATGGAGGAGACCTTCTTTGGATCCATCTGCAACCCAGTACCCGAGATGATGTATCCCAGGAAAGGGAGAGAAGACTGCTCAAAGACGCACTTCTCATATTTGGCGTAGAGACGATTCTCTCTCAGTCTTTGTAGGACCAGCTTTACGTTCTCTCTGTGGGTCTGGAGGTCCGGAGAGAAGACAAGGATGTCATCCAGATAAACTACTACACAGAGGTAGAGGAGGTCCCGGAATATGTCGTTCACCAGTTCTTGGAATACGGCAGGAGCGTTACACAGACCGAAGGGCATCACGCAGTATTCGTAGTGCCCGTCGCGAGTATTAAATGCGGTCTTCCATTCGTCCCCAGAGCGGATACGAACTAGGTTGTAGGCACCCCGAAGATCCAGTTTGGTGAACACACGGGCTCCTCTGAGCCGGTCGAACAATTCGGGGATGAGCGGTAAGGGGTACTTGTTTTTTATGGTGATCTGATTCAAGCCCCAGTAGTCAATGCATGGGCGTAGGTCACCCTCTTTCTTCTTAACGAAGAAGAAGCCTGCTCCCGCAGGAGAGGAGGATCTCCGGATGAATCCCTTTGCCAGGCTTTCCGTGATGTATGTGGACATGGCCCTGGTTTCCGCTGGAGACAACGGATATATCCGTCCTCGAGGTGGTGTTGTTCCTGGGAGCAGGTCGATGGCGCAATCGTAGGGACGGTGTGGCGGAAGTACCTCAGACTCCTTCTTGTCAAAAACGTCCGCGAAGGACCAATAGGCCGAGGGCAGTTCCGGTAGGTTCTCTGGAGCCGGGGGACGTCGGATTGGTTGTAGGGACTTTAGACATCTCTCATGACAGGCAGAGCCCCAACGAGTGATTTCGCCAGTACCCCAGCTGACTGATGGTTCGTGTGTCCGCAACCAAGGAAGTCCCAGCAGGATTTGATGGGACATGTGTGGAAGGACGTAGAGAGCGATGTTCTCGGTGTGCAGAGCACCTATACGCAATTCCACCGGCTTGGTGATCCAGGAGATGGTATCAGAGAGGGGTCTCCCATCCACCGAGGCAATCATTAGGGGCTTATCGAGTGGAGTAACAGGCAGCTGGTACTTGTCCACCGTGGCCTGCTGGATAAAATTGCCTGCTGCTCCGGAGTCGAGGTATGCCTCAGCCGTGAAGCGCGTCTCTCCTGTTGACACTTGTACCGTCCACATAACTGGGTCTGAGAGAGTCCCAGCACCTAGGGTGGCCTCTCCTACCAACCCTAGGCTTTGGAGTTTCCCGGCCTTTCCGGACAGGAGCGTAAGAGATGTGTGCCCTCTCCGCAGTAAAAGCAGAGGCCTTTGGCGAGCCGCTCTGCTCTACGTTGGTCAGACTGTCGTACTCGGTCAACCTGCATGGGCTCGTGGACAGGAATCCCAGCTGTTGAAGAGTGAGGCACAGAGGACTTCTGTGGAGGAGGGGAGTGCCGTACTGCACGTCTCTCACGATACAGCTCTTTGGAGCGTTCCTGGAAACGAATGTCCACTCGAGTGGCTAGGGCAATCAGGGCATCTAGGGTGGAGGGCACGTCACGACCCGCCAACTCATCCTTGATGCGACTCGAGAGTCCTTCCCAGAAGGCGGCTGTCAGGGCCTCATTATTCCACCCGAGTTCAGAAGCCAAAGTACGGAAACGGATGGCATATTGACCCACCGTCAGTGTTCCTTGACGTAGGCGGAGGAGGGATGAAGCAGACGCAGAGGCGCGTCCCGGCTCGTCGAAGGTGCTGCGAAAGGCCTGCAGGAACTCTTGAAGGTTCTTGGTCATGGGGTCCTCCTTCTCCCACAAGGGGTTCATCCATGCCAGCGCCTCGCCCTCCAGATGAGACATTATAAAGGCGACCTTGGCTTGGTCAGAGGCGAACAGATGTGGCAGCTGCGTGAAATGAAGGGAACACTGGTTTATGAAGCCCCTGCAGGTCTTGGGATCTCCAGCATAACGAGGTGGTGACGCCAAACGGAGACGGGAAGCATCTGAAGAGGCTGCCACTGGTGCGGGAGCCATGGCTTGCATAGCTGGGGACCTGGGTGCCGCAGGCGTCATTGATGCTTGTAACGTGTACAGGCGGGTGTCCACGGAGGTCATAAATTGCAACATGCGGGTCTGGACTTCATGCTGACGTCGGAGTTCCTCTTGCAAGGCCGCTAGTGCTGCAGCGGGATCCATGGCCTGATCTTACTGTCACGGCCGGGCGGTCGGGCCGACCCAGGAGGTGGATCCACTGGACCGAACTCTTAAGATGGTGGTAGGGAGTCCGGCAGCTGAAGCACTGATGGGCAGCAGAACAGTCCGTGCAAGTGAAGGCAGCGGAGGAGTCCCTGGGACCACGGTGTCACAGATGGTAGTCCTGGTGACGTAGCTCAGGTTCGGAAGCCGAGATGATATCAGGCGGGGTCCGGAACCTCAGGAGCGAGATGACGGGTCACCGCAGGGATCCGAGATGGTACGGACTGTCAGATGGCAGACGGACAGTGTGCGGGGTTCAGGATACGGCAGACGGGATGGCGAGGCAGGTACGGCTCTACAAAGAGAGATAGGTGAGTACAGGCACATAAACACCAGGAGACCTGACTCCTAGCTCAGGGAACACGAAGATCAGGCCCCGCCCCCTTGGACACTAACCCCCTTTATACCCAGTACCTGTTCAACCTCATTTCCTGTTCATGGACGCTGGCCCTTTAAGAAAGGGTCAGTGACCGCGCGCGCGCCCTAACGCGCATGCGCGCCGCCCGGGTGCCAGAAGCCAGGGAAGGAGGCTGAGGGGAGGACGCAGGGGAGCCGGCCAGGTCCTGGGAAGCCGTCGGGCGCCGGGATCGGGGACCAGGGGGCCTGGGACGGACGGAATCCGGGGGCTGAGGAGCGGGCAGCGTGGCAGGTGAGCCGGGGAGCGGGGGTGAGGACCCGGGGAGCGTGACAGATGGGATGATGGGGAAGAAGGATGTTGGCAGTAGTAGTTGTCTCATGACGCCACCTGTGGAGTGCGGCCAGGGATTAGCCGCCACTGCGGGTGCTGTCCTCTGGGGCGGATGGTGTCACAGCTTGGATGGTTCGGCTCCCCACAGGTAGAGCGGGCTCCAGGGAGAACGACGAGTGTGGTAGTGGTCGCTGGCACCGGAGCGCAGGGCGACGGTGAAGGCAATGACGGGCTTACACAGTGGATGCGGTTCAAGGTCTTTATTCACTGTTAGGTCATAACCCTCGGAGTGCTGGTTTCTGCCGTGATGGGCCCCAGCCGATCCCGAACACTTCAGAGGCCACCACCGGTGTTGTGAAGTAGGATACCTTCCTTCCTTGCCCTTTGTAGTGTGGATCACCATGGTGTGAAGCTATTTTGGGATCCCTGTCTTTGGTGGTTAAGTTTCTGTCCCTTTTTCAGCCAATGTGAATCAAATGTGGGCTCGACCATGGTCCTGACTCCTGACTCTGTATGCCGCTGTGCCCTGGGATCTTTGGTGGACAGAGAGACTTGAAATTCACCTGTCCGGTAGATTCTGATGGCACAACATGAAGTGTATTCCACCCTAGGGCTCTGCACCCTGAACTACGCTGGTACTGAGGCAGCTATTGAGCTCGACCTCTAGCTACCGTGTTGCTCCTCTGTCTCACCAACTCCACCGGTCGTCTGCTCCTTCTTCCTGATGGGCCGGCCCTAACTAAGGAAGCTCTAAAGCACTCTCCTTAGCTACCGTATTGTTCTGTGACTGATGACTCACCAGTGGCTGGGAAAGTCCCATTGCCATGGTGACCACCTCTAACCCAGTTCCAGGGGAAAGCACCTAAGTGTGTGTGTTGTGTAAGTCATGAACACCAGTGGTTAACCTCTTCCTTACCGGGATGAGTACTGCACCTTAAGTGAGATGAAATACCCTGAAGTCTCAGGGGAACTACAGTTTTATGACACAACTATGCAGAAAAAAAGCAACAAAACAGCAACGTGTGCACAGGCCCTAAAGGTGTATATGCATATGGTGTCTTTTCGACGCCAGCATCGTTTTTGCAGTATGAAGATGTTTCAGGAAAACGCCAGCAGTGTTTTACCTGAAGCGTCTTACCTATGTTTTTTGCGGCAGGTTCACTGTCAGCTCCTTTTATTTCATTTTATATATAAATTGTTGGTGCTTTCTAACCAGAAGCCACCAGAATGGTCAGGCCACTCCTATTAGCAGCTTCACAGCTTTCGAAGCTCGAAGCGGTTACATGAAGTAAAAAGATGTCAAGTCATTTTTATATTGCAGTATAGTATGATTCATTTTGATTTTTTTTAATGCTTTTTCAGATGGAATCCACCTGATAAAGACATTATTTGCACATATCATTAGATTAATTGGTAAATAACGGTAATTAATGTGGGCATAGTATAATTCATCAAGTTTGGATTTCTGGTGATTGTCATGTTATAATTCCCTGGCGGATTGCAACCCACAAATCATTAGTTGGGGCTTTAGCAAAGCAACCATGTTCTCTGAATGTCATAAAGCAGAATAGAGTGCATTAAATCACACGATAATCAATGTATTACACTAAGCTGTAGGTCAATAATTGGAGAGTTGCACAAACGTTTCCTTGTAAACCCAGCATAAATTTTAAGTATTGGTCCATAAAATGCTCCTACTCAAAGGGGTTGTCACACGGTGTCTGGCTCAAAACTCGGCGAGTGTCAGGACTACTTCTGACACTGTTCACACACTTCACTGAATACTGCTTTTGAGTTGCACAAACAGACTCAGGCATCGACCCGCTGTGCTATTGTTAGCAATCGAACTTGCAGGAGTTAATTTCTGCTAGCCTGCCTTGAGTCATATTTTGTCACAGTCATCTCCGCCCTTTTTAAGATGATGGAGTCTGGTCTCCCATGCAGATGATAGCTTTATTCGATCCCAGTCCTTGTGCTTTGATAACCAGTTGCTTGTGAGCTTCAATGTGCTGTTTAATGTGCTGTGGAAATACTTTTGTTGCCTGATTATTTCCTCCCTTCCTTTAGTTTCCGCCTGATCACGTATTGTCTATATTCCTGTGAGTGATTGCTGTGAGTTTGAGTTTTGGTTCCCCCCGTCTGTTTATTTGTGTAGGATTAATCACTCCTGTCCTTGCCCTCTCTGGGTGGAGGGATGGGAGCCACTAGACCAGGACTGGCCAGGAGCAGGGCAAGGAAGGTGGCCCGACCATCATCACCTTCAGACGTATCTTTGGGATCTGAGTCAGCAAAGGTTCCCCTAGCCTGAGGGCCAATTTAGGCTCCCCTGTTCCTAGTGATCCTATCACACTCCGTAACATGGGATTTCCACAACTATAAGGCCTTATTGAAAAGTCAATGACCAACTTCCAACAGTGTTTTGGATCAGTTTATCATCATATTTTGGTGAGAAGGAAAATGAGAGGAAGAGGGAAAGAAACTATGATAATCCCTCTGACTTGGCACTACTATACCATGCGATGTGATAGCTGCAAGTCATTATGGGGAAGCCAGCTCAGTCTGAGACTCAGATTTCAGGGAATTTGACTTGAATTCTATTTATATCAAATCGATTTAGTCATCTCTACTTCCAAGTGCTGTGAAAGTTTTTCATGGACACCGGTGAGTTTGATCCATAGCACAGATTAAAAACTGACATGTTGCCATGTTATTTTGAATGCCACTTGATCTGCAATAAAAACAATGACATGTGAATAGGCCCTTAGACAATAATGGGTAGGTGTTCTATATATGAAAAATAGAGAATATATGTCCATGAAAAATGGACTTCTGAATGAGAATTATACTGATAACACAGCCATGCACAGCTTCTGCTAGGTTATTGTGTCGCCCAGGGACCAGGGGTACTCAGATCCGGGCCACGGGGTCACTTCTGTGGGTATCACGGTGGCGCGACCCGGTCTGTGATCCCAGGCTCCACAATAAAAGGGGGATTAAGTAGGGGAGATTGTCCGTGACGCCACCCGTGGTGTGCGGTGAGGTAACGGAGCACCGCCGCTGCCGGTTAATGGATCCCGGGGATGGTGGTGGGCAGCAAGGTGGTGATTTTCCTTTCGTCACGACAGCACCCACGAGAGAGGGATCCGCCCCCTTCAGGACAGGAAACCTACAGATAAAAAAGGGGCAGTCCCCCTCCCTCATCAGTTGGTTTCCTGTCCTGCATGGAGAGGAACCTACAGTACCTGGGTCCGGTTGAGTCCGTGCGGTCTCCGTGGGAACGGCGGAGCTCTAGGTCCAGAAGCACGGTCGGTGGAGCTCCCCTCGTGGACTCCCTCCTCCGGTGCACCTCGTCCTCTTCCCCTTGGTTCGGCTTTGCCTCCGGGGTAATGACGCCTGCACTTGCGCGCGCCTGGCTCTGTGGACGGCAGGGGGGGCTTTGCCGCGTCGGCGCGCGCTCTCTGCTGCCGTGACCCGGAGGTGCACTGGAGCGCTTCCGGGGGAGTGGACCGGGCAGGTTCCTGGGAAACCCGTGGACCCCTCCTTCCTGAGCAGGACGCGGCGTGATCGGTAAGTTGCTGTCTGTGCACGGAGGCCGGCGCCTCTCCCTGTGTCGCGGGCTGCGCCTTCCGACTGCACGGCGGGTACGCTGTGTTCCGGGGCCGCGTCCACGCTCTGTCTCCTCGGCGGTGACCCAGCTGTGCACGGGGGATCGTTCCGGAGTCTCTGCCTGCGCTGGTCCGCGGTCGATGTGTGGCTTCGGGCTGGGATCGGGCTTTGGAGCTGGATTCTGCCAAGCATGGCCGGGGTCCCTGTGGCCTCTGTGGACTCCGGGCTCTTGTGGCCTCTGTGGACTCCTGGCCCCTGTGGCCTCTGTGGACTCCTGGCCCCTGTGGACTCCTGGCCCCTGTGGCCTCTGTGGACTCCTGGCCCCTGTGGCCTCTGTGGACTCCTGGCCCCTGTGGTCTCTGTGGACTCCTGGCTCCTGTGGCCTCTGTGGACTCCTGGCCCCTGTAGCCTCTGTGGACTCCTGGCCCTCGTGGCCTCTGTGGACTCCTGGCCCTCGTGGCCTCTGTGGACTCCTGGCCCTCGTGGCCTCTCTGGGACTCCTGGCCCTCGTGGCCTCTGTGGACTCCTGGCTCCTGTGGCCTCTGTGGACTCCTGGCCCCTGTGGCCCCTGTAGGCTCCTGGCTCCTGTGGACTCTATGGACTCGTGGCCCCTGTGGGTTCCTGGCCCCCTGTGGGTTCCTGGCCTCTGTGGGTTCTTGGCCCCTGTGGCCTCTGTGACCTCCTGATCACTGTGGCCTCCGGGCCCCTGTGGCCTCTGTGGCCTCCGGGCCCCTGTGCATTCTGTATGTCCTGGCCCATGTGACCTGTGTGTTTTTTCTGGCCTCTGGGTCTCCTGGCCTCTGTGGCCTCTGAGCCTCCTTGCCTCTGTGGCCTCTGGACCTCCTAGCCTCTGGGCCTCCTAGCCTCTGGGCCTCTGTGGCCTCTGGGCCTCCTGGCCTCTGTTGGCCTCGGGGCCTCCTGGTCTCTGTGGCCTCTGTGACCTCTGGCCCTCCTGACCTCTGGTCTCGGGTCCTCCTGGCCTCTGGCCCTCCCGGCCTCTGTGCCTCCTGGCCTTTGCGCCTTCTGAGGTTGGGTCTCGGGGCCTCCTGGTCCCTGTTCCTCCTGGCCCCGGACCTCCTGGCCTCGGGCCTCTGTGTCTCTCGGCCTCGTGCTTCCGGGCCTCGTGCTTCCTGGCTTGTGCCTCTGTTCCTCTGTGCTGCCTGCCCTTGGTCCTTTGTACCTCATGGCCTTGGCCCTCTGTGCTGCCTGCCCTTGGTGCCTCCTGGCCTGGGGCCGCTGTACCTCCTAGCTTTTGACCGCTGTGCCTCCTGGCCTTCGGCCGCTGTGCCTTCCGGCCTCGGGCCTCTGTGCCTTCTGGCCTCGGGCCTCTGTGACTTCTGGCCTCGGGCCTCTGTCACTTCTGGCCTCGGGCCTCTGTGCCTGCTGGCCTCGGGCCTCTGTGCCTGCTTAGCCTCGGGTCTTTGTACCTCCTGGCCTCGGTGCCTCCTGCCTTCGGGCCTCTGTGTGTACTGTCTCTGTGCCTTGGGCTTCCTGGCCGCGCGCCTCGGTTGCCTCCTGGCCTCGTGCCTCCTGCCTCGGTGCCTCTGGCCTCTCGGGTTCCTGGTCTCTGTGGCTGCCTGGCCTCTGTGTGTGGCTCCCTGGCCTCTGTGTGGCTCCCTGGCCTCTGTGTGGCTCCCTGGCCTCGGTGTGGATGCCTGGCCTCGGTGTGGCTCCCTGGCCTCTGTGTGGCTTCCTGGCCTCTGTGTGGCTTCCTGGCCTCTGTGTGGCTTCCTGGCCTCTGTGTGCCTTCCGGGCCTCTGTGTGCCTTCCGGGCCTCTGTGTGCCTTCCGGGCCTCTGTGTGCCTTCTGGGCCTCTGTGTGCCTTCTGGGCCTCTGTGTGCCTTCCGGGCCTCTGTGTGCCTTCCGGGCCTCTGGGCCTCCTAGCCCCGTGCCTCTGTGCCTTCTGGCTCGGGCCTCTGTGTCTCTTGGCCTCTGTGCCTCTTGGCTTCTGTGCCTCTTGGCTTCTTGGTCTCTGTGCCATCTTGGCCTCTGTGCCTTTTTGGCTTCTGGGCCTCCTGGCCCCATGCCTCTGTACCTACTGACTCCGGCCTCTGTGCCTCTTGGTCTCTTGGCCTATGTGCCTCTTGGCTCCGGACTTTGTGCCTCTGTGCCTCTTGGCCTCTGTGCCTCTTGGCCTTTGTGCCTTCTTGGCCTCTGTGCCGTCCTGGCCTCTATGCCTTCCTGGTCTCTGTACCTGCTGGCTTGGGCCTCCTGACCCTGTGCCTCCTGGCTCCGGCCTCTATGCCTCTGTGCCTCTTGGCCTTTGTCGTTTTGGCCCTTGTGCCTCTGTGCCTCTTGGCCCCTGTGCCTCTTGGCCTCTGTGCCATTTGGCCTCTGTGCCTCTTGGCCTCTGTGCCTCTTGGCCCTTGTCGTCTTGGCCTTTATGCCTCTGTGCCTCTTGGCCTCTGTGCCCCTTGGCCTCTGTGCCCCTTGGCCTCTGTGCCTCTTGGCCTCTGTGCCGTTTGGCCTCTGTGCCTCTTGGCCTATGTACCTCTTGGCCTCTGTGCCTCTTGGCCCTTGTGCCGCGATGCCTCTTGCCTCTTGGCCTCCGCTCCGTGCCTCTGTGCTTCTTGGCCTCTGTGCCTCTTGGCCTCTGGGCCTCTTGGCCTCTGGCCCTCTTGGACTCTGGGCCTCCTGGCCTTTGGGCCTCTGGACCTCTTGTCCTCCGTGCCTCTGTGCCTCTGTGCCTTTTGGCCTCTGGGCCTCTTGGCCTCTGGGCCTCTTGGCTTCGGGGCCTCTGGGCCTCTTGTCCTCTGTGCCTCTTGGCCTCTGTGCCGCTTGGCCTCTGGGCCTCTTGGCCTCTGGGCCTCTTGGACTCTGTGCCTCTTGGGCTCTGTGCCTCTTGGGCTCTGTGCCTCTTGGACGCTGTGCCTCTTGGACGCTGTGTCTCTTGGTCTCTGTGCCTCTTGGGCTCGGGGCCTCTTGGGCTCGGGGCCTCTTGGGGTCTGGGCCTCTTGGGCTCTGGGCCTCGGGGCCTCTTGGCCTCTGTGCCTCTTGGCCTCTGTGCCTCTTGGCCTCTGTACCTCTGTGCCTCTGTGCCTCTGTACCTCTTGGCCTCTGTGCCTCGGGGCCTCCTGGTCGTGTGGGCCTGTGTTCTCGTCCTGCATCTCTAGGCCTTGCGCTTTTGTGCTTGCTTCTTACGGCGCTCCTGCCTTGTGCCGCTGCCGCCTTGCGCCTCCCTGGCCTTCCGCCTGGCGCCTTGGGCTTCCTGCTTCGCCTCTGCGTCTCTTCTCCTCCTCGTCCGTTACGGTGTTGTCTCTTGGTCGCCCTTGCTTCTGCGGGGCGTGTTCGCGCCTGTCCGGCCCTGTCCGTTGGTCCTTCCTGCCTTGGGGTGTTCCGGTTCGGGTTGTTCTTCTGCCACGCGGGGTGTCTTCGGGGTTTTTCTTCCCGCGCGGGGTGTCTTCTCCATTTCTTCGTTCGCTGCCTGATCGTGGGGGGGGGCTCTGTCCTCGTCTGTGTCGCTAGGTCGGCCCCTTGGCGGCGGGGTTGGTCCTTGTTTTTTGTTCTTTGTCTTTCAGGATTCCGGCTGTGGTCCTCGCGTGGCGTGACGTCCCTTGTCCCGATGGCTGTGGGATGCTGTTCCCCTATCGTCTGTGGTGCAGCGAGTTCCCCTGGCCTCCTCGGTGTCGGATCCTTCTCCTGGGCGGTTGCCTCCTCCTTGGATGGATGTGGCCTGTGTCTCCTTCGATGGTATTGTATGGCTGTGTCCTGATCCTCTCCGTCCGCCTTTCCGGGCTCTGCCGGCTAGCCTTTGTTCTTCCGCTGTCTTCCGTTGGAGGCTTGGCCTGTCGCGCGGTTTTTTCCCACCCTCTGAGTGTATTCTCTCTAAGTCTCTCGTAGGTGCTGTCGTGACGAAAGGAAAAGGCTACATTACTTACCGGTAATGGGATTTTCCTGAGTCCACGACAGCACCCTTTACACCCCTGCCCTTTCTTGTTTGTTTTTCACCATTTGGTGTCCTGGGGTCTGGCTATTTTGTGTATTCATTCATTGGCGGTTCCTCTCCCGGTTCTCTGCAACCAACTGATGAGGGAGGGGGACTGCCCCTTTTTTATCTGTAGGTTTCCTGTCCTGAAGGGGGCGGATCCCTCTCTCGTGGGTGCTGTTGTGGACTCAGGAAAATCCCATTACCGGTAAGTAATGTAGCCTTTCCCTCCACGGGTAGGGTGTTGGTGTCCCGGGACCCCGGTGAGGTGGTGCAGGGAGGAGATGGAGACGGTCTGAGAGCTGTGCATCCGGTTGGACCGGGGGATGTTGTTACTCACAGTTCGCT
This sequence comes from Anomaloglossus baeobatrachus, assembly GCF_048569485.1. Taxonomy (NCBI): domain Eukaryota; kingdom Metazoa; phylum Chordata; class Amphibia; order Anura; family Aromobatidae; genus Anomaloglossus; species Anomaloglossus baeobatrachus. The sequence continues at coordinate 874,677,204 of NC_134353.1, read as the reverse complement.
TTGCAAGAAAATTCACACAGAGTCAGGAATTAACCAGAAACTGCCGGAGTCCGCAGCCTTCGGTACGGAGGGTGTTAGTGTCCCACACACGGTGCAGCAGCTCCTGTTCTTTCCCTGCAGCCAGGTGCCTCTTTCTCCACTCTCTTCCTCTTTCTCCTCAGCCGGGAATGGGGAGTCCACTCCCCTGCAGTGATCCGGGTCACCCTAGGTACCGGTGGGCCACTACCCTGTCCCGGCTACCTCTGGCCCCTTCCTCACTAACAGCCTGTCCCGGCCCTTTCGGGGCACGCTTCTGTAGCAGCTCGGGAGCTACAACTCTGGACTCCTCTCCTGTCTCTCTCTCCACACACTCTGCTCCAGCCCCTCCCCTCCTGCTCTGTTTTGTTCTTACACTGGGGGATGTGGTTTGTCCTGCTGCACTGGTGTGGGATCAGGTTACCAAGGAGGATTAACTCTTTCTGTGACAACCTGGCTTTGCCAGGGCGTCACATTATCAAAAGTGGGTGATGGCCATTTAATCCCTTAGATGCAGTTATTAACAGTGACTGCAGTATCTACGATTTATGACAGTGGTGGGGTGTCACTATGTCCTTCCATAAGCACAAACAATGTGATCATGGGGTGCAGGTTGGTTAACATTTTAGCTATAGGGCTAAAAAAAAGTCACTAAGTCTGATATATGATTACCTGTGAATATAAAGGGAGTTGTCCAGGTATAAAAACATTTCTTGAAACAGTTTAGGATGTTATAGAACAATTCACATCCACATCATGACAATCCCAAAATCCATATGGTGAAACTGGCTAATCTTATGCAATCCCTGCCTAAAGAAGGCCTTATGAGGCCGTTCCAATGTGTCTTGGGATTGTCCTGAAGTAGTATCCATTCCGAAACGCGTTGATAAATCACTTTCCCAGGATTCTGTGTTTATCTTCTAAAATGGCCTGGCAGCTTGTTAACCCTTCTCCTTCCATTGTCTGTTTTTCCATGCTGTTGGGGCTGCTGCAAATCGTCGTTTGTGCCATTTTGGTTGTTGTGTCCCACACAACCTATGCAGGTGAGCAAGCCTTTGCTTCTGATTACTTTTATCATCTCCACAGATAAGACCCTATTGCGCATGTCTATATTTATTCACCAATTCCTTGTCAATACCCTGACGTCTATGTCTTTCCTCACATCACTATATCACTATTCACGTGACTACTGCAGCCAAGCAATGACTGGCTACAGTGATCATGTGGTTGGACATGTAATAAGCTGTGGGAAAGAATAGAGGCCGTAAAAAGGTCCAGTCAGAGTACTGGGTGCTCTATCAGGTGAATATGACTTTATATAACATGGCATTACATAATACATTAATATCAATATAAACAACCGAAATAAAAAACAGACACAATGGATCAGGTGGAATAAAAAATTAGCCACTCCCTTTTATTAAAATTTAAAAAAAAAACAAAATTAATCAATAGCAATTATAATTGATTTGAACTTATGACCATACCAGAATAACTGAACGCAGCTCAGCACAAACGCTCAAGCTCGTTTTACCATTACATATGTCCCTTCATAATTGTTATGTCGCCACCGGAGTCTACTCCAGCGACTTCTGCTCCGATCGCCAGGTGACGCCGTGTTCCTGCCGTGGATGGTGCTGGTGATGGGAGAGGAGTCGATGCCAGCGGTACCGGTGGGTGCAGACTCCGATCATCCACTGGGCTGGGTTATCTTGGGATCTGCAGTACCGCTGGCTGACTGTGGGTGGCGTGTGTCTTCCAGCTGAAGTTGCCAGCGTTCAGCTACAACCAATTGGAAACCACCACACCCTTCTTAGTTCCCCTCCTGTCTGCTGAGCTCTGCTCGAGATAGTTCTGATTTCCTGGCTCCTGGTCCGCCCTATTTTGTTTTGTGATTCTTGTGTGCTGACTTCTGCGTGTTTTCTGACTACCCTCCTGCCTGCTGTTTTTGTACCTTGCTGCCCGATCCGGATTTGACCTCTGCTACGTTTTCTGATTACGTCCTTGTCTGCCAATTCTGTCCCTGTTCTGCTATTCCTGGTTTGACCCTGCCTGACGACTACTCTCATCGGACTGCAGCCTTCCACAGGTAGTGATCTCCAGGGCCCTGTGTAATTCCAAATCCCTGTATAGGGGTTAAAGGGTTTCAGGGTTCTGGGGGTCCTGCTTGGTGAGTGGCTTCCCTCTAGTCTGTCTATTACATCCCACCTGAGTCTGTTGATCCAGGCAGGCGTTACAATAATGAAGGACTTACACCAAACGGCCATCCTTGCCTTCCTAAGAAGGAAAGGATGGCCCCGCCCCCCCAAGGGCCAATTCTATCATAGCTTGCAAATCCAAATTAAAAATGTCAATTCCAATCTCGGATAAGTGAACCATGTCATACCGATACAGGCCACCTTCCAGATCCACATGCTTAAATGAAAATCCGTCAATTAATCGCAAAAATATAGACATACATCTATTAACCCGCTTCTAATTTTTTCAGAAAAGTTTCATATTATCAGAATCTAACCAAAGCAACTTAGGAATTATTTAAAAAAATATATATGTATTTTTACCCTTGGAAACACAGTTTGCTCACATCCAATAACTTCATTCTCATCAGGAACAAGAGGTCAATGGTCCCCATTTTTCCGACCTCATTTCCACCAAGGTGAATAATGGGAACATCTGGAACTGGGAACCGGTCGCTCATCAAAAACAAATGGTCTATAAGCCCATCCCACTTTTGACCTCTGATACCGAACCAGCAGATTTTCAATTGATCTTCCGAAAATGACAGGTTGGATCTGTAACATCGCTGCCGAGCTCTGCTTCCAGGCCAATGCACAAAGGAATGTTTAAGGATCCAGACCATAGCACCTGCATAAACTAAACAAAAATAAGTTAGGAACCATTTACTGCCTAATATAAAGCTGATAACAGTCTGAATTCCATCTAACCAGCTTCTTAATAATTTCCTTGCTTAAACCTAGCCTAGCACCCTCATTGTCGCACCAATCCTAAATGAATGAGTGGAAAAATACCTATCTCCTAAACCCATCCGAACCAAACAGCTGCACAGCACCATCCTGAACTGGTACTGAGTCAGAGGAAAGCCAGACTGGTGAATGAGCAGCTGCTCGGACCCGGATGGACCATAACTCAAATATTCCCTCAACAGGCATACTGGACAAATGAGATGATCCGATAGACACATTAACTTAAAACGACTTCCTTTGCCCAACTGATCTCTCTTTGAACTGCTGATTCTAATAATTAAATAGTCATTACCCAATAAAATCTCATGCAGATGTAAACCTTTATCTCTATACTTACTCTATGGAAGTAACTCACCTATGAGCAATGCACCGAAAAACAAAAGAGAACAGGCTGTAGATAATAATAAAGATTCAAATTGATTAAAATAGCACCATTGTGAAACACAGCATAAATTCCTCAAAATAGTAGGGGTTATGGGACATCTCATTTATGCTACTTACAGCACCTGATAGTGGGGAACTTGCTTACAGCAATGTTGGATGCATGACCAAACCAAGGGATCCTCTTGGAAAATGTGACAACAATGAAAAAGGAAAGACAGCATCCTCCAGGGTGATTAGTGAAAAATCCTCTTTAATCCATGTACAACGTTTATCATGCTCGATAAATTCTGTGGTGTTGGTCGAAACGTAGCACAAGAATTGGCTCTCGGTGTGTCAAGAATGGGAGAAGAGAATCGCGTTGACACAATGGGCAGCACTTTGGGCACATCCTTTAGTGGGTTACTGTCGTTGTTCCATGTTAAAAACGTGTGAATAACTCAATAATGAATAAAGCTTATTTAAAAATGAGCACACAATTGTTTTACTTTTGCAATTCCCTATGTGTTTGATGTGTCACATGACCCCCTTCCCATTGAAAAAATTAAAGGTGAATTCAAATGGCGGCTTTGCAGATTCAAATGTTTGGCTCCTCCCATGTACTAATATGCCACAAACGGTAAGGTGATATCAGGGTGCATCCATACTTATGGCCCACCTTCTAGTTAAAATCTGAGGTGCACACATACACTGCCCCATGGAAGTACGTCCACACTATGTCAATCAAAAGCGTAAAATTTACCTATAAACGTATTAGTTTGAAATTAATATCCAATTATGTAGAAGATTGAAATATAATCAATTAGTAGTATATTATCGTTTTGCTATGTCCAAAAAGGATAATTGTATAAATATACAGGACTTTATCTAAAAATATGGGGAATCTAGTCATACTTAGATCTCTGCTGGTGTGAGTGACCTTATTCCCTCTGTCGACGGCATTCATCTGTGACACAAGGCTGATCCCTGAACGGCACTATTCCCCGTAGTTCCCGTGACACGTTACATCATTATAGGCAGCACCTTCCCTGTTTATATGACTTTCATGAGTTTATATGAGCTCACTCTTTTGTCATTTGATCGGGGGCTTGGTTTATACTAGGCAATAATGGTTTGTACAAGTACTAGTTATCACCCAGTGTATAAGGCTAGGTTCGCACACTGCATCTTTTTGACGCTGCGTTTTTGTGCGTTTTTGGCCGCCAAAAACGCACAAACGCACCTGCGTCGAAAAAACGCATCAAAAAACGCATGCGTTTTTGCCGCGATTTGGTGCGTTTTTGGCTGCGTTTTGCTGCGTTTTTGATCTCTGCATTTTGCTGCGTTTTTCCAATGCATTGCATGGGGGGAAAACGCAGAAAAACGCAGGAAAGAACTGACATGTCCATTTTTTTTTTTTAACTCAAAAACGCAGGTAAAAAAAACAGATGTGTGCGGAGAGCAAAAATGAAAACTCATAGACTTTGCTGGGGAAGCAAAGTCCTGCAGTTTTGAGGCCAAAAACGCACCCGAAAAACGCGCAAAAACGCCGCGAAAAACGCACTGTGCGCACATAGTCTAAGCCTTTCATTGATTTTTATGGCAGTAAAGATGTGTCATAGTTTTGTCATTGATTTTAATTTCCATTAATAATTTCCAATCAGAGCTATAAAAGGCTGAAAACAAACAAACTGCAATTCGTGTTATAAACCGGCCTAAAAGAGTTTTTTTGATTTAAGCAAATAAAATTTTTCTTTGTATAATGGAAAGTTATAAAATAAAAAAAAACTTAATTCCTTGCAAATTTCTAGACTGTTTTTAAAGTAAAGGTGGCAAAATGATTTTAGCTTCAGCTGCCCGATCAAATATACTTGCCATACTTTTAAGCAAAGTAGTAAAGTAATGTTTGCCACAATATAGAATTTTTTTTTTTATTTTATGCAAAGGTTGATCAATGTGAGAAAAGGATTGGTTCTCTGATGGTAGGATTTTTGGCAATGAGTGACTTAGTTTTTTTGGTTCCAGATTTTCAGTCGAAAACATGTTAGCATTTGATATATGTAAAGCTAGATTATTTGATTGGTGGTCAAAACAAAAGAGTACATGATAGCCGATCTGCTTGCATATAACCAATCAACGTTCATTTAACAGCCTGGATCATCTTGTCTCAAGGGGAGAAGTAAGAACTCAAACATAGGGCGCTGATAGGGAATGCCCATAATATTTTCTTCAACTCATTAGAGACATTTACTTATTGTTTCAAAGGGATATTATATACTATAGAAGTATTAAGAAAGGAAAGAGATTAAAAGGAACCTGTCACCAGGTTTTCCGCATATAAAGTAGGGCCAGCACCTGTAAGCCCTCCGTTATAGCATTCTACAGTGTATATATGTCCTCAATCTGCTCTGCAAGGCAAAAAAAAAATTGCTTTTTTATACTCCTTTACGGGGCAGTCTGGTCTGATGAGCGTCTCTGGTCTTGATCCGGCGCCTCCTCTTTCCTGTGCAGTCATTGTCCTCCTTCTTTCTTCATGTGGATAATGCATCCTATGTCATCCACAGAGAGGCCTCCATAGTGCTTCTGCGCACGTGCACTTCTTTTTGCCGTGCTGAGGTCAAAGCAAAGAACTGCAGTGTCCAGGTGCAGGGAAAAGCCAAAGACCGCCCGCGCATGCGCACTACAATACTTTGCTCTGCCTTCAGTAGGTCAGAGAGAAGTGCGCGTGCACAGGAGCGCAATGGAGGACTCTGTGTGGATGATGTAGGATGCTTCATCCATACAAAAGCAGGAGGACGGTGATCGCAAAAAAAGAGAGGTGTCACCGGATCAAGACCAGAGAGAACCATTGAACCGGACAACCTCGTAGGTGAATATAATAAAAGCTGCTATTGTTTTGCCTTGCAGAGCAGATTGAAGACACATAGCTTTGGCAAAAATTAAGAGACCATGGCAAAATTTTCAGTTTTTCTGATTTTTCTCTTTATAGGTATATTTTTGAGTGAAATGAGTGAGTATAGGAGTGAGTATATTTTTGAGTAAATTGTTTTTTTATTCTATAAACTACTGACAACATGTCTCCGAACTTCTAAACAATAGATTTTGTATTTATTTTCTGAAAATGAGAAATGGTCAAAATGATAAACAATGCATTGCTTTCAGCCCTCAAATAATGCAAAGAAAACAAGTTCTTAATCATTTAGAAACAACAATACTAATGTTTTAACTTTGCGAAGGACATATGAATCAAGCCGCATACAAAGTTATCCTGGAAAAACAGTTGCTCCCTTCTGCTCAGGCAATGTTCCCCAACTCTGAGGACTGTTTTTTCCAGCTGGACAATGCGCCATGCCACACAGCTAGATCAATAAATGTGTGGATGAAGGACCACCACATTAAAACCCTGTCATGGCAAGCCCAATCTCCAGACCTAAACCCCATTGAAAACCTCTGGAATGTAATCAAGAGGAAGATGGATAGTCACAAGCCATCAAACAAAGTAGAACTGCTTACATTTTTGCACCAGGAGAGGCATAAGGTCACCCAAAAGCAGTGTGAAAGACTGGTGGAAAGCATGCCAAGACGCATGAAAGCTGTGATTACAAATCATGGTTCTTCCACAAAATATTGATTTCTGAACTCTTCCTGAGCTAAAACATTAGTATTGTTGTTTCTAAATGATTCTGAACCTGTTTTCTTTGCATTATTTGAGGTATGAAAGCAATGCATTTTTTCGTTATTTTGACCATTTCTCAGTTTCAGAAAATAAATACAAAATGTAGTGCTTGGAAATTCGGAGACATGTCAGTAGTTTATAGAATAAAAGAACAATTTACATGGCACACAAAAATATACCTATAAAGAGAAAAATCTGAAAAACTGAAAATTTTGCAGTGGTCTCTTAATTTTTGCCAGAGCTGTATATACACCATTTTAGAATGCTGTAACAGAGGGCTTACAGATGCAGGCCCTACTTTATATGGGAAAAACTTGGTGACAGGTTCCCTTTAAATAATATAAATAAATCAACAGATTCTATTTTATCTACTGTAAGTCCAATTTATTTATTTTTTTACTGAATACACAAATCAAGTTCTTACACCATGTGTCTGTACTTGGATAAGCCTGCCTGTCTAATTCATTACATTTTATCACAATTTTTTTTTTAACTTCGTTTTATTAACAATTTCAAACATGGTACAACTGACATTTGCCATATAAAAATAGTTCAGTATATAGATAGTAATATTTGAATATAACAATGAACAGTCATATAAAGTCCATAATATCTTTAGCACTTAAGATAGAACAATGTTATTATCCATACTTATCATTTGCATATATATCTAATTTTATATTGAGCATAAGAACAGCTGTAACTATCAGCATGACCATATTTTGAAAACAAGATAGAAAGAGGAATAGAAAAAGGAAGAAAGAAAGAACAACAACAGCCACATTGCATTATTATATCTCAATATACCATTGGACAGTGTTTCATATCCCAACATCTAACGGGAACCACCATTATCCGCATAATCTCCCTCAAACCTCCGCAAGTGTGTCTGGAGATGAATTCCCCAAACCCCAGATTTTGTTACATTTTCCCGGGCACCCCCTATTATAATATACCACCCGCTCATAGACTATGGTTGCATTGACTAGTTTAACCCAGGACCGCACAGTTGGATTCGAATCTCCCATCCACCTCAAAGCTATTAATTTCCTAGCCAGAAACAATGCCTCTCTGAGGAATATTGTCATGTAATGATCCCAGGACTCTTCCTCCACCACCCCAAACAGGCATATGAAAGGGTCACACAAAACAGGAATCGACACAATCGATGTCAGCAGAGATGTCACTCCCCGCCAGTACGAAGATATATTGGGACAGCTCCAAATCATATGTATGAAATTTGCCCCTGAGAGATGACACCTCGGGCACTCCGATGTACGAGAACGGCCCATACTAAATAATCGAGTTGGAGTAAGGTATGCCTGGTGGACAATGTAGCATTGAATCAACTTATTATTAACGACGGGGATACCGCAGTCGGAGATTCCAATATCTCTTCCCATTCCTCTCCCTGTAGAGAGGGAATTAGAGATTTCCATCTATCCTGGGCTGGCAAGGGGTCCGACTCCACCCCCACCGACAACAGGTAAGTATATATAGCTGAGATGAGGCCTCGAGGTCCTTGTGATTTTAGAATACCTATCATAGGAAGTGATGATATCAATTTCCTCACACCAATTTTCTGTATGTGGGATTGAATCGCTGTGCGAATCTGCAGGTATCTAAAAAACTGTGATCTTGGAACATTATATTCAATCTGGATTTGTTCAAAGGACTTGAAGTTTGTGGTTCCCGGGACAAAAAGATCACCTAATGCACTGACGCTGTGAGTGGCCCAGAATTGCGCCGAGGGGTGATCTCCCAGAGTATGGAAGTGGCTATTCCCCCATAATGGCAGTTCCGCCACCACCCCTTCGAAGTGTGCCACCCTCTTGGCTTGTCGCCAGACTAATCTTGCCAACCTGAGGAGGGGTAATTGCTGTGGAGTTCTCAGTCCATCTGATTCCAGAAAACCCACTAAACAATCAGTCCCAGCCGCATGTGCCAAGTGACTCTCAGAGTTTGGCAGCTGACATCCAGGCATCCAAGTCTCTAGTGCCCTAAGCTGTCCCGCGAGGTAGTAGAGGAAGAACTCCGGTAAAGCCATCCCTCCCAGTCTTTTGGATCTCTGTAAAATGGATAACCGAAGTTTGGGTCTGGATTTCCCCCATATGAAAGAGGTAGTAAGCAAGTTCAACATTGAGAAGAAGGATTTGGGTACTGATACTGCACTATGTTGTAGTGTATAACTAAGCTTTGGAAGTAATATCATTTTGATTAAATTTATTCTGCCAACCACTGACAGGGGTAGCTTGCTCCACAAGTTATATTTAAGTTTAATGTGCTCCAGAAGTGGTGTTATACTCGTCTGCAGGACTAGTGTATGGTCTTTCTGTATGTGTATTCCCAGGTATTTAAAGCTAGTTACCACTTGCAAAGGTGGCCTACCCTCCATTGAAATTCTAGGCCCATGCATCAAAGCCGACTTATCCCAGTTGATGCGCAGTCCCGAAAACTCCCCAAATTTATCTATAGTGTCTATAACCACCGGTAGAGTCTCTTGCACTCGATCTAAGAAGACAACCATGTCATCCGCATACAATCCTATTTGATCTGTGCGGTCGGCTATAGAGATTCCAGTGATCTGTGGATGAGAGCGGATTCTAATTGCCAAAGCTTCAATAACTAGTGCAAACAATGCTGGAGACAGAGGGCATCCCTGTCTTGTGCCCCGATTCAATGAGAAGGGTGTAGACATAGCACCATTGACTAGTATCCTGGCTGTTGGGGACCTATACAACATATGAATCCAATTACTGAATTTAGGCCCAAAGGCGAATCTCTGGAGGCAGGCAAATAAAAATGGGCATTCTACCAAGTCAAATGCCTTGGCCGCATCCAGTGAGGCCAAGGCCCACTCGTTCTCCTGGACCAGTGTGCTAAATTGCACTATGGACTAGACACGTCTTATATTTATAGAGGTGTTTTTCCCAGGCATAAATCCGGTTTGATCTGGGTGAACTATACTCAATATGACTGAATTAAGCCTGGATGCCAGTATTTTGGTAAAGATCTTGTAATCCACGTTAACTAGGGATATAGGATGGTATGAACCGCAGTCTAGTGGGTCTTTACCCTCCTTCCTCAGCACAACTATATGTGCTTCGTATAAGAAGGCAAGTAGAGAGTCGCTGGCTGAAAAATGTGAGAAAACCTCTAAAAGAATCGGGGCCAATACGTCACAATATTTACTATATAATTTTATGGGAAGGCCATCTGGACCCGGAGATTTCCCCCTAGCCATATCCGAGATGGCAGTAATCACTTCATCCAGTGTGATGTCTGCCTCCAGAGACTCCCGTTGTGATCCATTCAAAGTGGGAAACTCCAAATCCGACAAATATGTCACGCAACTTTGAACTCCATGAGGAGTTCTAGAAGTGTATAGGGTTTTATAGTATTCACAAAAGCACTCTAAAATATCTTCAGGGGATGTAGCTATTGAGCCATCCATCCTCCGTATACCCAATATTGTATTTGAAGTGTTGTGTTGCCTAACCATATATGCCAATAATTTACTGGATTGATTTCCAAGCTCAAAATATGATTGTCGGGTAAAGAACAATTTGCGTTTGGACTTGGTCTCAGAGTGCTGCATATATAACCTATATGATTGCATCCAGGCCGCCCCATTTCCATCGGTTGGGGCCAATATATATATATTGCCTCTAAGTCCCTAAGTCTCCCCTCTACTATATCATCCTCAGTTTTATTCACTCTTTTAAGATATGTTATGGTTGAAGACAAACACCCTCTAAGGTAGGCTTTAAGAGTGTCCCACACCAAGTTAATATTCCAGGGTTTAGGGTGGGCTTCCAGGAAATCCTCTATTTGGGTCAGAGTTCTATCACTTTGATCTATTAGTTTCAGCCAAAAGGGGTTTAACCTCCAAAAGGGTTTACCAACACCTTGGTTAGTCTTCATAGTAAGAATCACTGGACTGTGATCTGATATGCCCCTGACCCCGTGTACCACGTCATTTTATCAATTTGGTGATGTAAATTTAGCCAGTAATGGACTTCAGTTTCCGACTGGAAGACATTTCTGGTAGCCGTACACACCAGGTAAGAGATGCCTATAATTCATTAAGGCCGGGGCCACACGGGGATTACTCGCATGACACTCGGCTCATGCTGGCAGTACAGCAGAGGTGAGTGTCCCTGCGACTGAGGTCCGATCGTGCGAGCGGACCTCAGTTACGGGGGACGGGCCGGCGCTGAGGAGGGGTGGGCGGTGCTGCGAAGGGGCAAGCCGGCACGGAGGAGGAGAGGGAGGAATTTATCTCCCTCTCTCTTCCGTATCCGGCTATTGCCATTCTTGCCCTGCACTCACGGTACACCGGTGTACTGCGAGTGCAGTGCGATTTTTCTCTCGCCCCATAGACTTGAATGGGTGCGAGAGAAAACAGGATCGCATTGCACCCACAATATGCTGTGATTGTTTTCTCGGTCCAATTAGGGCTGAGAAAATAATCGCTCATGGGTGCTGACACATAGGCTAATATTGGTCCGAGTGGAATGCGTTGTTTTTTTTATCGCACTCCACTCGCACCGATTTTCATACCGTGTGGCTTAGGCCTAAGTGCGTGCCTCTCATCGTACTCAAGCTAGCCCATTCAGTAGGACTGGTAGGTGCAAAGTTGGTTCTAATAAATCGCCTACTCAGTCTTTATTTGTGCAATGATCTTCAAACATACCAAAGCAATGCTGATCAATGTTTATTTTATTCTAATGATTTAATGCCCAACTTCACAGATTTTCCTGTAGATTAATTTCCCAAAAGCCATCCACAGTTAGTGTCACAAAGTCCCCTGTGGGAATGAAGAGGTAGTGCTAAAGCTCCATTCACTGCTGTGGATTCATGGGGGCGGCAGTGCTCTTGTGTGATAACTGCTCCAGTGAATAGAGCGGTGGCTAAGCATAGCAATAATTGTAGTGTTAATTTACTTTTTATAGTGCCAACATATTTTACAACAATTTACAAATCATAAGAACTTGTACAAACAATATCAGACTTTAAGGGATTGTTGACTGCTGGATTCTGAATTCTCACAGAACATGCACTGCACTTTTAGGATTTCTATACTTCTGGCCACACTCTGACTGTGTCTGTTCATGCATGTCTAATCGGCACACGACCACATGTATGAAAATCACATACTTGTGGTTTTGTTACCTCCCACTCTCCCTGCCGACACCAGAGAATACTGACAGTGTGCAGTGCACGCACTGTGAGAATTCAGAAGTATGTTGTCACAGAGAGTGACTGCAGGCTCATCACAAACTTGGACATAGATACCTTAACTGCAGTGCCCTTAAGATGAGGTAAAAGACATGGCTATATCAGTTGAACTATACTACATTTCTAATTGGAGGTATTTACTAATCTTATTATTACACCTACTCAGAGGCGGATTATAATGAGGGCAATCTGGGCTAGGAGAGAAAGAGAAAGCCAGCCAGGGAAAGACAGACAGACACTGCCAGTCAGGGAAAGAGACAGCCAGACAGAGACAGTCAGCCAGGGAAAGACAGACAGACGAGAGAAAGAGAAAGCCAGCCAGGGAAAGACAGACGGAGACTGCTAGTCAGGGAAAGAGACAGCCAGACAGGGAAAGAGACAGCCAGACAGGGAAAGAGAAGACAGACAGAGACAGGCAGTCAGGGAAAGAGACAGCCAGACAGAGACAGACAAACAAAGACAGGGAAAGAGACAGAGAGAGACTACCAGCCAGGGAAAGAGACAGACAGACTACATGCACATATACACACACAGCTCTACAACAGGCACATCTCCTTACACACTATACATTACCTCATCTTGCAGTTCCTGATCAGTGCAGAGCAGGAGAGCAGACACTGGGAGCTGCACGGAGGCTGCAGCAGCTGAACAGCTACAGGACCTGCCGGGTCACCGGTCATGTGATCAGGCAAGGTCCTTCACCTGTCTCTTTCCCTGGCTGGCTGTCTCATTGTGCCTGTCTCTTTCTCTGGCTGGCTGTCTCTGTGTGTATGTCTCTTTCCCTGGGTGGCTGTCTATGTCTGTCTGTCTCTTTCCCTGTCTGTCTCTCCACCGATATCATATTGTACCACCCCGGGGCTCGGCTGCAACCGAGCTGCTCAGATCTGGGCTCGTCGGTGGGTGGCTCGAGCGCCTCCGGACCCGGGGGTCACGTCGCTCTGCAGGGGGATGCTGGCGCTACGTGAGGGGTTTCGGTGATGCAGGTTCACGGCTGGGGCTGTGGTGTTTAGGGATTTAAGTTCGTGACGCCACCCACAGGTTGTGGTGAGTGTGGACACCACCGCTGCAGTTAACTAGGCTCCTGGAGACTGTGTTGTGCAGCCTGGTGTTGACCCCTCCGTGGGCAGGGGGTGATGGTCCCGGGGCCCGGTGGTTGCGAGATGCGGGCGTGTTAGTGCGGTGTGGCGCGCGGCCCAAGGGCCCTGTTGTACTCACTATGACAGATACACCGGAGTCTCTGGTAAACCAAAAGGATGGTGGTCGGTGCCCGCAGCCAGCTGTGTCTGGTCCCCCACCCGGTTCGGTGGTTCCCGCCTTTCTCCTGCACCTCGTTTTGTGAATTTTGACTGCCTATACCTCAGCGACGGTAGTCCTCTCCCCGGCTTTGTGTGCGTCGGGAGAGCCCGTTTGCCTGCAGATGCTGGCCCATGGGATCTCTCTGCCTGAGTGGTGGCTTTCTATCCCCCTCGTTGGGCTGTTGTCTTCAGTCAGAACTTGGGTGGGAAAGAACCTAAGGTCCAGACCCCAATCAGTGAATTTGACTTGGTCCAGTGGTTTCTGGGCCTCATTCTGGGTCTGAGTACCCCTCCTGGAGCTCCGGTTTCCAGTTGGTTCCCCCGTTCTGTACCGGCGGGCCACTACCCTGTCCTGGTCCCTTACGGTTCCACCAGCCATCTTCCCGGCTCCTGCAGACGGCAACCACCGTCTGCCTCCTGGCCACAGGGTATCCGGGCTACGACCCAGATCCCTGACAGACGTTTTACTACCTCTCCCTTTCACCTCCAAAACTGCTCTCCTCTCCTCCCTGACTTCATCTGCTTGCTTCTCCCGCCTCAGGCTATCCGAACTGTGATTTGTTGCCTATAGCAACAAATCACAGCTCTTATAAATGACCTGTGGCTCCCAGCTCCAATGACTTCAATATAAGGAGGTTTTTTGGTGAATAACTGTAAAGCGCAGGGTTAAATTTTGCCCTACAAACATAGTCTATAACATTCCCTGAGTCACCTGAGGTGTCTGTGTAAAATATCGTGATTGTAAATGTGACGGTGTGGATTCCTTTAGTGGACACACACACACACACACACACACACACACACACACACACATACATACACACACACATATGTGGCTGACAATTCTGGGTCTCCTCACTTCGATGACCATAAAAATGGTGCATGTGTCGCGGGCGGAGGAGGGGACGCTGCGCTCACCCACTGCTCGGGTCCGGCTACTGCTGCTGCTGCTCGGTGGTGGCTCGAGCGGTGGGCCGGATCCCGGGGACTCGAGCGGCGTTCCTCGCCCGTGAGTGAAAGGGGGGTGGTGTGTGGTTTGGGGATATTGTCCGTAATGCCACCCACGGTTGTGGTGAAGTTGTGACACCACCGCTGCTCTGGACGGGGATCCCGGGAGCGATGACAGGGAGCAGCTTGGATGTTGGTTCTCCCCTCCGTGGATAGGGGGGTTGGTTGTCCCGGGGCCCGAGTGAGGGTTGGGGATGACAGGCGGGTTACGGGGCCTGGTGAGGTGCAGGGTCGCGGGGGCAGCGCTGTGCTGCACGGCATGGTGGTACTCACTCAGCCAGTAATTTACACGGAGTCTCTGGTCAAACACACGGCTGGATGGACGGGTCCCACAGACGGCTGCGGTTGTTCTCCTCCCGGTAGGTTGATGGTGACTGCCTTTCCCTGCACCTGTGTTGTGTTTACGGTTCCAGTGGCTTCCCACCGGTAACCCGCTCCCCAGCTTGGATGGATGCTGAGGGAGCCCCTTTTGCCCGCAGGCTCTGGCCCTGGGAACTGTAGCCTTGGCGGTGACTGTGTTTCCCTTCTACGGTGTGAGCTGTTGCCTTCAATCGGGTCTTGACTGCTGGGAAACCCCGGAGGTTCCCTTCGCTAACGGATTTGACCAGTTTTACGGCGACTCCTAGCCTGGTCGGGGTCCGTAGGCCCTGCCGAATGGTGCTGGCTTCTCTTCACTCCCCGGTCCGGTACTGGCGGGCCACCGCCCGTCCCCGGTCCTTACGGTTCACTCCAATCAGCCTCTCCTGCAGACGGTCACCACCGTCTGCCAATCTTGCTGTATGTGCCCGGGCACGCACCCGGACACGGTCAGTCTCCTCTACTGCCACTTCACTCTCTAAACTGAAACTGAAAACTGATCCCTTTTCCCGCCTCCAGAACTGTGTACTCCTCGGTGGGCGGGACCAACCGTCTGGCCCACCCCCTGGTGTGGACATCAGTCCCTGGAGGAAGGCAACAAGGATTTGTGTTTGACCTAGGTGTGCCTAGCCAGGGTGTGGAGTGTGTTGGTGTAGTACCTGTGACGTCCTGGCTTGTCCAGGGCGCCACATTCCCCCTTAGTGTAATGCAGACCGTCTGCGGGCTGCCCGTCCATCACCGGTTTTATTTTTGTCAACTGCAAAAGAGTAGAAAACGGTAAAAACATGTAAAAACATCACAAACATTTTTCAACGGTACGGCTTCCGCTCTTCTCCCACCCAAACAACCTGGCCCTGATGCTGCCCCTAAGAAGTGGGCAGCACCCCTTGACCCCAGTCCAGCACCAAGTTGCCCGAGCGGGTTCTGTCTCTTTCAAGGGACCCGCGTCCATGGGGACCCCTGAACCCCCGGAGGATCGCCACCGGTGACGGTAGTGGCGTGCCTGGGCCATCCCTTTCCTCCAGGCCCATCCTCCCAAATCAGCCTTTCCGGAGGCGGTAACGGTATCAAGCCAAAACATTTTTATTTACATTCCACTAAGTTTGTGGTTGCCCTGCAAGTTCTCGGGCTTGTCCGTAAGCAGTTCCTTATGCAACGGTTGCAGACAGTCCCTACGGGGACAACAGTGCTTCATAGCCAACGGGCTACCACAAACAAAACTGTAGGGTCCCAAAGGAGACTTGCCGTAGGGTCCCAACGGGGACTGTCAGCTGGGTCCCAGGGGCCATCCACAACACCTGGCTCCGGTACAGCTTCCTCCTGCAGCTTTCCCACAGTCCACCATCGAACAGCACGAGCCCCCAACGCCACCCTCACACAGGGGTGACACTGTCCCACAGGACTCCATTTTCAGCTGACGATGATGCGGGTTCGACTGCTCCTCCAACCGGACTCCTTAGCCTTGAGGGCCATCTGGAACGTCAGCAGAGTCCCAATGGGGACCGACAGCAAGGTAATTGGGAACCGCTACCATGCTCTAACTTTTCTTTCTTAATCAGCAATCCCACGGCGCAGCTGCTTTTGCTGCCGCTCCCGGTGTGGAGCACTTTCTGCTTGCTCCAGTTCAGGCGGTGTGGGGGATAGGCCCAGCCAGAGTCCCTCCGTGCTGGCTACGACTGGTACCTTTGGTAATGAGGGACCCCGCTGTGACGTGGCCTGCTCTGCCTCCTGGCAGCTGCATCCCCGCCGTGCCTCAGCCGAGGCCGGGTGTCTGGGAGCGGTCAGCGGGACTTGCGGTGCTGGCTTCTGGGCGAGGGTCACCTCCGTTACGGCCGGGATGGAAGCCGGGACGGGTGCCAGAGCGGTGACAAAGGTAAGGCCCGGGTGCCCCAGGTCTGGGCCCTCTCCCACAGACGCTGCGGGCTCCGCTACCGGTGGCAGGGGTAATGGGTCGGTCGGGGCATCGGCCGCGGGCATGGGCAGTGAGGGAGGTAGCGTGGTGGACGGCAGCAGGCCGGGCCCCTCAGCCGTATTGACCGTTCCCTCGGGGACATAGGGGCGTGGGTCGCTTACCCGCTCCTCTGAGACCACCTCCACTTCGGATGCCCAAACGGTTGTGGCCAGGCCCTTCATCTCCGACGTCCACTTCGCCAGCATGAAGTGGACTTGGGCCGGGAGCTCCTGGCACATCTTGCTTTCGGATCCAGGAACGTGTTTCAGCAGAGTCCTGGTGTCCCTGCACTTCTGCGGCGCTAATTACATGCGGACGCTAAGTACTGCCGCTCCTGCGGCCAGCGCTCCTCCGCCAGACACGGACATCTTCTCTCCGTCAGGCGCAGACATCTTGTTTCCGTCCCCCTTAGTCTTTTTCCGGCTCCTCCTTTACAGGGGCGTTGTTTCAGCTTTCGCGCCTCCACTACTCAGGAAGACTCGAGCGGGGACTTTTCGCGCCCAAAATGGCGGCTTCTCAAGATTTTCGGCCGGACACCTCCGGCGGTCACAAGGCGCACCTCTACCAGACGGCAGAGCGGTAAGATCCTGTTCGTGACGCCAAGTTGTCGCGGGCGGAGGAGGGGACGCTGCTCTCACCCACTGCTCGGGTCCGGCTGCTGCTGCTGCTGCTCGGTGGTGGCTCGAGCGGTGGGCCGGATCCTGGAGACTCGAGCGGCGTTCCTCGCCCGTGAGTGAAAGGGGGGTGGTGTGTGGTTTGGGGATATTGTCCGTGATGCCACCCACGGTTGTGGTGAAGTTGTGACACCACCGCTGCTCTGGACGGGGATCCCGGGAGCGATGACAGGGAGCAGCTTGGATGTCGGTTCTCCCCTCCGTGGGTAGGGGGGTTGGTTGTCCCGGGGCTCGGTGAGGGGGTAGGGATGACAGGCGGGTTATGGGGCCTGGTGAGGTGCAGGGTCGCGGGGGCACCGCTGGTACTCACTCAGCCAGTAATTTACATGGAGTCTCTGGTCAAACACACGGCTGGATGGACGGGTCCCACAGACGGCTGCGGTTGTTCTCCTCCCGGTAGGTTGATGGTGACTGCCTTTCCCAGCACCTGTGTTGTGTTTACGGTTCCAGTGGCTTCCCACCGGTAACCCGCTCCCCAGCTTGGATGGATGCTGAGGGAGCCCCTTTTGCCCGCAGGCTCTGGCCCTGGGAACTGTAGCCTTGGCGGTGACTGTGTTTCCCTTCTACGGTGTGAGCTGTTGCCTTCAATCGGGTCTTGACTGCTGGGAAACTCCGGAGGTTCCCTTCGCTAACGGATTTGACCAGTTTTTTACGGCGACTCCTAGCCTGGTCGGGGTCCGTAGGCCCTGCCGAATGGTGCTGGCTTCTCTTCACTCCCCGGTCCGGTACCGGCGGGCCACCGCCTGTCCCCGGTCCTTACGGTTCACTCCAATCAGCCTCTCCTGCAGACGGTCACCACCGTCTGCCAATCTTGCTGTATGTGCCCGGGCCACGCACCCGGACACGGTCAGTCTCCTCTACTGCCACTTCACTCTCTAAACTGAAACTGAAAACTGATCCCTTTTCCTGCCTTCAGAACTGTGTACTTCTCAGTGGGCGGGACCAACCGCCTGGCCCACGCCCTGGTGTGGACATCAGCCCCTGGAGGAAGGCAACAAGAATTTGTGTTTGACCTAGGTGTGCCTAGCCGGGGTGTGGAGTGTGTTGGTGTAGTACCTGTGACGTCCTGGCTTGTCCAGGGCGCCACATTCCCCCTTAGTATAATGCAGACCGTCCGCGGGCTGCCCGTCCATCACCGGTTTTATTTTTGTCAACTGCAAAAGAGTAGAAAACGTTAAAAACATCACAAACATTTTTCAACGGTACGGCTTCCGCTCTTCTCCCACCCAAGCAACCTGGCCCTGATGCTGCCCCTAAGCAAATGGGCAGCACCCCTTGACCCCAGTCCAGCACCAAGTTGCCCGAGCGGGTTCTGTCTCTTTCATGGGACCCGCGTCCATGGGGACCCCTGAACCCCCGGAGGATCGCCACCGGTTACGGTAGTGGCGGGCCTGGGCCATCCCTTTCCTCCAGGCCCATCCTCCCAAATCAGCCTTTCCGGAGGCGGTAACGGTATCAAGCCAAAACATTTTTATTTACATTCCACTAAGTTTGTGGTTGCCCTGCAAGTTCTCGGGCTTGTCTGTAAGCAGTTCCTTACGCAACGGTTGCAGACAGTCCCTACGGGGACAACAGTGCTTCGTAGCCAACGGGCTACCACAAACAAAACTGTAGGGTCCCAAAGGAGACTTGCCGTAGGGTCCCAACGGGGACTGTCAGCTGGGTCCCAGGGGCCATCCACAACACCTGGCTCCGGTACAGCTTCCTCCTGCAGCTTTCCCACAGTCCACCATCGAACAGCACGACCCCCAACGCCACCCTCACACAGGGGTGACACTGTCCCACAGGACTCCATTTTCAGCTGCCGATGATGCAGGTACGACTGCTCCTCCAACCGGACTCCTTAGCCTTGAGGGCCGTCTGGAACGTCAGCACAGTCCCAATGGGGACCGACAGCAAGGTAACCGGGAACCGCTACCATGCTCTAACTTTTCTTTCTTAATCAGCAATCCCACGGCGCAGCTGCCTTTGCTGCCGCTCCCGGACATGGTCAGTCTCCTCTACTGCCACTTCACTCTCTAAACTGAAACTGAAAACTGATCCCTTTTCCCGCCTCCAGGACTGTGTACTCATCGGTGGGCGGGACCAACCGCCTGGCCCAACCCCTGGTGTGGACATCAGCCCCTGGAGGAAGGCAACAAGGATTTGTGTTTGACCTAGGTGTGCCTAGCCGGGGTGTGGGGTGTGTTGGTGTAGTACCTGTGACGTCCTGGCTTGTCCAGGGCGCCACACATGCAGCTTTTTTCGCACTGTCAAAATGAAGACTAGTGGTTAATGTTTGGTGAGGACTGTGCAGAATTGGAGATTCAAGAGTGATGGACTGTGGAAGGTTTGAGGGAGGATCTCATCTCATCTGGTAAATGCATCACTGGGGTCCTTTCTCTGGAGGACGGTGCAGGGAGGTCAGCTCCGTGTAGAAAATAGTTGTTTCCAGCATCACATCAAGGAAATAAGGTTCAGCACAGTAAAACAGACGTCTGGCACCACCAAATCACATAAAAAACTCCACAATATATGGAAATAGCCCGACCATATAGAAAATATTCCAACCGCTCACCGTAAGGTCACATAAGGGTGGTGACCAACAAAGGAGATAAGAAATAAAGTTAAAAAACAATTTTATTTCATAACTTGTGCAAATCTAGCAGGATATGTCTAAGACTAAAGCAGGCTTTACACGCTGCCATCTCGCTAGCGAGATTGCAAGCGATCGTACCCGCCCCCGTCGGTTGTGCGACACGGGCAAATCGCTGCCCGTGCCGCACAACCTCGCTTAACCCCATCACACGCACTTACCTGCCCTGCGACGTCGCTCTGGCCGCAAACCGCCTCCTTTCTAAGGGAGTGGGTCGTGCGGCGTCACAGCGACGTCACACGGCAGGCGTCCAATAGAAGCGGAGGGGTGGAGATGAGCGGGACGTAATATCCCGCCCACCTCCTTCCTTCCGCATTGCCGGTGGAGGCAGGTAAGGAGATGTTCGTTGCTCCTGCGGTGTCACACATAGCGATGAACAACATCGCTAATAAGCAGAAAACGATTTTTTGATTCAGGACGACCTCTCCGCGGCAAACGATTTTGACCACTTTTGCGATCGTTTAAGGTCGCTCGTAAGTGTCACACACTGCGATATCATTAATGACGCCGGATGTGCGTCACAAACACTGTGACCCCGACGATAATTCATTAACGATATCGTAGAGTGTAAAGCCCGCTTAAGAACCTCTTTTAGGTTTGAAACGCGTAAGCCATTGTTTTATACTTTGTGGACGTCCATCCAACCTAATGTTGGTTTTAACCTTATGGAATAAAATTGGTTATTAACCTTATTTCTTGAACGTGATGCTGGAAACAACTTTTTTCTATTACCAAAGGTGTGAGGAGTAGAGGCGGAGCTGTAGAGGAGGCAGAGTCTGAATGGGGCCTGAAATCTTTGGCAGTATGGGGCCCTGGAATTCCTGGTGGCAGCCCTGGGCAGGACGTACTAGGAACAAACAGGGTGCGGCGTGGCTGAAGGAGTCCTGCCCACCTGTCTGCCGAAGAGGAGCGTCCTCTGTAATGGTGACGGCAGATGGCACTGCTGCAGGACACGCTTGAGTCCAGCAGCCTGAAGAATGGAGATGGACCGGTGACCTGTTCTGTGGACGTGCCTGCCAATCTGTTCAATAGCAGCAGACAATGGGGGCACACTATGAAAGGGGGGGGGGGGGGACGAGGGTGTCTTTTATCAAATTGTTCTGTGGCATCTGATCTATGTACTTTCAAACCTCCATTCCCAACCCATACACTGTATATGTATAGATTGGGAATGGAGGATTGAAACTCCATGGGTGAAACACTCCAGCACACTGTGCACCACTGCCCCTCCCTCCATCTTGGATATTTCCAATGTCTGACTCCATATACTGTGTGTGCCCCTCCATCAGGATATTCTGCATGTATCAAGATGTATGTAGTGGATATAATGGAGGCGCACACAGTGTACAGGCCGGGGACATCTGCCCACACCAATCCCATACTCCCCATATATATTTTCACTACTACAATTAGGCCGTGTGTGCACACATTGAGTATTTGGTGAATTTTTTACGAATACGGAGGTAAAAAAAGTCTGAACGTGCAGACAATGCATTACAAATAATGCGGTAATAAACTCACCAAATACTCAATGTGTGCACATGGCCCAAGCAATCGTGCTCACGTTCAGTATTAGAATTTTTGTTACCTTAGTATTTGTTAAGCTATATTCACATAGGGCAGTTTTGCAGGTGTTTTTCACTGTTTTTTTTCATTGGTGTAATGCAAATACATGCTAATAATAAGCTGCAGCTTTTGCACAGATTTTGCTGCCGAAAAAAACCCACTATGTGAACATAGGCTAAGGTCATGTGCAAATGTGACGCCCTGGCCTATCAGGTCGTCACAAGGGTGCCGTGCAATCTGCCCTTCTGCATGGTACCCGCTCCTCCTTGGTTACGGGTCCTGTCCCTTTGGTGTTGCTAAGAACATGTATACACAAATCCTGAGGAACAGTCTGCACCACACCCACCAAACACCCATTGGGCAGACTGAGGGGAATAGGGCCGCCCAGATGGAGGGATGGTAGAAGGAGGGCAGAAGTGTCAGTGCAGTAGAGTTGTCGAGTTGGAGAGTGGAGGTAGAAGGAGAAACAGCGGTTGTACCCGTCCCAGGTGCCAGACGTTGGCCTGGCCAGAAGGAGCTGGAACCCCGGTCGCAGGGGGTAGTGGCAGGGAGCATGGTGCTGCTACAGAGAGCAGGCTGGCTGCCTTGTGCTACAACCAGGCAAGGACCAGGGCACGACGGGGTACGCGGATCCTAGACTGGGAAGTAGCTTCACGTAGCCCAGTAATTCACCCGACGGGAACGGAATCTTCAGGAACCGTTCCCCACCTGCTCCAGAATCGGGGTACTAGCGCAACGAGGAGGATATGACTTCCCACAACCGTCCAGAAAATCCCAAGCGTGAACCCTGAGAGCAAGCTCACCCTGCTAGCCACACAGGTGAGCGGGACCCGAAACGCTCCAAGTGTAAGGGATCCACACGTAGGACACACAGTGCCAAGGGACAAGGCTTCAGGCCAACAGGCAACACCAAGAGGACACGGACCCAGCGTGCCCGTTCAAGGACCACAGAGTGCTCAAGAGTTTGCTTTACCTGGTGTCAGCGTCAGTGACTTTGGACTGTGTGAGTACACGTTACCCCCTTGCACCCGATGGGTTCCCGACTCCATTCATCACTGGACCCCGGGACACCACTCCCCTGCCAACGGAGGGGTTAACAACTTAGCTGCCACGCACCAGCGTTCCCGGGCTTCCCAAAACCGGCAGTGGTGGTTCCTCACGTTACCACACACCGTGGGTGGCGTCACGAACATTATCTTAAAACCACAAACAGTCCCCCCTTTTATTTCCGAGGGTGCCGCACAACGCTGCCTCGGATCCGGAGACCCCTCGAGCCACTTTGGATCTGGGTCCGAGCAGCCCATCGGCTGTCGCGGGGGCGGCACACACACATTTAGTATTAGTGAGTTTTTACCTTAGTATTTGTAAGGCATCATGCACACGCTGAGAATTTGAGTATTTTACTTTAGTATTTGTTAAACTATGTTCACACGGAGTTTTGCTCAGTTTTTTCATTTTTTTTTTGGGCAATAGTCTTGTTTACAGATTAAAGTTGGACAGTTCAATACTCTAATGCTATAAAACTAGGCCTTAGTGGTTTTGTTTTTTTAAACTAAAGGGTATATTTATTAGATTAGTGTATGTTTTTTACGTTATAGTTTCGGCAACTATTTTTCAGAAATTATCTATTTCAGGTGTTTGACACATGACCCGTCACATGACCTGTCACATGACCCGTCACATGACCCGTGTTTAGGGATGGGGGACCCACAGGTCCTGAACAGCCCGGGGCCCTGGTTACCCTTAATCCGCCCTTGCACCTACTACATATTGGGATAGGATCTTGGAGATGTGAATACTCCTTTAAAGGATATCAAACAGGGTTCCAGCTGCCGGACCTCCACAAGATGGCTGCTGGTGAGTATCCAATCAAGGAGTCAGAATCAGGCTAAAGTATTAGTAGCCCGGTTTACGTTTTAAGTGTTTCGAAGTATTCCAACTTTTTCCTCTTCTTCTGATCTCTCTGGTTCTCCTGAAGACGAAGATGGAATACTTCAGAATGGGTAGAGAATAAACAGCACTACTAATACTTTTGCCTGATTCTGGCTCCTTGATTGGATACTCACCAGCAGGACAGGTCACCCGCTAGCTCCAACTAATCCAGATTATGGAGGATGAAAGTCTTAAGGCCCAGTCACACACTAAACAACTTACCAGCGATCCCAACAACGATAAAACCTGCTAGGGATCGCTGGTAAGTTGCTAGGAGGTCGCTGGTGAGATGTCACACTAAGCGACGGCTCCAGCGATCCCACCAGCAACCTGACCTGGCAGGGATCGCTGGAGCGTCGCTACACGGGTTGCTGGTGAGCTGTCACACAGGCAGATCTCACCAGCAACCAGTGACCAGCCCCCAGCCAGCAGTGACGCGTGGAAGCATGCTGCGCTTGGTAACTAAGGTAAATATCGGGTAACCAACCCGATATTTACCTTGGTTACCAGCGCACATCGCTTAGCGCTGGCTCCCTGCACACCTAGCCACAGTACACATCGGGTTAATTACCCGATGTGTACTCTGCTACATGTGCAGGCAGCAAAGAGCCGGCTTCTGCGGATGCTGGTAACCACGGTAAACATCGGGTAACCAAGAAGCGTCCGCCGCTTTCACACTGCCAGTGCTGGCTCCCTGTTCCCTGCACTCCTAGCCTACTTGGTTACCAGCGCACACCGCTTAGCGCTGGCTCCCTGCACTCCTAGCCATAGTACACATCGGGTTAATTACCCGATGTGTACTCCGGCTACGTGTGCAGGGAGCAGGGAGCCGGCACTGACAGTGTGAGAGCGGCGGACGCTGGTAACGAAGGTAAATATCGGGTAACCAAGGTAAGGGCTTCTTCATTACCCGATGTTTACCGTGGTTACCAGCGTCCGCAAAAGCCGGCTCCTGCTCACTGCACATTCAGTTGTTGCTCTCCCGCTGTCACACACAGTGATGTGTGCTTCACAGCGGGAGAGCAACAACTAAAAAATGGTCCAGGACATTCAGCAACAACCAGCGACCTCACAGCAGGGGCCAGGTTGTTGCTGGATGTCACACACAGCAACATCGCTAGCAATATCGCTGCTACGTCACAAAAGTCGTTCCTTAGCAGCGATGTTGCTTAGTGTGTTGTGGCCTTAAGATCATTAGCAGAACAGAAAGCACGGTTAGTGTGGTAGTCACAGATGAGGTAGGGCGGTGCAGAACTGTGGAGAACTTTGTAGGTGAGTGTGATAAGTTTACAAAGTATTTTGTAGCACTAGTGCTCCAATCACATAAAGGACATAGGACCCCTTGTAATTGTAATTCTTGTAATTGGTGTGGGTCCTAGTATTCCGACCCACAACGATCTTACATTTATCATCTTGCCTACGGATAGTAAATAAATGTTTGTGGGAAGACCCCTTTAACAATGACATGGCACATCATTCTAATGCTGCCCAAACACATGCTTTGTTGTTTATTGCTAATAATTATGACTTTTGCAAAACATGGACCTTCCCTTTTCAAACCATCAATTATGTTAATACATGTATTGCTGTGATCTGGTTTACTCTTGGGCATGATTTATGGCATAAATGCCTCCAGACAGATGATTGTGTTTCCTTATATCGAGACCGTCCCAGGGTATATTTTATGGCACCTGCTAGTTCCTGAGGGTAGCACTCATACTCCCATGATAATTGACCAGTGGTCAATATTCCCCACCACCTCCCAGTTTAGCTTTGGGTTATTCAGTCTTTAACAATCAGACCCATATACACAAAATGGCAGGATATTTTAATGAAGACTATTTACTATTATTCTGCACGATCTAGTAATAATAAGTAAATTAGTAAAAAAATATTACATATGTAATATTTTTTGCCACCACTGGGGGCACTGCATGTTACTATATTATTGAATTCAATGAGTAGCTATAAAAATCGATATGCAGTGAGCGCCCTCTAGTGGCTGATGCAGGCATATAGCCTCACTCTATAGTTGAATAAGTTTGGATGTCTTTAGCCAGACATTAGCAGAATATTGGACCAGACCTTTAATTAAACTCAATTATTCTTACACAAAAATATAGTGGCTGCATTGGTCAAGCAGTGATTATATTTTATATAAAGTTGTTTGTGGGTTTTTTTGTGTTTTTTTTTAAAGATGGATATAGGGTGAATATTAAAACTTAACCCATAACCGTAGTGTTATACTACTACTCCACCTTAAGGCTACTTTACACACTGCGATATCGGTCCCGATATCGCTAGTGTGCGTACCCGCCCCCATCTGTTGCGCGACACGGGCATATCGCTGCCCGTGCCGCACAACATCGCCCAGAGCCGTCACACACACTTACCTGTCCGGGGACGTCGCTGTGACCGGCGAACCGCCTCCTTTCTAAGGGGGCGGTCCGTGCGGCGTCACAGCGACGTCACTGAAACGTCACTGAACCGCCGCCCAATCGCAGCGGAGGGGCGGAGATGAGCGGGACGTAACATCCCGCCCACCTCCTTCCTTCCGCATAGCGGCCGGGAGGCAGGTAGGGAGAGCTTCCTCGCTCCTGCGGCGTCACACGCAGCGATGTGTGATGCCGCAGGAACGACGAACAACCTCGTTACTGCTGAAGTAACGATAATTGGGAATGGACCCCCGTGTCGCCGATTAGCGATTTTGCACTGTTTTGCAACGATGCAAAATCGCTAATCGATGTCACACGCAACGGCATCGCTAATGCGGCCGGATGTGCGTCACGAATTCCGTGACCCCAACGACTCCGCATTAGCGATGTCGTAGCGTGTAAAGCCCGCTTTAGACCATCAGAGATAGGTACGAACCAGCAAAACCCCTCCAGGCCATCAGGGGTATAATAATGCTAGCAGTAATCCTTTACCACTCCATGTAGCTGTATGATTTCGAGTATGTGCACACATAGCAGATTTGTTTTGGCAGGAAAAACGCAGCAGAAAAAAGTGCATTTTTGTATCGCGTTTTTTCAACGTCTTCACGATCGCGGAGGTCCCTGCACTGTACCCCTGCGATCACCGCTGGTTCTCCGGTGGATGTTACAACCAAGACCCGGCTCACACTGCCGGAATTAGTTCCCGCGCCGCTCTCGGCAGTTTAACCTCCTAAATGCTGCGATCAATCGTGATTGCAGCATTCAGGAGGCAGGGAGAGGGATCACTTACCTCTCCCTGGCGATCGGGTCCCTGTAATATGATCAATATGATCAAGGGGACCCAATTGCTGCCATGGCAACCCTTGGTCATCATCATGATGACCCCGGGTTACTGAGAAAGAATTGACATGCTGCAGTGGTTTCAGCCCCTTAAATGTGTGCCAAGACAGCAGGCTCCTTGTGATGTTGAAGTATCCCAACGTCAGGCTCAAGTAACCTTCCTGAACGTCTGTTTCAAGGATCTCCGCTGGCCAAAAAAGGTTGCCAACTATAATGGAGGGTCTCTGCTTTACCCTGAAGCCTCCCAGACATTTTGGGAGAGTTGACAAGTATGAGATAGCTGGGGCCGAGGGGAGGTGGCAGACTGATCAACAGTCCATGTGCCCGACAGCTCTCCTCCAATGTAAATTCTCAATCAGGGACCCCAACTATCAGGGGTCTTTAATCCCTCAGCGACAGGCAGCGTATATGTACGGCAGTCGTGCGCTATCACTATATGGAGGGGGCTCAGGTGTTGGCTGTGTCACACAGCTAGCTCTGATTGCATCAGTTTATTCCCTGTGAAGCGTGAGAGCAGCATGATATCCCCTTCCTGACATATGACATACAGTGACGTCATATGGTGGGTCCCTGACTTTGATGTGGACTTGCAAGCCAAGCCTCTATCTTTCCCGGCAGATGATGGCTGAATTCAGCCATCACCTGCCTCTAACAGCTGCAGGTGGAGCAGATCTGTGCACGTGGCTATTAACATGTTAAATCCCGCTGTCGATCTCTGACAGCAGCATTTAAAGTGCGCCAAATGAAGTATTTTTCTGTGTGCCTATAGACGCGTCAGTGACATGATTGTGAGTTGCCGATGAGTTCCCAGGTTAACCAGGGGCCTGCTGAAGACCCCTGTGCTTGTCATGATGATTCTTCTGTGAAAGTCAGTGTTTGGCTGGAGTTCCACTTGCGTATGTGTCGCGGGCGGAGGGGTGGGAAACGCCGCTCGCCTGGAATCGCTGGCGCTCGGGTCCGGTGCTTCTGCTCCTCGGTGTCTCGAGCACAGGGCCGGACCCGGAGCTCGAGCAGCGCCTCCTCGCCCACGAGTGAAAAGGGGAGGTTTGTGGTGGGATGTTTGGGGATGTCGGTTGTGACGCCACTCACGGGTTGTGGTGATGGTGGGCACCACCGCTGCTGGTGACGGGGGATCCCGGGAGCGATGGCGGAGAGCAGCTAAGGTGTTGTGACCCCTCCGTGGGTAGGGGCTGTTGGTCCCGGGGCCCCGGCTGGGGGGTAGGGGGAGGTATAGGTGCAGGTGCCGATGCGGGGAGGCAGCGTGGGCGCGGGTGCAACGTTGCGGTGCAGCGTGGTGCCGGATGGCGCTGTTGTACTCACTCGGACACAGAAAGACAGAGTCTCTGGTAAACCAAACGGCTGGATGGACGGGGCCCACAGCCGGCTGCGGTGTTCTCACTCTCCCCGGACGGGTTGATGGTGGCTGTCGTTTTGCTGCACCTGTGTAAGTGTATTTGACTCCTATGGCTTCCCACGGGTAGTCCGTTCCCCGGCGTGTACGTGTCGGGAGAGCCCGTTTGCCCGCAGGCGCTGGCCCTTGGATCTCTGGCCCTTTGGCGGTGGCACTTATCCGGACGGTTTGGGCTGTTGCCTTCTGACGAGACTTAGGTGGGAATGAACCCCTGAGGTCCAGACCGCAATAAGATAATTTGACCTTTACGGCGGCTCCTAGCCTGGTCGGGGTCTGACTACCCTGCCTTGGTGCTTGGCTTCAATCTGCTCCCCGGTTCGGTACCGGCGGGCCACCGCCCGACCCCGGTCCTACGGTTCCGCTGACCTACACCAACTCCTGCAGACGGCCACCACCATCTGCCGACCTTGCTGAATGTGCCTGGGCTCCAACCCAGACACCAACAGTTTTCACTCCTCTCACTTCCACTGCCTACCACAATCTGCTGTCTTTTCCCGCCTCCAGGCCTGTGAACTCCTCAGTGGGCGGGGGCCAATCGCCTGGCTCCGCCCCACGGGGTGTGGACATCAGACCCTGAAGGGTGGCAACAAGGGTTTCTGTTTGACTAGTGTCACCTACCCAGGGGAGGGTGTGTGTGTGATGTTAGTGTACTGTGACCCCTGGGGGTCCAGGGAGTCACATATGACTCGCATGAGTCTCGCATCACATCACTCGGCATGGCCGCACACTCTCCAGGCCGGCTGCATGTATTTCTATGCAGCTGAGAAACTCATGTCCGGAGAGCATCAGGCTATGTCGGGTGATGCGATGCGAAACTCGCGCAATATATGCAAATGGAACGCCGGCCTTTAGCTGATGTTCATAGAAGACCATCATTTTCGCTATACATAGGTGTGCTAAGGGCACTAACAAATACAGTAATAAGTGGGAAAAAAAGTTTTTTCTTAAATATATAAAAGTTCAAATCACCCCTTTTGCCCTGTTAACAAAAAATCAATGAAAAAAATTAATGAAAATATCCATATTTACTATCACTGTGTTAAGCCCAATCTATCAAAATATAAAATAAATTAATCCAATTGGTAAATGGCATAGTGGGGAAAAAAAAAATCAAAATATTTTTTGCCATAAAATTCAATAAGAGGCGATCACATCATTGTATATACCCCCAAAATAGTATAGTAAAAATGTCAGCTCAGGCTGCAAAAAATAAGCCATCACACAGCCCCAGATCCTCTGGCAAAATTGTATATGTTTTTAGAGATGTTCATGTTTTTTTCACCATTTACAGTAAATAAGAAAACTGTACATGTTGGGTATCTATGCACTCGTACTGACCTGGGGAATTATACTGCCAGGTCAGACTTATCATATAGTGAATATGGGAAATAGGAAAAATAAAAAATCTATTGTAAAATTGCACTGTTTTTTACATTTTTACAGCACTTGGAATTTTTTTCCGCTTTGAAAAGTCATTAAAAAGTATAAAGCCTCTTTCACACATCAGTTTTTGGCCATCAGGCACAATCCGCGAATTGGGAAGAAACGGATCCGGCGCCTGATCCGTTTTCTTCTCATAGACTTGTATTAGCCCCGGATTGTGACGCATGGCCTCACGTTTCATCCGTCGTACAACAGATCCGACAAAAATTGTCTGTGCAGCCGCCAGAAGCAACGTCTAAAGGAACTCTTTTTGGGACTGGCGAAAAAACGGAAGGCGCCGGGTCCAGCGCCGTCCGTCTTTTTTTTACAATGGAAGCCTATGGGCGTTGGATCCGTCGTCATCCATCAAATGACAGAATCAGGCGACGGTCCGTTTTTTGTTTTTGGGCACGCCCAGACGTTGTGAAAATTCACTTCTGGTCACACAAAGTTTTGTTTTTTTTCCTCTCTCTTTCTTTCTCTCCTTCTCTCTCTTTCTCTCTCTCTTTCTCTCTCTCTTTCTCTCTCTTTCTCTCTCTAAAAAAAAAAAAAATCTTTATTTTTATATAGCGCTAACATATTCCACAGCGCTTTACATACATCAGGAACACTGTCCCCATTGGGGCTCACAATCTAGAGTCCCTATATGTATGTCTTTGGAGTGTGGGAGGAAACCGGAGAACCCGGAGGAAACCCACGCAAACACGGGGAGAACATACAAACTCCTTGTAGATGTTGTCCTTGGTGGGATCCAGGACCTTAGCGCTGCAAGACTGCAGTGCTAACCACTGAGCCACCGTGCCACTCTCTTTCTGTCTCTCTCTTTCTTTCTCTCTCTTTCTTTCTCTCCTCTCTCCCTCTCTCCTCTCTCTTTCTCTCTCTCTTTCTTTCACTCTCTTTCTGTCTCTCTCTTTCTTTCTTTCTCTCTCTCCTCTCTCCCTCTCTCCTCTTTCTTTCTCTTTCTTTCTTTCTCTCTCTCTTTCTTTCTCTCTCTCTTTCTCTCTCTTTCTCTCTCCTCTCTCTTTCTCTCTCTTTCTCTCTCTCTTTCTTTCTTTCTCTCTCTCCTCTCTCCCTCTCTCCTCTTTCTCTCTCTCTCTCTCTCCCTCTCTCCTCTTTCTCTCTCTCTTTCTCTCTCTTTCTTTCTCTCTCTTTCTTTCTCTTCTTTCTTTCTCTCTCTCTCTTTCTTTCTCTCTTTCTTTCTTTTTCTCTCTCTTTCTCTCTCCTCTCTCTTTCTCTCTCTCTCTTTCTCTCTCTTTTTCTCTCTCTCTTTCTCTCTCTTTTTCTCTCTCTTTCTCTCTCTCGCTTTCTTTCTCCCTTTCTCCCTTTTTCTCTCTTTTTTTTTTTTAACGGATCCGCATCATATTGCATCAGCTTTGCCACGTTATGCGAAGATCCGTCGCATCAGGCACAAACCGGATTGTGCCTGATGGCAAAAAACTGATGTGTGAAACAGGCCCAACTTGTTCCATCAAAAAAACAAGCCCTCATACAGGAATATGGACGGAAGAATAAAAAAAAAAGTTATGGTTCGTAGAAGGGGAGGAAAAAAAACAAAAACGGAAATTGGCCGTGGTGTGAAGGAAGGGGTTAAAACCCTAAACGTGATCATGGGGTGCCAATCGGCTGCCGTGATATCTGGGGGCTATGAAGACCCTCCTGATCCTGCCGGGGGGCTTTATACTGGAGTAGTGCAGTGTACGGGATAGGTGGGCGAGGGATTGCAGATTCAAGAACTAATAATGTAAAAAAAAAGCATAAAAACATTCTAAAACAAAAACTCAAGAAGTCACCGGGTCACATCTACCTCACAATGGGAGGAATCACTTTTTTTTCCACCAATTCTCCTCACTTGGACTTTTCCCGCATTTTCCAGTTCATTGAAGGATAAAATACATGGCACCATTCACATCTATAAAGTATCCCACAAAAAACATATGGAGATGTAGATGCAAAACCCTTAAGGGGTTAATGGTATGAGTCTGATATGGTCAAAATGCAGCTTTGTGGGACCTCTTCAGCTCTGCATATTTGACAGTTTCTGCTGCGCATGCTCATTATAATTTTCACTAATGACAGCCGCATTTGAGCTTCTACAAAATGGCGGCGGCCACTCAGTGAGAAGACAGGTGGTTGTTAGGCAATTATTCCCTCTAGTGTTCAGGACAAGTAGCCGGCGGAGGCGGAGCTGTGTCTGAGAATGAGGCGGGGCTGAGGCAGGCCTTGTACCGTAGTACGGTAGTATAAGTACAGGCGGAGGCGTGATTTGCTGTGATGTGAGAACGCAGAGCTGTGATTGGCAATGATGGCAAAGGGAGGAGGTCGTGAGTGGATAGGATTGGATGAAACAGCGTTGTGATTGGCTATTCTTGAAGGAGGCAGGGATGTATTGGACCATGTTCTGAGAAGGCTGGCATGTGATTGGGTATTGCTGGTAGAGGCGAGGTTATACTACTTACGAGAGCCAATCACGTTGTTCGGACTTGTGCCGGTAGAGCACGCTCCTTTCTGTCTTCCTTGTTTACTCCGCGCACATCATGGACAAGCTGCGCTCCCTGCTGCAGAGGACACTGGGGACAGTGAGGCACCTCATGGGCACCGACCAGTTCGGAAACAAGTATTATTATATTCCTGAGCAGAAAACATGGACAGGTAATGGCTGCCTCCACAGTAGCCAAACTGAGAACTAATATACTCACATACTGGGGAGGGGGTGTTGTTGCCTGTAGCAACCGACCTGAGCTTATGATCTGCACTAATAAAACCTGGTCTCTGGTTGCTAAGGGCAACAAGGCCACAATCCCACTGAGCATTTCATCCGTGACACTTTATTCTGTGGGTATTCTCTGATGATTTGTCACTTTGCCTCCGGTGTGTCCTGATCGTGGTATCAAAACAGCAGCATACTGACCACTAACTGACATCGCAGGAATCAGGCTCTCTGCCCCTACATCGTGCTGCTGTCAGATTACATAGATAAAACCTGCTGACAGATTCTATTTAAAGCTGATATAGTTAATCGCAATGACCCTGGTCCATTGGCCACGACAGTAGTCTGTGGCCACCAGACCGGAGCCCTGCCAGCATCCCCAGCACCTCTTCTGATTAGTGGGTCATATTGCACCAGGCTTACTATTAATACGTGGAGCCAGGGGTGGCGGCAGGTACGTGGAGGCTGGCAGGGCTACCTACCTGGCCACTGGGCCACAGTGCTGCGAATCTTTGTGGTCCTCTAAAGCATGAATAATAGGAGCAGTGTGATTTATAAACGATGTATATGATAAGGTTTTGATTAGCTGCTACTGGTAACCATACATGTTAGGCTATATGCACATGCTGCAGCTTTTTCTGAGTGCATCTTTATTCCTGTGGTCACAGAAAACGCAGCTTGTGGTCCAAAAAATGCATGATGTTTTGCCGCGTTTGTGCCAATTTATATTGTAAAGGAGAAACAAAATGGGATAGGATAATTGCTAGAAATAACAGACTAGCTTGATAGAGGGATAGCTAGCTTGACCAGCTGTTTTTTAAAATTATGTTTTGGTAAAAAATTGTCATGGGGTCCCCCCATTTTTCTTATCTAGCACAGGAACAGCTGCAGGCTGCAACCCTCATCTGTCTGCTGTACCTTGGCTGGTTATAAAAAAATAAGAGATTTACTAAAAAAAAAAAAAAACGTGGGGTCCCCCCCTTTTTCTAAAACCAGTTAAGGTACAGCAGACAACTGGTGTCTGATAATATTAAGGTGGGAAGGGCCATGATTATTTGGCCCTTTCCATTCTAACAATAGCAGCCCACAGCCGTCATTAGATGCACCAATTCTGGCGCTGGACTTGGCTCTTCAGGTTGCCCTGGTGCGGTGGCAATCAGGGTAATAAGGAGTTAATGGCAGCGCACAGCTGCCACTAAGCCCTAGATTAGTAATGGGAGGCATCTGAGCCCCCCATCACTAATCTGTAAGTGAAAGTAAATAAACACAAAAAAAATCCTTTATTTGAAAGACAAAAAAAACACCCTTTCACCACTTTATTAACCCTCAAAACACCCCTCTACGTCCGACTTAATCCACACGAGGTCCCATGACGCTTCCAGCACTTCTACATCTGACGCTCACAGAGATCGCCATAGAACATGACCACACGCTGTTAGGCAGCGACTGAACTGAGCCGTGCGATCAGCGGTGATGTCACTAAGGTTAGCTGCGGCCACAGCTATAGTCATCCACCTGTGACCGCAAATCACCTGAGTGACGTCACTGCTCTGTTACACGCACTGTTACACTTACATACACACCTCTGCTATAATAATAATCTTTATTTTTATATCGCCAACATTCTGCAGCGCTTTACAGTTCAGAGGTTCATATACAGGCAAGTGACAGTTATAGAAGATAGCATTATTAAGGCAAAAATAAAGACAATCCTGCCCATAAGAGCTTACAATCTACAATGAGGTGGGAGGAGAAGGACAAGGTACAGGTGCTTATTTACAACGACGGTCCAGCCATCTCAAAGAAATGGGGGATAGATAAAGGCTGCATGAACCAGTCATCAGCCAGTCTTTGTGATGCTTTTGGGTGCAGTCGCGTTTGATGGAGAATTATGTTGTGTGAGATAGTGGAGGGCCTCTATGTGAATTGCATTCGATTAGGGAGTGTGAAAGGCCATCCTAAAAAGATGTGTTTTTAGGGAGCGTGTGAAGCTGAGTAAGTTGTGATTCGTCCTGGTTTTCTTGGGGTAGAGCATTTGAGAGGACTGGTGCAGCTCGGGAGAAGTCTTGGTGCTGGGAGTGGGAGGTTCAGATTAGTGTGGCTGTTAGTTGAAAGTCATTTGCACAACGTAGAGAATGGGTGAGGTGATAGACAGAGATGAGGGTGGAGATGTAGGGAGGTGCCATGTTGTGAAGAGCTTTGTGGGTGAGAAGAAGCAATTTGAATTGGATCTGGTTACATATGGGCAGCCAGTGCAATGCTTGGCACAGAGCGGAAATGTCCAAGTAGCGGTTAGCCAGATAGGTGACCCTGGCTGCTGCATTAAGGATGGACTGTAGAGGAGAGAGTCTAGTTAGGGGGAGACCAATTAATAGAGAGTTACAGTAGTGAAGGCGGGAGTGGATCAGGGCCATAGTGAGGATTTTTGTAGTTTCCTTGGTGAGAAAGGGGCGGATTCTAGAGATGTTCTTGACGTGCAAGAGACAGGAGCGTGCGAGGGATTGTATTATAGAAGGTGAAGGAGAGATCAGTGTAAAGTATAACATGCAGACAACAAGCCTGCTGCCTAGGAGTTATTGTGGGGCCACACACAGACAGGGAGATGTCAGGATTAGGAAGGTTGGAAGACGGAGGAAAAAGAAGTTCAGTTTTGGAAAGGTTAAGCTTCAGATAGAGAGCAGACATGATGGTGGAAACTGCAGACAGACAGCCACTGGTGTTCTGGAGTACAGCGGGGGTGAGCTCAGGGGATGAGGTGTATGAAGATGGTACTGGAAGCCAAATTTGCTAATGGTCTGTCCAATTGGGGCAGTGTAGAGGGAGAAAAGAAGAGGGCCAAGGACTGAATCTTCTACATACACAATTACACTTGCATACACAGCTCTGCTACATGCACATTTCCACTCAGACACCGCTCTGCTACATGCAGTTACACTTAGGCTGGACTCACACAAGTGTGTGGCATTGGATGCGAGATGCTAATGACCCCCGGCTCGGGCTCTGCTGTGAGCGTGAGCCGGGTGTCCTGCGACTGTGGTACGATCTTGCGATCGGGTCACAGGTGCGCAGCAGAGGGCAGGTGCTGCGGAGGAGAGGGAGGGGTTAATACTCCCATCTCCTCCATTGTCAGCCTGTGCGTATATCGCACTGCACTGGGATAACATCCGAGAGCAGTCCGATGTATCTCTCGCACCCATTCACTTGAATAGGTGCGAGTGATACGGCTCTTGCAGAAAATCGCAGCATGTTGCGAGAAAAGCTGACCATCTGCTCTCCC
Source organism: Anomaloglossus baeobatrachus (assembly GCF_048569485.1). Taxonomy (NCBI): domain Eukaryota; kingdom Metazoa; phylum Chordata; class Amphibia; order Anura; family Aromobatidae; genus Anomaloglossus; species Anomaloglossus baeobatrachus. The sequence goes on along the minus strand of NC_134353.1, from coordinate 874,641,418 downwards.
TCATTCACGAACATTGGTCAAAGTGCAATGCGAGATCTTCTTGCATTGCACTCGTCGGATTTTCACGCTCGTGTGAGCGTGCCCTAACACACACATACACCTGAACGGAAGCTGAGACCTAATACTCGATTAACTGAAGGACCTTTCAGATTGTGATCAGTCACATGATCTGAAAGGTCCTGTGTTACTCATGTGGAATGTCCTTCAGATGCTCAGCTCCTGCAGCCTCCTCTCCTGCCCTGCAGCGATCACATAGATCAGTGTGTGGCAGGAGAAGAGAGGTCAGTTCTCTGTGATCGGGTAGGATGTGGCGTTCTCCTCAATCACAGGAAGCTCCCTCCAGACACGCACACTTTTTACCAGAAATTTTTCTTATTAAAAAGTATGTCTTCTACTCCGAAAAATACGGTAATATTGATCAGAATTTTTCAGCCTATGGGTTCGCCCCCCCCCACAGCAGTCACAGTCTCTTTGATGGCCTCATGGTAAACTTAATGATCCATCCAGTGTCACATCCAGCCAGGAAAATGTCCATAGTTACGTCAGTCAGTGGTCGCTTACCAGACTGTTAACTCCTATCAAGCGCAAAAACAAATTAAGGCTCCGTGCCCACGTGTATGTATTGCATGCAGTTACGCTGCGTTCTGCACCGCAGCATAACTGCATGCGTCCTGCGTCCCCTGCACAATCTATGAAGATTGTGTATAATCCACGGTCACGTTGCGTTTTAGAACTCAGCGATTTGCATGCTGCCAAATCGCTGCGTTCTAAAAAGCAACATGTCACTTCTTTCATGCGCTTTGGATGCAGCCCCCGCTCTGCCTATGGTGCGGGCTGCATCCAGAGCGCATGAAATCGGCTTTTCATTATGCAGTGTTTCTGCAGCAATTTGAAGCGCACATATGCTGTTCAAATCGCTGCAGAGATTTCTGCAGGGACACAACGCAACGTGGGCACGGTGGTTGTTAAAGGGCCTTCTTCCTTACTGCCAATTTTAAAAATGACGATAAGAAATAACTGATTAGTATCCAATCTCTCCTGCCCCCTGTAACTGTTTCTGCTTGTGAGCACTGTTTAAGGGTGGCAAAACAGTAGTTTTTTGCACATCTGCAACCTCTGGGATCCTTCACCTTGAGGTTCACTGGACTCCAGAGGCACCAGGAGCTTCAAATACCTGATTACTGCCTTGTGTTGGTATTTTAGAAGCTGCTCTCTTAAGCTGATGATTTTGTCTGGCAGCAACACTCCTCATTATGCCTTTATCTGCACAAACCCATCTGTGCTGTGTATCAGCCCCAAATGACTTCAAAATAGGGTGATCACTAGAGATGAGCAGACCCGTGGAAGTTTGGTTCGGTGGATTCTGCCGGACTTTTAGATAAAGTTCGGTTTGGGACCAGACTTGACCAGAACCCCAATGGAAGTCACTAATTGGGCAGTTCGGGTCTCCATCCACATACAGCCACCCATAAGCAGATCATTTCTGGAAGAAGGGTGGGCAGGGTTTTTCTTTATTTTTTTGTGTGCACACCACATCTGATCACTCTCTTGTTACCCCCAGTGGGAGCCGATCAGACACTGCAGCATCTGGCACTAGGCTGAGCACCGAGCGTACCCGAACACAGCGATGCTCGACCAAGTGGTCAGTAAATATAAAGCACCAGAACTCTGTTTTAGGTGTTTGTTTTTTGGAAAGTCTGTGTTTGGTCCAAACACCGAACCTCGGATTCGCTCATCTCTATTGATCATGCCTATGTTTTCATGAAATATTTGGTTTCATACCTTGCCCAAGGTATTTCACGCTTTTTTATTTCCCATATTGCGTGAATCCTGTGGATGCGTAATAACGTGGAACATTCCTCTTAGGCCTGTTTCACCTCAGTGAAAAACAGACGTTTTTCACTGCCTTGTTAAAAACGCATATGTCCCTCCGTGTGCCGTGATTCTCGGCACACGTGGGTTGTCCATGTGCAATCCGTGATACGTAATCTGTCATCCGTGAACTCACCTGTCTCCGTTCCTGCTGTCCGTGGTGCTGAACGCTTCGGCTCTGCTGTGTTTCTGCCCCTGCTGCGTTTCTGCCCCTTCTGCAGCTACTTCCGGGTCGGCTGTGCCTGCATACATGAATATGCATGAGAATAAGCAGCCGGCTCTGAAGCAGCAGACAGCAGAGGCCGGAGACAAGCAGCGCTGGAGAAGGGGAGTATAAAAAGCTTTTTATTTTCAATGTCTGTGTTTTTCTAGTACGGGTTTCACTGATCCCACCACTGCGTGGGACATCAGTGACGCCAGAAAAAAAACAGACATGTCTCCCTGCGGAGCACACGGACACGTGTGTATGCTGCACAGAGACACGGTCAATGAAAAATAACTGATGTGTGCGCAGACCCATTGATTATAATGGGTCTGCGTATGTCCATGATTCTGGTACATATAAAAACTAGCACATACGTACCAGAATCACTGACGTGAGAAAGAGGCCTTAGGCTACTTTCACACATCCGTTTTTTGCTCTGCGGCACAATACGGTGCTCTGCAGTAAAACCGCAACCGCTTTTTTTTGCCGCCGGGTGCGTTTTTTTTGCATAGACTTACATTAGTGCCGTATTGTGCCGCATGGGCTTGCGTTCGGTCCGGGTTTTGCCACATGCGGCAGATTTAGCCGATGCCGCGGCTGGATGGAACGTTGTCTGCAACGTTTTTTGCTCCGGCAAAAAAAACGCATCGTGCCGCATCCGGCCGCTGCGGCGCATTTTTCAATGCATACCTATGGAGGCCGGATGCGGAAAAAAAGCATCCGGCCGCCGCATGCGGTTTCTTTCACTGCGCATGCTCAGTAGCGTGCCGCAACCGGAAAAAAACGGACGGGCCGCATGTAAAAATTTATGCAAAGGATGCGGAGTTTTCGCCGCATCTGTTGCATAGGTTTCACAGCCGGAGTGAGCCGCAGTGCTCAAACCGGATGTGTGAAAGTAGCCTGAATCAGTTTTTCTGTAATTGGGATCCCCTGGCACTAATTATCACAAGTGTTTGAGGTTGATTTCAGTGAACCAAAGACCCTGAGACCCCAGACCATCCATGAGGTTATTTGGAAAACAAAAAATTACAACTTGAACACTTAATAATCCAATTTACATAAAAATTTTGAACACGTGGTAGACAGCAAAAGTGGACGGAGGGCATCTATGTCCTGTTGTACTATGTTGTGGGGGTTTTTTTTGGGTGTAAACCACAGCTAAAATATGTATAAATTGACTTCAAAAAGAGGCCATGGGCCAAATTCAGACATTCGTTTATCTTTATATACAGGGCAAAAAAGGGACTGATTTTCATCTTTGTTTATTATTGCGTTTTCGTCGATGTTTAGAACATCTTTTTTTTTTTTTTTTGTTTTTTATCATCACTAATTTTTCCCGCATGCGCAACTAAATAAATAATTTCCAAAGCTTCTCCTACAAATTACATTGTTAAAAACAGGTTGCACATGAATGGCGTCCCTGTACTGTCCATGTCCGTGATATTCATGAGTTTGATCCGTGACTCGGGTTAAAAAAATGACATATCCTTGGTTTTGGCACCCCATACACAAAAACCATGGACGGGTGAACAGCACCGTGGCTTATAATCTGTATGTATTCTGTGATGAACACTGGGGAGGAAGGTGGGGGACTTTATGGGATCGGCTCCCATAGGGATCATCTGTGTAGGGAATATTGTTATGACAAAACTATTTGACCAGTTTTTATACATCAACATTTTAAAGTTTACCTGATGTCACACAATCGTCCCGAATTTTCTGCATGAAACGCAGTCAATTTTCTTATGCTCATCAGATCCGGCTCTACATATGCGAGGACGTTCCACTGATTGGGGGGGGGGGGGGGGGGGGAAGGGTCTATGGTCTGGTCTCATTCACACCTTATCTATTATGGCACAAGCGCTTTTGCTGGCGGATTCCAAATGGAATCTGCCTGGAAAAGACATTTTGGCATGTGACCGCTGCAGCAGTCACCGTGCAGGATGGACAGGCTGGCGGGGGTGGAGAGACAGGTCACGGAGGCGCTGCGGATGTTCAGTAGGTGACAGCACATGGTACAGAGATCAGTCATTAGCCTAATGATGTGCAGGGGGGGTCTGACATGACTGCTACAGCTGATCACTCGCCTCCTTGGTCATGCACTATACATGCAGACATCATTGCCAGTGATTGTCTGCAGTGGTCATCTTAGTGATGCACTTAACAGAATTACTGAAATAGCAGAGCTGTGAATGTCATGGAGAGCTTTGCCCAAATGACTGTACTAAGATGTGACTCACAGTTTAAAATGCTGTTTTCCTGGCCCACTAGTCACGTCCTCTGCCCGCAGTTTCAATGGAGGGCTCCAAATGCAGGGTCACACAGGAAGCATTACTTCTGGGGCAGAGGATGCACGAAACCGCATCCAGAATGTGTACCTGGATCATTAAGGGTCTTTCCATAGACGTCAAGGTTAAAAAATTGAGACAGGGTTTACTCACTGGTCCCTGCTCCAGCGCCGGCTCTTTACCTTTAGTGTGGTGACTTCATGACCACCATGCATGTGACCACTGCAGCCAATTACTGGGCTCAGTGTCTCTACATTGTATGTGGCAAAAGCCATCAGTGACAGTGATTGATTGGCTGCAGCGGTTACATGCACTAGATCATCAGCAGACAGCCAGCACTGGAGCAGCGACCAGTGAGTGAACCTGTTTTGTTTTTAACCCTTTAAAGCCTATCAGCTAAAAGAAAATGAACAGAAAACCCCTTTGTTATTCCGCAAGAATACACTGTCCTATGCTGCACTATGACTTGTTTAGTTTTGTAGGAAGCAGAACAGTACTTGGATCTCGCCACACGGGGGCGACATTGTCTCACAGCTGACAGTAATCCTTCAGTTTATCACTTTCCTGCCCTCCTGCTGTTGTGAATAGATAGATACTTAGGTTGTAGCCATTCTCTGTATCTGCAGTGATTAGTCTCCTGTTCCTCCAGAATCACCAAATGCGGTGTATTGTCTGCATGTAATCATTGTTGATGCATAATGACGTCCCACTCTGATGGTGAATGTGCTGTACGGGAAGTCGGGCTACTGCACAATGGGCATGACTGCTCAGCGCTGTGCCCCACCCCAATTGTATCTCTTCCAGCTGGTGTAGGGGCAGCGAGCAGGGTTAGTGAACTCACTGGACCACAGGAGGGACCCAGGCTTACCCGTTGGTGGGAGGGGCTTAACTAAGCGCTTAAGACAAGGCAGACACCAGGTACCACTCCGAGGGCAGTGACTGAGACTGGCAGCTGACCCCCAGGACAGGAGACAGACTCAGGTATAGGCACAGGTGCAGGCTGGTACAGGTGGGATATCTGAAGCAGACAGAACAACAGATGTGGACGGGTGTGGTGGGCACGGCAGTGACAGATAGATATGGGAAGGCAGGTACACGTGAAGGACACAGACTACTAGCTAGCAGACTGAAGACTGACTGACTAAAGGTGTTGCACATGCACCTCCCCTAATGAGAGGGTGCCTTAAATACATAATGCCTGTTAGCCATAGGATGAGAGGCATTTCCTGGAAATAGTCGCTGGCCCTTTAAGATGAGGGCTGGTGTGTGTGCGCCCTAAGCACACTCCCGGGAGACTAGGGGTGCATGCATAGGCCCTGGGAGAGGAAGGAGGCAGCAGCACTGGTGGACAACTGTGGGGGAGGACGTGACCCGGCCGTGGCAGTGAGTATGTTGGCCTCCTTGCAGGGACGCCGGCGCTGCACCAATTACTTTAGCCAAGCGGTGCGCAGTGCATTATAGTGTTATTTCTTCTTTCACTGCTTGGGGCATCTTGTCTCACGAACACACGGCTTTTACTGTTACTTGTATGGGGAATTCTGCCCTGACAGATTCCCTTCAAAAACCAAACAATTCTATGTCTTATTTGCAAAATAGCCCAGAATTCATGCAAATAAGCAAAGTAAAATAAAATAATATATCTAGTTGAAAGGTGCGAGTGCAGCTACTGAATCCAGACTAGCCCTGGGTCAATAACGTACAGCCAACTGGTTTATAAAAGTTGATCAAAATTATGCAGTTGTAGAAAGTAATAAAACATTACTGTAATAGCTGAACCTAAATGTTCATAGACGCAGTTTAAAAGTGTTGGGGGAAATTTGACAGGTTCCCTTTAACACTAGAAGTCTCGTTTTTGAGGCTGCGTATTTTCGCTGCATGCAGAATTTTACATTACAAGCAAAGTGGAAGGGATGAATAGAAATCTCCTGTCCACTGTGCTTCTTTCTTATGCTATTTTAAAGGAACCAATCACCCTTTAACTTTTCAGCAGCAGGACCTGTGTGAGGTCATACCCATGTGACCAGAAGGGGCGGGGCCTCAGCAAATTTAAAAATGTTGCTTCCTGGTATCAGCTTTATTGGCTGAGGCCCCACCCTTTCTGGTCACATGGGTGTGATCTCACTCAGGCCCGGCTACTGAAAAGTAGAATTTGTATAAGTATTATACAATCAAACAGGGGGAGGGGCTAACTATGAATACCCCCCCCCAGATATTATCTGATCCCCAGCTGCTGTCACTCAAGAAGCTGCCAATTTTATAAACTTTACTTTCTTGGATTTCAAAACCTAAACATCCGAGCTGACCACTACAGGTATGTATAGAATCAGCCTGATAGTGCCAGTATAGCACTGGCTTTAGCTTTTGTATGAAATCGTGGTGATTGGTTCCCTTTAAACTCACCTGTGGTTTATTTTTCCAATACGCAACATGTCAATTTAATTTGCGGGTTTTGTTTTCTGTGTGGATTTTGCCCATAGACTTGAATTAGATGCTGAAAATCTGTAGGTAAATGAGGCATATACATTTTTGGTGCATTTACACAGCAAAAACGCACCAAAATCACATGTAGTCCCCACCTAAAGATATCAATAGCAGGAAGTTTAAAAATCAAAACTGCTTTATTTAAAGGGCACCTGTCAGGTGCAATATGCAGCCAGAACCATGAGTAGTTCTGGGGGCATATTACTAATCCCTGCCTAACCGTCCCTGTATACACTAGCATAGATAAAGGGATCTTTAGAAAAAGTATTTCTAAAGAGTCTTTATGATATGGGCGGCACGGTGGCTCAGTGGTTAGCACTGCAGTCTTGCAGCGCTGGGGTCCTGGGTTCAAATCCCACCAAGGACACCATCTGCAAGGAGTTTGTATGTTCTCCCCGTGTTTGTGTGGGTTTCCTCCGGGATCTCCGGTTTCCTCCCACACTCCAAAGACATACTGATAGGGAACCTAGATTGTGAGCCCCAATGGGAACAGTGTTGCCAATGTATGTAAAGCACTGTGGAATTAATAGCGCTATATAAATGAATACAATTATTATTATTATTATTATTATTATTATATGCGAATGAGTCCAGTGACTGGTCACAAGGGCGTTAGTTCCTGCGCTCATTCCACCCTCATACCATATTATCACACCCACAGGGGCATGCTAACATACTATTCAATGCAGCATCACCAGCGGTGACACATGTACCTGTGTTTGGTGTGACCGCTGACCTGAATGCCTGGCACTTCCGGTCATGCGCAGTATAACGCTGGGTGTTTGCATCCTGGCTTCTGAGAGGTCTAGTGCACATTGTCTGGAAATGCCGGGACTTCTGATCAGCGGACACAGGTACACATCTCACCGCTGATGATGCTGCATTGATTAGCATGTTAGGACGTCCTTGTGGGCATACTAACGAATGAGCGCAGGAACTAACACACTTGCAACTAGTCGCTGGCCTCATTAGCATATCATAAAGGATCTTTAGAAATACGTTTTCTATAGATCCCTTTATCTCTGCTACTAGATACAGAGACGGAATCAGGTTATGCTCATGGCACCTGATTCTGATGCTGTCCGCTTTCCTTTCCTTCTCATAATGCTAATTTAGAGATCAGTGATTATTCTTGTATACAAAAAATAGACCAATTTTATTATGTTTGTGTGTGTGTGTTTTGGATCCAATTCTCATTAATGTTTGATCCGTATGTCAGTTTTTACTATAACTAAATTTCTTGTTTGCTAACAATTAAAAAAAATTACAAACCTTCCCCTCCCCCGATTTCTATTTCTAATAATGGATGGCATGCTGAGTACACTCTGATGCCATCTATGTTATTGTCTGTGATCTTTACGGACCCATAGACTTGTACGGATCATTTTCATCTTTGATTCAGACCACAATCGGACATTTCTGTATTTTTCGGGCTATAGACCCATTTTTAACAATAAAAACTATTGTTAAAGTGTATGTGAATTAGGCCACGTGCACACGTTGAGTATTTGAGTATTTGTACTAGTGATGAGTGAACTTGATGCTCTGGAAGTGTAAAGCGGGCTTTACACGCTACGATATTGCTAGCGATATCGTACGCAAAAGCACGCGCCCCCGTTGTGCATGCGATTTGGTGTGATCGCTACCGCAGCGAACATTATCGCTACTGCAGCGTCACACATACTTACCTGCTCGGCGTCGTCGCTGTGACTGCCAAACAATCCCTCCTTCAAGGGGGAGGGACGTTCGGCATCACAGCGACGTCACCGCGACGTCACTAAGCGGCCGGCCAATCAAAGTGGAGGGGTGGAGATGAGCGGGACGTAACATCCCGCCCACCTCCTTCCTTCTGCATTGCGGCCGGCGGCAGGTAAGGAGACGTTCCTCGCTCCTGCGGTGTCACACACAGCGATGTGTGCTGCCTCAGGAACGACGAACCACATCGATAATCAACCATTACCGATTTTTGGTTTTGGGACGACGTCTCCATGGTGAACGATTTTCACCATTTTTGAGGTCGCTTAAGGTCGCTGGTAAGTGTCACACGCTGCGATATCGTTAATGACGCCAGATGTGCGTCACTAACAACGTGACCCCGACGATAAAACATTAACGATATCGTAGCGTGTAAAGCCCCCTTAACAGCATTTTGATGATCGGGTGCTTGTTACTTTTTTACACAATATAATGGAAATCTATTGCGAACTCGAGCGTTTTTTCGAAAAATTTTCCAGAAAAATGCTCAAGTTCCCTATTGACTTCCATTATTCTCAGTAAACGAGTGCTGAGCATCAAAATGCAAATTTCACTTACTGAGCACCAAACAGTTCACTCATCACTATTTTTTACCTCAGTATTTGTAGCCAAAGCCAGGAATGGGTGATAAATCCAAGAGGTGGTGCCGTGTTTCTATTTTCCTCTGATTGCCCCACTCCTGCTTTTGAATACAAATACTGCGGTAAAAAACTCTCACCATATACTGATCGTGTGCACATGGCCTTTTCATTCAGAGGCAGCTTCTTGTGATAGAGGAGAACACAGACACCTCGTCCTTCCCGATCACGAAGAGAGCGACTCTCTCCTCCTGCTACACACTGATCTATGTGGGAGAGGAAGCTACCGGGAAATGAATGGAGGCTGCACAAGCTGAGCAGCTCAAGGACCTTCCACCCGATTTCAGGTCATGTGATCAGTCAGTGCCTGGAAGGACCTGCAAGATGTGGTTATAAATAGTGTGTATGTATATGTGCATGTAGTAGAGCTGTGTTTCTGTAAATCTATGTGACACATTCCTCCGTACGCTGAGTGTCACAGGTTGTCATAAGTTTGTATCCCAGACCCTTCTGTCTTTCCGAGATTTGAAGTTATCTTTCAGTACTAATATTCTCATAATGCTGTGATCAGAGCTGCAAAAATGTTTGGCCACTGATTGATTTATCCTTTTTTCATGACAATTCATGCTTGCACTAAACGTTTGTCCAGTCTTCCCTACATATAAACCCCAAGATGGATATTTGGTGTTTATAATTAAAGTTTTCAAGTACTAGAACAACCCCTTCCCATACTCAATGGACACCCTGTTGAAATTTTAAAAACAATCTGATACTCACCTCTCCTGCCGTCACTAGCTCTCCCAGGACTCGCGCAAGGTTGTGATATCACTTGAGCCCCATTCCCAATCACCACCGAATTTCCGAATTTAATGTCGCTGATCGGTAAGGGAATAGATATCTGTGATTGCAGGGGATTGGTTTCATGCGGACTGTTTTTGGTAACGTTGCAGCTTTCCCAAGATTTCTGTTTTTGAAACATAATAATGGCTGATATTTGGCAAATTGTGTTTATTAATTGTCCCCCAGTGTATCATTTCTCTTTCTTCTCCTGAGTGTTAGGGCACATTCACCATCCGTTGTCTGTACAGTAAATGCCCTAAATACATGGTCGTGACTGCTTTTGCATGAATTACTGCATCAATGCGGCGTAACATGGAGGCGATCAGCCTGTGGCACTGCTGAGGTGTTATGGAAGCCCAGGTTGCTTTGATAGCAGCCTTCAGCTCATCTGCATTGTTGGGTCTGGTGTCTCTCATCTTTCTCTTGACAATACCCCATAGATTCTCTATGGGGTTTAGGTCAGGCAAGTTTGCAATTCAATTAAGCACAGTGATACTGTGGTTAGTAAACCAGGTATTGATACTTTTGGCAGTGTGGACCTGTGCCAAGTCCTGCTGGAAAATGACATTTACATCTCCAAAAAGCTTGTCAGCACAGGGAAGCATGAAGTGCTCTAAAATTTCCTGCTAGACGGCTGCGCTCACTTTGGTCTTGACGGTAGATCTGCACCAGCAGGTGACATGGCTCCCCAAACCATCACTGATTGTGGAAACATCACACTACACCTCAAGCAGCTTCGATTGTGGATTTGTATTGAATTGATGATGCCCTACAACTTTGTAATTCACTTTTTTTTTCTCTATCTTGTTCCGTTTTCAAGATAAAAATGCTATCTCCGTTATTTTCCACCAGGTGGTGCTATAGGTGGTTTCATTGCTTAGCGCATGGCTACTTTACTATACCTAGACACCACTTCTATGCCTTTAGCTGCAGCCGTTCTCAAGTTAATGGCGGTGGACAGAATATGGGTGGGCACACTGTATGTCTTTCAGGAAATGGGACTGATGATTTTGGCTAACAAAACACTTTGTATTTTTGAGAACCAGGTATAGTGTTGCCGGAGGTCACTCTGTGGGCACTGCCCAGTGTATAACTAGGTTCGGACTGTACATCACTGGAGTGAGATAAGCATTTTACTTCCTAAAGGTTTTATTCATGGCCTCTGCTAACTGCAGCTTTTATGCAATCTGTGAATGCTGGAACGGCCTCTATGGCTTCAAACTGAAATTTCCAATCTGAAAATCCTCCCAGGTGTCAGGCACAGTTTGGTGCGGTCTTTAACTAGCAGCCTGGAGCACAGAGTCGTCCTGTTACTGCCAAGCTGACAGCGACATTGGACAGCTGTCAGTACTGCCATCCGCCAGTGATTGACTGCAGTCATTAGTGGATTACAAGCCCTCTTTGTGCTAAATGCCGAAGCTCTGTTCATGGGCTATAATGCCGCCATAGAAACACTTCATATAGAAACATGTATGATGGGATTATATAAAACCCACAACTACCAAAAAGGGGTTAACAACACCCGTGTCGTCCAGTCGGTAGCCAGTTGCACACACTGCTGGGCTGCTGTAATGGGCGCCATGCATACCTGCGATGTAAGGGAAAACCACATTTTGTAAGGAATTGAAATGACCAACTATTACTTTGTTCATTACATTATGGTTCTATGTGTGTGTGTGTAAAATATGTGTGTCTATATATATATATATATATATATATATACATACATACATACATACATACATACATACATACATACATACATACATACAGTTTTTAAAGGCAACCTGTCTTTGCAGATATGGGGTTAATCTGCAGGTTAATAGCGCTAAAATTCTGTGTGACCACCGCACTGGAAGCCCGGCTACCAGGACAATATTCACTTTATTCCTCCCGGCAACTTCTGGCTTTCAGTCATAGAGGCACTGCTTCATTCACAGCTCAGTATACAGTGAGCGGCTGCTGTAACTGCGTCACCAGCAGTGCACTGACTGACAGCCGGTCAGCACTGATACACTGCAAAGACGGCTGTCAGTCAGTGCCGGAGCGGGTTTACACTGTGTCGCTTTAGAACACTATTAGGATCTGTTCACACATTCATGATTTTAAACAGAAGAACACGCAGCAAATACTGATGTGTGACAGGAAAAATGCAGGATCAAATACAAATGCGTTTAGAAGCGTGAAATCTGCAACAAAAGTCCTGAAAGACTTGACATGCTGCAAATTTTATTTTCTTGCAAAGAAAAAAAATAAGCAACGTGTGCATGAGACTTCAGGGATCTTATTCACTTTGCTGGGACAAGGAAATCCTTCAGGTTTTGTGACAAATCTGCATAGGGAAAAAAAACATGACAAAATCGCAATGTGTGCACTGACCTTTAGCCTGCAGATTAACCCCATATCTACAGATATGTTTTTGGCGTGACTGGTTGCATTTAAAAGGAGCTTAGCAGGGAGGTTGTTCCAAACATCTTGGAGAACTAACCACATATCCTCTGTGTGTTCTGTCTCTTCATGTTATCCCAGACAAACTTAATGATGCTGAGATCAGGGCTCGGCGGCCGGATCATCACTTTCAGGACTCCTTGTTTTTCTTTACATTGAAGATGTTTCTTGGGGCTCGTTCACAAAAGCATCTCATACGGATTTGTACTGTTCGGTCGAGGCCACACGGGGATTAGTGCAATCCTCGCATGACACTCGGCTCACGCTGGCAGCACAGCGTGAGCCGAGTGTCATGCGACTGTGGTCTGATCATGTGATCAGACCACAGCTACAGAGGGGAGGGCAGGCGCTGTGGAGGTGAGGGAGGGATTATCTCTCTATCTCCTCTGTTGCCGGCAATTGCGATTCTCGCACTGCTCTCGCGTACCATAGGATAATATTGGTCCGAGTGGAATGCGTTTGTTTTTTTTTTTTTTAATCGCATTCCACTCTCACCGTTTTTCTCCCCGTGTGTCTTAAGCACGCTTTACACGCTACAATATATCTTACGATGTGTCGGCGGGGTCACGTCGTAAGTGACGCACATCCGGCATCGTAAGGTACATTGTAGTGTGTGACAGGTACGTGCGATTGCGATTGAACGAAAATCCGTTCATCTCATGCACGTCGTTCATTTCTCATGAATTGAACGTGCGGTTGTGCAATGTTCCCGAGGCAGCACACATCGCAGTGTGTGACACCCCGGGAACATTGAACGACAGCTTACCTCCGTCCACAGCTCCCACCGGTAATGCGGAAGGAAGGAGGTGGGCGGGATGTTTACATCCCGCTCATCTCCGCCCCTCCGCTTCTATTGGTCGGCTGCCACGTGACGTCGATGTGATGCCGAACGTCCCTCCCACTCCAAGAAGTGGACGTTCGCTGCCCACATCGAGGTCGTATGGACGGGTAAGTACGTGTGACGGGGGATACTCGTTTGTGCGGTACGTTCAGCAAATTGAACGTGCCACACATACGATGGGGCGGTTACGATCGCATATGATATCGTATGCTGGATCGTAGGGTGTAAAGCAGGCTTTAGGCCTTCAAGTAAAAATCGCACAGCACACTGATCAGTGTAATAGAGTTGTTCATATGACCGGTTTCTTCACATGGACTGAGAATTGGCTAAGAGAAAATTATAGGATGCGCTATTCTCTTTAGATTCCCAGATGAGACTTGGCCATTCAAGTCTATCGGTGTGCAAAAAATACACAATATTGGATCACACACAGAACATCCATGTGACTTTTTTGATTTTTATAGATACATTTCCCCTATTAACCAAGGAAACTGTGTTTGATCGTCTTCAGTTTTGAAAGTAGATGTAAAAACGGATCGCACACGAATGTAGAAACTGACATCGGATGGCACATAGATGAGTATATGGATGGAAATCGTCCGAGTTTCTTGGCCTTAACGATATTGGCTGTATGTTTGTGCTCATTGTCCTGCTGCAGAAAAAACCTTGGAGCCAATTAGACGCTTCCCTGTTAGAGATGAGCGAAGCCGAGGTTCAATGTTCGTACCAAACACAGACTTTACAAAAATAAAACAAAAACAGAGTTTGGATTCGGAGATCTTGTGCTTTGCGTATGAGCATCTCTGTGCTCAGGCACACTCTGTGCTCAGGCACACTCTGTGCTCAGGCACACTCTGTGCTCAGGCACACTCTGTGCTCAGGCACACTCTGTGCTCAGGCACACTCGGTGCTCAGGCACATGCGGTGCTCAGCCACACTCGGTGCTCAGGCACACTCTGTGCTCAGCCCAGTGTGAGCTGCTTGCAGTGTTTGATCGACTCTCACTGGGGGTAGCAATGGCATCATCAGATGTAGTTTGCACCAAAAAAAAAACTGGAAAAAGCCTGCCCTCGGAAGTGATCTGTTTATGGCTGCTTGTGTGCGGAGACCCGAACTGCCCAATTAGTGACTTCCTTTGGGGTTCAGGTCAAGTCCAATTCCCAAAACAAACTTTAGATAAAGTCTAGATGAACCTGCCGAACCGAATTTCCACGGGTCCGATCATCTCTACTCCCTGTGCATAGACTATAGGTTTTAAATAGCTTCCTCTGTATTTGTACAGTGGAACCTCGCTTAACGAGTAACCCACTTAACGAGAATTTCGCTTAACAAGCAAAGCTTCCTGTAAATTTGTAACCTGGTTTACGAGAAAGCTTTGCTGTATGAGCAAAATACTCACCGCACACACTTCCGGTTCCGTACATCCACCGCGCTCTGACCCGCACTTGCAGTCCACACAAACACACACATGTACGCACAAACACACACATGCACGCACGCACGCACACACATACAGTATTATGCTCACTTTACCTTCCGTTCCATCGCCGGTCTCATGGTTCTTGTAGTTCCTGGGTACATCGCGACGTCCTCGCGGCGAACTACAAGTACCATGAGGCCGGCGGTGGAATGGAAGGTAAGGTGAGCATATAATATGTGTACCTTCCGTTTCATCGCCGGCCTCCTGGGTCCTGTAGTTCGCCGCTCCGCTCCACTCCAGGCTGTGCATCGGAATCCATAGCGACGAAGCAGGAACTTCCTGTCACCGCTACTCAAAGGCAGCGAGCTGGCCAATCAGAGGCTAGCGGCTCTGCCTTTGACGTCAGCACGCTGGGAGCGGAAGTTCCTCCCTCGTCGTTATGGTAACCTGATACACAGCTTGTACCGGAGAACAGCAAGTCCCAGGAGACCGACGATGGAGCGGAAGGTAAGGTGAGCATATAATATGTGCGTGTGCATGCGTGCTTGTGAGGTTGTGTGAGTTTGTGCGTGCTTGTGCATGTGTGGAATGGCACAATAGGGGACCAGGATGGGACATTTAACAAGTTGTGGAACGAATTGTCTGCATTGCAATGATTTCCTATGGGAAATCTTGCTTTGCTGAACGAGTAACTTGGTTTACAAGCACAGTCCCAGAACGGATTGTTCCTGTTAAGCAAGTTTCCACTGTATTTGAGTGGCGAAGGTTACCGCAGGTCCACCACCTTTTATATGCTTAATAGTTAATATAATAATATTCTTATGGCGCCAACATATTCCACAGCACTTTACAATTCAGAGAATACATGTACAGGGAAAACATTACAGAGTAACACAATTCAACAGATACCAAGAGGAGTGAGGTTCCTGCTTGTAAGCTTACAGTCTATGTGGAAATAAAAGGCACAAAAGGTAAATAATAATATGAATAATATTTATTCACTTATATAGCGCTAGTAATTCCACAGCGCTTTACATACATCAGCAACCCTGTCCCCATTGGGGCTCACAATCTATAGTCCCTTTCTGTATGTCTTTGGAGTGTGGAAGGAAACCAGAAAACCCAGAGGAAACCCACACAAACACGGGGAGAACATGCAAACTCCTTGCAGATGTTGTCCTTGGTAGGAATTGAACTCAGGACCCAGCGCTCCAAGACGGCAGTGCTAACCACTGAGCCATTGTGTCGCCCATGGTAAAAAGTGCTTGTATTGTATGATCCGGCTATCAGTATAAGAAGATTTTGTAAAGGAAAATTGGATTAAGTGAGATGAGATGATAGGCCAGTTTAAAGAAATGCGTTTTTCGGGCACGTTTAAAACTGTGGGTATTGGCAATTGATCAGATTTGGGTAGGGCATTCCAGAGAATTGGCGCAGCTCGCGAGAAGTCTTAAGGCCCGTCACACGCTACGATATATCTAACGATATGTCCTCGGGGGTCACGGAATTCATGACGCACATCCGGCATCGTTAGAGATGTCGTAGCGTGTGATACCTCCGAACGACTGTGAACGAGCAAAAATACTCACCTTATTGTTGCTCGTTGACACGTCGTTCATTTTCATAATGTCGTTCCTCCTTCTGTGCGCCGGTTGTTCGTCGTTCTTGAGGCAGCACACATCGCTCCGTGTCACACATCGGGAACGACGAACACAGCTTACCTGTGTCCCGCCAGCAATGCGGAAAGGAGGAGGTGGGCGGGATGTTATGTCCCGCTCATCTCCGCCCCTCCGCTTCTATTGGGCGGCCGCTGTGTGACGTCGCTGTGACGCCGAACGTCCCTCCCTTCTCAGGAAGAGGATGTTCGCCGACCACAGTGATGTCTTGAGGGAGGTAAGTACGTGTGACGGGGGTAAACGACTTTGTGCGCCACGGGCAACTAATTGCCCGTGACGTACAAAAGATGGGGGCAGGTGCGATCTCACGATAAATCGATGTGTAACGGGGCCTTTAGAGACTGAGGTGTGAGGTTCAGATTATAGATGATATCAGTCTTAGGTTATTAGCGGAAAGGAGGGCACAGGTAGGGTTATAGACAGATGAGTGAGGAGATATAGGGCAGTGCAGAACTGTGGAGCGATTTGTAGATGAGTGATAAGTTTATAATCAACTCTGTAGTGGATGGACAACCAGTGCAATGACTGGCACAGGGTAGAGGCATCTGTGCAGTTGTTGGAGAGGAATATGATCCTGGCTGCTGCATTCAGGATGGATTGGAGAGGGGATAGTTTAGTAAGAGGGAAACCGATTAGTAGAGAATTACAGTAGTCCAGGTGAGAATGAATAACAGTTTTTGCAGAGTCAACGGTAAGAAAAGGGCAAATTCTAAAGATTTTGAGGTGTAGGTGACGTGAGTGATTCTACATGAGAGCAGAATAGCTGCAATGAAAATGACTTGTATATTCAGTGTTTTAAAGAGATTGCTGTTAACTATCTTTTTGTTGCACACGGTGCAGACTCAGAGTGGTAACCAACCATTCCTTATAGCATTTCAACTGCTTCATATCAGCAGAACATCTCTTCTTCTGGGCTCCTCTGTTGATGGGACGTGACTACTGAAATCCTGTTGAATGACAGCCAGCTTCCCACAGTTAAGCAGCAGGGAGCTGGCTGTCAATCAACATATCGGCAGTCACGCCCCATCAACAGATTTTAGCAGAAGTGAAGCCACTGCTCTGTCAACATGTCGACAGTGGAAGCCGCTGAATCGCCGGCAGGAGCGGTGTGTGACCTCTCTGTGCTGGCAGAGATCTGCGCCAAACTCAACAGGCAGGTAGTTAACAACTGCCTACTAGTTCTTAGATCCATAGTAAAAATATTATATAGTCCCCTTTAAATCATCTACATAGCGCAGTTTCCACCTCTCGGTTCTTGTGGGGTAGATGAATATATACATTAGAAGATCTCCATTTAGCTGGTAATTAACAGTAATAATGTTATTTATGGCATTTTCATCTAGTTGCAGGTTGGCAGCAGTAATATTGCAGCTGTCTGGCCTTATATAATATCTTGTTTATTCCAATTTTGAACATAGGATTATAATGTGGAATAATTAATTAATCAAATAGAATTAATAGGGCTATATCTTTTGCATTTACTATATTGGTTAAGGGGGCATTTACAACGATAGATAATTGTGAACAAGCGGTCTTAATAACACCCTTGTCACGATTATCTTTCGGTGCCAGCAGGCTGCATTTTGCTTGTTCATCAGGTGAAATGATGTTTTGCGAAGCTCTATCATGAGCGATTTATCGTCCTGTGTGAACAAGGCTCACACTGCTGACAATAGCGATCCATTACAGATTACTGGTAAGAACTTTCCCTGGTAAGATGTCCAGAGATGGGTGACCACACTGCTGCCACGATTTGTGAAGATCTGAGGTTGTAGATTGTATTAATCACCTAGGCAGGTTAAAAATGCAATTATTTTTATTCTTCCATCCACGGTCTTACAGCAACTCCAGGTAGATTGCCAAGACAAGATGCCCACAATCCACAAGATCCCAAACTAGGACCGGTGGTTCCACTGCCCCATTACCAAGTGATACCCACGGTCTCCCAACTTTTAATATTCCCACCATTATAGTTTGCAGTCACTGCTTATACTCCTGAAGATGACAAATACCACAACCATAGAAGATGTATCCAGCTCCAGCTGGCAACAGCCTCCTATCCCTTCGTCGGTGTCCTAAATTCCCTAAGCTGACCCCCAGGAAACACCCCAATAATGCTAATTATGTATTGGTGAAGGTATTCTCCTGAGGCTGAACTCTTCACCTGGGACTGCTTCTGAGACGCCGGTTTACAATCCCCATCCACATAATGGGACTAGTGGCTGGGAGAACAATGGTTTAATTGAGGCCCCTGTGACACTAACAAGAGTAATGGAATGATTGCTTTACTCTAATTACCAATCTCGTGCCTGGCCTTCTATGTACTTCAAACTGGCAAGCAATGAAGTACTTAATAAAACACATCAATGAGATCAACGTAACCAGTGCTCATGCTGGAAAAAGTCTGCATCTCTTAAGGTACCGTCACACATAACGAGATCGCTAGCGAGATCGCAGCTGAGTCACGGTTTCTGTGACGCAGTAGCGATCCCATTAGCGATCTCGTTATGTGTGACACCTACCAGCGATCAGGCCCCTGCTGTGAGATCTCTAGTCGTTGCAGAATGGTCCAGGTCATTTTCTTCAAAGGCGATGTCCTGCTGGGCAGGACACATCGCTGTGTTTGACACTGTGTGACAAGGTCACAGTGACTGCTGAGATCGTTATACAGGTCGTTACTGCGACCTGTATTGTTCCTGCATTGCTGGTAAGATCTGTCTGTGTGACATCTCACCTGCGATCTCCCAGCGACTTACCAGCGATCCCTATCAGGTCGCATCGTTTTCGGGATCGCTGGTAAGTCGTTGTGTGTGACTGGGCCTTTAGAGCCGTGGCTGCCATTGCGCCCATAGTCTTTAGACCACAGCCAGCTTTGCAAAAGGTTTACTTCTCTTCGACCTGTGGACAATGCAGCAGAACGTCATTATTTATCCATAGACAGTGATGTCCATCAGAGTGTGCAGCAGTTCAGCCTATTAACTAGAATGGGCTATGCTGAATCATCCTGACGATCAGCATGGGTCCTAACGGTCAGACCTCCACCAATCGTACAGTAATAGGCTATCCTAATATAGGCCATCAAATAAAAAGCTAAGGAAACTCATTAGAAAGCCAACACTGAAGCGTTAGTGACGAATGATCTATCTTTGGTTCATTAAGTGTAAAACGAAGTCAACACCTATTAATATTATTATGATTGACTGTAAACTATTTTTTTAATTTTTTTATATTCTGGCGTCCATTCATCAATTCCCACCTCCAATAAGACAGTGAATCTCTGTTTCCCAGCGCAGCGATATATTGAGAGCTGTTAGATTAATGGCTCTCGGGGTGCTGCAGACTTTTGATGCATGGCTCTTTGGTCAGTATAACGCTGCTTTTTCTGTTTTCAGATAAATTACATTTAAAATCCCCAACACCAGCTATCGGAGAAGGATCAGAAGTCGACGTGGTTATGGTGCCCGGTCCATCTCTTGCTCGTCGTATTCTGATTGATAGAACGTAATGGACAAATAACATGGCAGAATATCTTTTACTTTTTTCTTCAGCATTCTCAATCATTGTCACTTTCAATTACTGTTTATAGTTTGCAAGCAAAGTTTTTTTGTTTTTTTTTTTATATATATAATTACATAGTACAGACCAAAAGTTTGGACACACCTTCTCATCTCTAGAACGACTGTTAAGAGGAGACTTTGTGCAGCAGGCCTTCATGGTAAAATAGCTGCTAGGAAACCACTGCTAAGGACAGGCAACAAGCAGAAGAGACTTGTTTGGGCTAAAGAACATCAGGAATGGTCATTAGACCAGGGGAAATCTGTGCTTTGGCCTGATGAGTCCAAATTTGAGATCTTTGGATCCAACCACCGTGTCTTTTTAGAACAACAGGTGAACAGATGGACTCTACATGCCTGGTTCCCACCGTGAAGCATGGAGGAGGAGATGTGATGGTGTGGGGGTGCTTTGCTGGTGACACTGTTGGGGATTTATTCAAAATTGAAGGCATACGGAACCAGCATGCCTACCACAGCATCTTGCAGCGGCATGCTATTCCATCCGGTTTGCGTTTAGTTGGACCATCATTTATTTTTCAACAGGACAATGACCCCAAACACACCTCCAGGCTGTGTAAGGGCTATTTGACTAAGAAGGAAAGTGATGAGGTGCTATGCCAGATGACCTGGCCTCCAGTCACCAGACCTGAACCCAATCGAGATGGTTTGGGGTGAGCTGGACCTCAGAGTGAAGGCAAAAGGGCCAACAAGTGCTAAGCATCCCTGGGAACTCATTCAAGACTGTTGGAAGACCATTTTCGGTGACTACCTCCTGAAGCTCATTGCCCAGAGTGTGCAAAGCAGTACTCAAAGCAAAAGGTGGCTACTTTGAAGAACGTAGAATATAAGACATATTTTCAGTTGTTTCACACTTTTTTAAGTATTTCATTCCACACGTGCTAATTCATAGTTTTGATGCCTTCAATGTGAATCTACAATTTTAAGAGTCCTGAAAATAAAGAAAACTCTTTGAATGAGAAGGTAAGGTGTGTCCAAACTTTTGGTCTGTACTGTGTGTGTGTGTGTGTGTGTGTGTGTGTGTGTGTGTGTGTATATATATATGTGTATATATATATATATATATATATATATATATATATAAATATTTATTACTGTGTATCTAGATAGATAGATATAGCTTATAGGTCAGGCAATGCGTTTTTCTTTGACCTTCTCCATCACAGTTCTGCCTGCAAGCTCCGAGCACATAATCTCCGGCAGCTCCGGCTGTTATGCCGGTAAATATTGGCATATTTTTGGATGCATGAGGACAGTGCAGTGATAGGGATAATGCTGCGGGGTGACCTTCCTGAAACGTGTGCGTTGATGCTTGGGGTCAGCGGTTTTCAAAAAAACAGAAGCCTTTTTAATCCTATCTGTATCTGAATCACACACAATAGGGCACCTTTAGAAAACAAAGTAATGCCATGTCACGCTAGTATAGAGGACATTGATAAATTGTGAAATGATGCGGCATCCATAGACTTCTATGAGACTTGCTGTACTTCTGTATGACTGTTTTTATACAAAGACATATGGATGTGTGTTGTGTTTTATTTTTTTTTTTGTATTGGATTCTGTATAAATATTATGGCAGGTCACATCCCTGAGCTATTGTCATAGATGACAGTCATGTGGTATCTGGCCATAGAAGGTCACAGTGTTTGGCTGCTCAGAATGCTCCCTGACTTTCCATTGTTCCTATTGTCAGTATTCATTGGTATAAATAGCTTTCCTGCTGGATTCATCTCTCGCAGTTTGGACCCAGCAGGAGCTCGCCTTCCACCCAGCTGCTGATCATTAGTATTCTCTTGGTGCTTAAATACCCCTTCCTTCCTTGGACTGGTGCTGGTGATATTTTCAGTTCATTCAAGCCTTGGTTGCAAGCAGGTGGATTGTACTTCTCTGTGGTATTGTTGCTGAAAACTTTGCTGAATTTCTACCTTTGTCATCTATTCCCTATTTAGGGCCCAGCAGAAGAGATACCTATGGTGAGGTATCCTGCTTTGCACATAGGAGCGGAAGCTATCTAGGGTGCTGAGGGACCCCAGGGACCAGCAGTAGGTTTGGTCAGGAGTCATCATCTCCCCCCTCCCTAGACACAGGATTTCCCTTCCCATTCACCTTTTGCTTAGTACTTCCCCATACCTAGCGTGACAGCTATGGACCCCTAATATAGCACCTTGCAAAAATATTCACGCCACCCCCTCCCCTTCCTGGCATATTTCACATTTTGCTACCTCACAACCTGGACTTTTAGGATTTGCATCAGTCCTCCATGTGGTGTGCATCCTCTTCCCGCCCTGCAGTGACTTCATGATTTCTCATGAAACAAAGTAATTTGTTGCATGCTATGGTGAGTGCCATTCATTCTTCGTTTTCTTTTTCAATTTGCATGTAAAAAATATGCCTACAACTGTGAATTTTATTTATTTTTTATTTTATTGTGAAACAAACAACAAATAGTGACAGCCACTATATTGATATTATGAAAATTACAGATTAGAAAGAGGATATAGCTGGGTACTCCCCTGAATTAGTAAAGTCGCATGTTGTGACATCTATTGTGACCTCCATGCGTTTCTCCTACTATCCAGCTTCCTCAGGAGGCATCCTGAATTTCCATAATATCAATATAGTGGCTGCCATTTTTTATTTTTTTTTTACATTTGCAAGCATCATTCATCAATATTGCTCTAGAATTACTGTGGATCTGGAGCCACATATTGCACATCTCTTTATCTCCTCCTTGGGTAGCAGGTCATTATAGTGTCTCATTGGCATTTCACTGCCAAGCCATGGGAATTCAGTAGAGTTATAGCATTGTCTATTAGTGATGGGTTTTAACCATTAGGCTATGTGCGCACTAGAAAAGTGATTTTTCTCAAGAAAATTTCTTGAGGCACTTCTGGGAGTTGAAGATTACCGCACCTGCGGTAAAAACCGGCACCAAATCCGCGGGTAAAACGCATGCGTTTTTGCCGCGGTTTTGCCGCGGTTTTTCCGCAGGTTGGTCCCTGCGTTTTTTTTTATGCTGAACAGAAATAAATAATATAGATAATAAATAGATAATCGATAGAGAGACAGATAATGGATAGAGGGAAAGATGGATAGATGAATAGATAGATGAGAAAGACCTATATAATGTCCCACCCCCCCCCCTGCATATTCTAAGCTGGCACCCTTTAGTGACTTTCATGTGGCACTAAAGGGTGCCTAGCCTTGTATTTAGCCAAAAAATAAATAATTAAAAAAAAAATGACGTGGGGTCCCCCCATCTTTTGTAGCCAGCTAGAGTAAAGCAGACGGCTGCAGCCTGCAAACCACAGCTGGCAGCTTCACTTTGGCTGGTAATCCAAAACAGAGGGCACCCCACGCTGTTATTTTACATTAAATAAATAATTTAAAACAAAAAACGTGGGGTCCCCCCAAATTGGATCACCAGCCAAAGTAAAGCGGACAGCTGGGGTCTGATATTCTCAGACTAGGGAGGTCCACTGTTATTGTACACTCCACAGCCTAAAAATAGCAGGCTGCAGCCGCCCCAGAAGTGGCGCATCCATTAGACGTGCCAATTCTGGCGCTTCGCCCCAACTCATCCCGTTGCCCTGGTGTGGTGGCAAACGGGGTAATATATGGGGTTGATGCCAGATGTGTAATGTCGCCTGGCATCAAGCCCTGGGGTTCGTGATGTCGCGCGTCTATCAGATACCTGACATCACCAACCCAGTCAGTAAGAAATATAAAGTAGACAGCAAAAAAAGTTTTATTTGAAAAAAAAAAAACACTCCCCACATTCCCTCTTTAACCAATTTATTGACAAGAACAATCAAATCCTGGTCCGGCGTAATCCAATAAGGGAAGGGGTCCCACGGTGATCCATACCATAGTCAATGTCCCAGTCCATGAAGAACAGAATGTTCCTCATTGGCTGGGAGAGCAATGCAGTGACCTGAGCTAACATCAATGGGTCAGCCCAGGTCACTGCAGGGGATGACTAGCGCTGCTGTCAGGAGGTTAGATGAGATCATTACCTGCTGTGATGATCTCCTACAGTCCTACCATCAGCGCGGTCAGTGACTATGCCCGCCGCGTTGTCAGCAGTATCGCGAGAGCCCGTGACGTCACCGCTAGTGACAGTCTCGAGCCGCTCGCGAGATGGGCATAGACAGCAGTGACCGCGGTGACGTCAGGAGGCAGGAGATCGTCACGGCAGGTAATGATCTCATCTCACCTCCTGACAGCAGCGCCCGTCATCCCCGCGGCTACATGCACTGCAGGGTGTCAGTGTCTGCCAGCGCTGCAGCGTGACAAGCTGCTGATACTGCGGGCAGACACTGACACACTGCAGGGCTGGCAGCGGCAGGGCCGGAGCGGGACACAGACTGCACGGGCACCCGCTGGACGTCACACGGAAGCGCTTCTGTGCGGCGTACAGGGAGTGTGACGCCTGTGTTTACTCTGCTCCGCTTCCTCTTCTGTCATAATGACATCACTCCCTGCAAAACCGCAGGCAGCGATGTACATTACCCTAGGTAAATCGTGGCTATACCGGGGGTATACCGCACATCATTTGCTAGCTGCGGTATACCCCCGGAATTTCGCGATTACATTACAGTGAATGGAGTGAAATTCCGGGGGTATACTGCAGGTACCTGCGGAAAATAATGGACATGCTCATTTTCTCAAGAAACTTTCTTGAGAAAAATCCGCAGCGTGCGCACAGCTATTTTTTGTTCCCATAGGTTTTGCTGGGAAATGTCTGCAGAAAGATTTAAAACCTTTCTCAAGAAATTTCCGCAGCAAAACCGCGGGTAAATCCACAGGTAAAACGGCCTAGTGCGCACATAGCCTACGGTGGTCTTTGGTAATTGCACTCTTATTGTAGTGTAGGGATTCATTAGGGATGTGCAGGGAGAGCAGACAGTTAGCGGGGATGGCAGTTACGCTTATTTCAGGGTGCCAACCTCCACGGCTAGGTAGGGCATTTTTCGAATGGCATGAACCGATGCGTCACTGGAGAGGCCGGGGCATGCGCGTCACTGGAGAGGCCGGGGCATGCGCGTCACTGGAGAGGCCGGGGCATGCGCGTCACTGGAGAGGCCGAGGCATATAACCGGCGTCACACTAGCGGGAAGCTAATCATCCTTGGTTCAGGCTCTGCTGCGAGCATAATCCGAGTGTCATGCAGCTGTGATCCAATCTTGTGATCGGATCACAGCTGCGGAGGAGAGGGTGGAATTAATCTCCCCATTTCCTCCATTGTTATCCTGTGTGTGTGTGTATCTGATGACATCCGAGTGCAGTCTGATGTATCACTGGCACCTATAGACTTGTATGGGTGCAAGTGATCCAAGACAGACAATTACAGCATGCTGCGAATTGTTTTCCGCAGTCTGATTAGGGCTGAGGAAAAACTCGCAGATCTGAGATGCCTCAGGTTAACATTAGGCTGAGGTCAATGGAAGATTTTCCCACATTGCTCTCGTGCAAGTCATACGCAAGTGTGATGCTGGCCTCAGGCTATGTGCGCACACTGCAGATTTGATGCAGAAATTATCTGCATAAAAAACATACGTGTTGGTGCGTTTTTGTTCCATCCATTTTTTTTTTTTAATGAAGTCAATGGGTGGAAGGATTAAAAAAAAAAAAAAAAAAGCAGAAAAACGCACCAACAATTGACATGCTGCAGATTATTTTCTGCACCTGCAAGGAAAAAAGTAGCAACATGCACTCAGCGGTTCAGGATTCTCATAGACTTTGCTGGCTAAGGATAGACATGCATTTTTGT
This sequence comes from Anomaloglossus baeobatrachus, assembly GCF_048569485.1. NCBI lineage: Eukaryota > Metazoa > Chordata > Amphibia > Anura > Aromobatidae > Anomaloglossus > Anomaloglossus baeobatrachus. Next base: position 874,615,669 of record NC_134353.1, on the reverse strand, counting down.
GATAAAACTGCACCCAAAAAACGCATGAAAAAAAACGAACTGTGTATGCTTGAAGCGTTTTTTGGCTCATTGTTCTCCAGTCCCTTCCACGACAGCATAGGAGGTTGTCTCTCCACGCCCTAATTGGGACAGGAAGCACAAGAGAGGTTAAAAGGAACCTCCCACCTCCCATAGCCAGTGTCTTTCCTGTCCCCATGGGGCATGGAGAGGTTTTTGTTTTTCTCCTATGCTGTGGTGGCCAGCGAACTGCAGTGTATGTTTTTGTTTTTTTTCCCCCCCTACCGTAGCTGGGCAGTATCGGTCGGGCCTACGCCGCTCCTCCCTTACTGTTTGCCTCACCTTGTGAGGGACCGCCGCTCCAGCCCTCCGGAGCTCCTCTGGGGCGATGCGGGCTGTGTAGCTCCCCGGCCGGCGTCCTCCCTGAGCCGCCGGCCTCCTCCCGTATGCACGCTGCCAATGCGACCCGGAAGTGCTGCTGCAGGCGGGACTTCCGGTTCTCGTGTATGGGCGCCTCCGGTCGCGGAGGCAGCGTGACGAACACGCCGTCGGCTCAACGGCCTGTCCTGGGCCAGATGCGGGAGGCGGGGAACGTTACCTGTCACTGGGGGGGCAGGCCTTTCTGCATAAAGGCTGCCCTGAAGTCATCTGAATCACGGTAAGAACTTTTCTGTGCGCGCTGAAATGTCTTCCCCTGCATTTACAGAGCCCAGTGTTCCCCCTGCCACAGTAAATAGGGAAGGGGTGGTCCCTTATGCCTGTGTTCAGGCTCATGTTGATGGCTCCTTCTGGTCTGTGTTTTCCAGGATGACAAGCCTTCTAAGAAATATGACAAATGTGACAAATCAGAGAAGTCTGAGAAATCTGATAAACCTGAACGCTATGAAAAGACTGAGAAGATTAAAAAGTGCCCAGTCTGTGTTAAAATGCTCCCTGCAGTCTGGGATAAGAAACTTTGCCAGCTGTGTACAGACCAGATTGTTAGGGCTGAACAACCATCCCTAGTAGACGAGCTGCGGTCCATGATGAAACGGGAGATTCAGGCCTCACTAACCTCCCTCCATGCTGCTGGGCCTTCTCCCATGAAAAAGAGGAGAATTCAGTCATCCCCATCTGATGATGAGGATGCCCCTGATTCCGCCTCAGATGGTACCGATGAAGGTTCTTCCTCCGGGAGGTCTGACCAATCTTTCCTTTTTTCCTCGGAAGATTTGGGGGATCTTATTGGAGCAGTTAAAAGCACTATGTTGTTGGAGGATGAGTAGGTCCTTCCTTCCGTTCAGGATGAAATGTTCGCTGGCCTGAAAACCACTAAACAGTTAGGGTTTCCTGTCCATGCTAATATTCTGGATCTTATCGAACAGGAATGGGAATTTCCTGAGAAGCGATTCAGGAGTGACCTCAGGCGCAGATTTCCCCTGGAGACTTCTGAGTTACAGTGGGAGGTCCCCAAGGTGGATGTCCAGGTGCCCAGTGTCGCTAAGAAAACGGCGCTCCACTTTGAGGATACTTCCCAGCTTAGGGATTAGATGGATCGAAAGGTCGAGAGCCTCATGAAAAGATTCGGGGAGGCATCGTCTTCTACCATTCAGGCCAATATTGCCTTCACTTGTGTGTCCCGGTCCCTCCTTAGGTGGCTCGATCAGTTGGACGCTCATATTTCCCAGGGTACCCCTAGGGAGGAGTTACTAGAATCCCTTCCCTTGCTTAGGAAGGCTACCAGTTTTTTGGCGGATACCTCGGTGGAGTCGGTCCGCCTGGCTGCCAGGACCTCAGTCTTGTCTAACTCTGCCAGACGAGCTCTGTGGCTTAATGCTCGGAGTGGGGACTCCACTTCTGAAATGAGACTTTGCTCCCTTCCGTTTAAGGGGGACTTAGTGTTTGGGCCTGCCCTGGATCACATTCTGGACAAGGCAACTGATCATAAGGCCCTTCCAGATCCAAAACCCCACAGGAAACGGTCCTTTTGTCCCTCGATGCCTCAGACCTCCCAGCCCAAGGGGAAAGGGAAGTCGGGCTGGTGGAGCTACCTCATCCCTTCCTATCAACAACATTCTCAGCATGACAAACAGTGACTCAGCTCGGGTGGGGGACGACTCTCAGCTTTTGTTCCCCAGTGGTGGACCATCACCACCTGCCAATGGTTCCTGAAGATCGTATCAGAAGGTCTATTAATAGAATTCATCTTCCCCCCCCCCCCCCCCCACCTCAGCCGGGCCTTCGAGTCACAGCCCTGTCGTCGCGGGGTTCTCAGGATCTCCTGTTCGCGAAGATACAGGAGTTGATACATTCAGGGGTAGTTTCCCCAGTCCCAAGTCAGGAATGAGGGGTAGGCCACTACTCCCGGTTCTTCTTTGTCAAAAAGCCGTCTGGAGACGTCCGGATTATCATCAATCTGAAACGTCTCAACCAGCCGGTTAGATACCGGCGTTTCAAGATGGAGTCCGTGAAATCTGCTATTCCACTGATAGGTCTGCACCACCAGATGGCCTCAATAGACCTGAAGGATGCCTACTTCCATATGCCCATCCATCCTTGCCACAGGCAGTACCTCAAGTTTGCAATTCTACACAAGGGGATCGTGCTTCATTTTCAATTTTTCAATTCAACGTACTTCCCTTCTGCATCTCCTCTGCTCCATGAATCTTTTCAAAATTCATGGCAGAGGTGGTCACCTTCATATGATTGCAAGGTGGCTCTGTAGTTCCATATTTGGACGACTTTATTCTCGTAGCTCCCTCCGCTCAGACCCTCCGGAGCCATGTGGAAAAGTCTTTGAACATTCTTCAGTCCTTGGGATGGATCCCCAATCTCAAAAAGTCTCAGCTGCAACCCTCCTCCACTCGCCAGTTTCTCGGGGTGCTGTTAGACTCCAACAGACAGGCATCTTTTCTCCCGGAAGACCACAGGTTGACACTGCTAACCAAAATCTCGACGCTTCACCGGCAGGCGCGCCCAACCCTTCGAGCGGCTATGTCTGCTCTGGGTTCCATGACGTCCTGCATTCCCTCAGTCATGTGGGCTGAGGCCCACTCTCGTTGTCTACAGGATCATATCCTGGCTCATTAGGACAGACTCCCTTCCTCTCTGAACAATCGATTTCGCCTCTCGGGGACCGTCTCCTCGTCCCTTCTCTGGTGGCTGCGTCCCAACAACCTGATGGTAGGGGTTGCATGGACCCGGACATCTCTGGTTACACTGACAACCGATGCCAGCGAGAGGGGATGGGGGCTGTGGTTGCAAACACTCCGTTTCAATGGGTCCGGAGTCATTATGTCAGCTCCCAATCCTCTAACTACCGGGAACTGAGGGCGGTCAGAAAAGCCCTCCTTGCTGCTCAGGATCTTGTCCGGGATGCTCACGTCCTAGTCTACACAGACAATGTCACCACAGTGGCACATCTCCGCCATCAGGGCAGTACAATATCAGGCGCCCTGAAGTCTGTGTCCTCCCGGATCTTCCTCTGGGCGGAACGGTCCCTGCTGTCCCTTTCTGCAGTCCATCTCAAGGGGTCCCTAAACCTTCAAGCAGACTTCCTGAGTCGTCAGGATGTTCACCCAGGAGAGTGGAGTCTGGACCAAGCGGTGTTCTGCTCTCTGGCGGCAAGGTGGGGTACTCCAGAGATAGACCTTTTTGCTTCAGAGGGAAATTGCAAGGTCGCAACATTTTTCTCCCTGAACCCTCGGGACAACGCGTTGGGGTGGACGCCTTCGACCACAGTTGGTCCTTTCGCCTCGCCTACGCCTTCCCGCCTAATCCTCTTCTGGCACAGGCCCTGCGGAAGATCAGAGAAGACGGAGCCACGACAATTCTGGTAGCTCCTCTGTGGCCATGGTGGAGTTGGTACAGCCTGATCCTGGCTCTCAGAATCGACGGACCGTTCCTCCTGGGTTCAGACCCCAGTTTACTGTCTCAGGGTCCGATATTCCATCTGGACCCCAGAAGCTCAAGTTGGCTGCCTGACTTCTGGGGCTCAGGCACTGAAGGCCCAGGCCCAGGGGCTTTCTGACAGGGTCGTCGCTACTCTACAGAAGAACCGTAAACCGGTGGCTATTGATTTACAATCAAATCTGGATGAAATTTTCCTCCTGGTGTGGTTCTTGATCTCCTGACCCGCTACTGCCTAACATTGTGCAAATTCTCGACTTCTTCCAGAGTGGATTGGACTTGGGCCAGCACCTTAAAGGTACAGGTCTCAGCACTCAGTGCAGTCTTTGATACAAATCTGGCAGATCATCGCTGGATCCGCCGATTCATGGTGTCCGCTAGTAGGATCTGCCCACGGCAGAGGGTCCTAACACTATCCTGGGATCTCAATGCAGTCCTTACCGGACTTTCTCAGTCGCCGTTTGAACCTCTGTCCTCCTGTAGTATCCATTCCCTCTCTCACAGGACTGCCTTTCTCCTGGCAATTACCTCCGCTCAGAGAGTCGGGGAACTTCAAGCATTGTCCATCCAGGAGCCATACCTGACCGTCAGAGATGACAGCATTGTCTTTCAGCTGGACCCTTCCTTCCTTCCTAAGGTGGTTTCAGATTTTCATCGATCTCAATCCATCGTCTTGCCTTCCTTCTGTCAGCATACTCGGACTCCAGGGGAGAAAGTTTTCCATTCTTTAACACCGTCTTACGAACTTCTACACTACCTAGATCTTACGGCACCTTGGCGTATTGATCATAACTTATTTATCCAGCCCTTTGGTCGAAATAATGGCAAGAAGGTGGCTGAGGGCCTCTAAATAACAACTCTATTATTATAATAATAATAATAATAATAATAATATTTATTATTAATAATATAAAATGTATATAATATTATTTAAAACATAAATATCGTAATAATAATATAAAACATTTTAATTATATATTTATAAAATATAATATATAAACATGTAGTAATAATAATAATAATATAAACATAAGAATTATGTATAACATATATAAAACTTAATAATAATAATAATAAAAATATATAAAACATTAATAATATATTGTATAACATATTTATAATATATAATACATATATAATAATATACAACATATAATATATAAAACATAAATAATGTTATATAAAACATAATACATAAAACAATGTATAAAACATAATACAAATATATAAAGCAAATAATCTATAAAATATATAAAACAATATATAAAAAATATATAAAGCATAATATTATATAAAACATATATACTACTACTACTACTACTAATAATATTTTTAGTTTATCTACATATTTTATTTTTTTTTGTTCATTACATTGCAAAATAGAAAGATGTTTGTGCATTTTTCACATTTAACCCCAGCAGAAGCTGTTGGTTTTTTTTTAACACTTTTTGGATACAATTGGGTTTTCCAAGCTCAATGATTATATACGGTAATTCCTCATGTAAATTCTTTTTTTTTATCCCACACGTTCCGTTGTAACAGCCGTCTCCAGACGTCTGTCCTTTCAGGCCTTTGTGGTCTCCAGGTCGGACGTGTCTTCGTCACCAATTAGAGGTTATTAACAGAGACACATTAACGTATCTTTGATAACAAGGACTTGGAATATCGCCTTTAATTGAAGGGGTAGCGTGGACGGTCGTGATTCTAATTTGGGGGATTGTCACACTGTAACTCCTTGCAAAGTGTACCCGGGATAACGAGGAAAAATGACTGTCCTCACGTTGATAGACAGGATGTCGAGCTTTGCACTATTTTCCCGCAGCTGAAATTCAAACATGAGGAAATTGCAGAAATTTACAATTCAATGTGTGTTTCGTCGGGGAGAAATCCACAGATTGTTTTGACACACAGTTAGAAATCCAGCATGAAGATGGACGTCTCATGAAATTTGCAGCTGCTGATTGAATTTAGATTTCCATAAAGGCCATCAACAATAGCAGCCTAAGGGCACAACGAAAATATGACAAAAATCGTGAGGCTAGCATATTTTTTTTTTTCCCGGCCTTATAGATGCAAATTATTTTTAATAAGGAATCAGACTAGCCAGGAGATCCTGAAATGACGCCAGTCAAAGGCAAATCAGTTTCCCCTTAATTGATTATAACTAAAAAATGTCTCCGCTTGACATCTAAATGTATTAAATTCTGGCCTCGAAAACGAGGATGGATTCTGCCTTAAATAAGCCTGGTGTAAGCTCGTCGTCAAATCAGACAAGACGTCTCGGACTTAATTCTATCAAGCTTTTTTTACAAGATTTTTTTTATTTTTTTTTTTACATTTAGTTTGTATTAACTAAAAACTCGTTCTTATCTCCATGGGGAGAAAAAAAAATGTTTAATTATTCTAAAAAGCCATCTGCTTATGATCTGCTACAGGTTTTCTACACTCTGCCGAATGCATTATCGTATATTGTCTGTTATTTATGGCATCTGATGGTATTTATCCATCTCATCCATCTTCTCTTCAGTGTCCATAATTTTAATAAATCCATTTATCTAATTTTTGATTAAAAAACTAAATTTAATTTCATAAATGTGAGTTGTTTTTTTTTTTGTCTCTTTATAACCATCCATTCCCTTTTTAGAGGATAACCAAATATTTGAAGATTGGCGTGATCATCTTTTGCAATTTATATTACAGTGGGTACAGAAAGTATTCAGACCCCTTTAAATGTTTTACTCTTTGTGTCATTGCAGCATTTGGTAATTTCAAAAAATTTCATTTTTCTCTCATCAATGTACACTGCACCCCATCTTGACAGAAACAAACAGAAATGTAGAATTTTTTTTGCAAATTTATTAAACAAGAAAAACTGAAATATCACATGGTCATAAGTATTCAGACCCTTTGCTCACCCTTTTGAGCTAGTACCACCATGAGTCTTCTTGGGAATGATTCAATAAGTTTTTCACACCTGGATTTGGGGATCCTCTGCCATTCTTCCTTGCAGATCCTCTCCAGTTCCGTCAGGTTGGATTCTGAACGTTGATTGACAGCCATTTTCAGGTCTCTCCAGAGATGCTAAATTGGGTTTAGGTCAGGGCTCTGGCTGGACCAGTCAAGAATGGTCACACAGTTGTTCTGAAGCCACTCCTTTGTTATTTTAGCTGTGTGCTTAGGGTCATTGTCTTGTTGGAAGGTGAACCTTCGGCCAAGTCTGAGGTCCAGAGCACTGTGGAAGAGGTTTTCTTCCAGGATATCACTGTACTTGGCCACATTCACCTTTCTTTCAATTGCAACCAGTCGTCCTGTCACTGCAGCTGAAAAACACCCCATAGCATGATGCTGCCACCACTATGTTTCACTGTTGGAATTGTATTAGGCAGGTGATGAGCAGTACCAGGTTTTCTCCTCACATACCGCTCAGAATAAAAGTTCTGTCTTCATCTCCTCAGACCAGAGAATCTTATTTCTCATAGTCTGGGAGTCCTTCATGTGTTTTTTTGCAAACTCTATGTGGGCTTTCATATGTCTTGCACTGAGGAGTGGCTTCTGTCGGACCACTCTGCCATAAAGGCCCGACTGGTGGAGGGCTGCAGTGATAGTTGACTTTGAGGTACTTTCTCCCATCTCCCTACTGCATCTCTGGAGCTCAGCCACAGTGATCTTGGGGTTCTTCTTTACCTCTCTCACTAAGGCTCTTCTCCCACGATTGCTCAGTTTGGCTGCATGGCTAGGTCTAGGAAGAGTTCTGGTGGTCCCAAACGTCTTCCATTTAAGAATTATGGAGGCCATTGTGCTCTTTTGCCAAAATTCTGTCTCTGAGCTCATTGGGCAGATGCTTTGACCTCATGATTCTCATTTGGTCTGACGTGCACTGTGAGCTGTGAGGTCTTATATAGAAAGGTGTGCGCCTTTCCAAATAAAGTGCTATCAGTTTAATTAAACACAGCTGGATTCCAATGAAGGAGTAGAACCATTTCAAGGAGGATCACAAGGAAATGGACAGCATGTGACCTAAATATGAGTGTCTGAACAAAGTGTCTGAATACTTATGACCATGTGATATTTCAATTTTTCTTGTTTAATAAATTTGCTAAAATGTCTACCTTTCTGGGGTTTTTTTCCATCAAGATGGGGTGCAGAGTGTACATTAATGAGAAAAAAATGAACTTTTTTGAATTCTCCAATGAAACAAAGGGTGACAAATTTAAAGGGGTCTGAATACTTTCTCTACCCACTGTAAGACCTTATTCAGAGGTCCATGTTTTTCACATACTAATTTACAAAGCTTCTCCTAGCCTTTGCAGTGTTACAGCACCACTCCAGCTTTTTGTTTTTAATTTCACCGCCTGAGTGGAATCACCTTATCACTAATGTCTGTTCCCTTCCCGTAGTGAAACATATCGGCCATTGTCTTCTATTCTCAGTGCCACTTTGGTCATCTTCTGGTTGTTGTGACCTGCCGGATCACTTCAGTATTTGCTTAGTGAGCAGAAGGTCACTTCTCAGTATAAGTCTATGAGAGCCAGAATAAGGCTCTCATAGACTTAAAATGAGAGCTTGTGACGTTTACCTGTAACATTTGGTCAGTCAGGAGCTGTGGTCACAAGATGGCAGAATGGGACCGCAGTGGTGCTGGGAAGAGCGGAGGACGATGGCTGGGAAACATTTTACTAGGAGCAGGGAATATGTATTAGGGCAGAGTCACACTGGTATATGACTCGTACGAGTGCAATGCACGAAAATCTCATGTTGCACTCGGCCCTATGGAAGATAATGCTGCAACTCAGATATGCAAGTTTTTTCCTCAGCGCTAATCGGACTGCGATTGTCAGCGAGAGACATGTCACTTGCACCCACTCTCTCACACCCATACAAGCCTTGGCAGGGATATTTGACCTAATTTGAGTAAGGCATAAATATAAGAGATTACCATGAAGTGGTTATCGGGCAGTAATGAATTGATCAATATATTAGCAAAATATCTTTTTTTCAAATGTCATATATTTTCAGTTTTTCCAATCGTTCATATGGCTAATTGTATTTTTCATTCTTTATGTATCATAGAGCAGTTATGCTCATTCAAATTTCTATGAAGTTGGTGTGCATCTTTCACTTTACATAAATTGTGTATTTTTTTTAGCTAGCACCCTGTTCACATTTGCAATGGTGTTCTAGCAGTCTTTTTGATTGTTTTGAAAATAAGCCTTGGTTGTGGTTCAATAATGAAGTGTCCATGCAGCTAAAAAAAAAAAGTTAAGGAATACTGCAGAACACTTCATTATCGAAAGCAGACCCAAAAAGAGACACCTCAATTCTACTCGCCAAACCCCAAGAGGGACACTGTGGTTGGCATCAAGGACCTGCAGTGAAACCCACACATCCGGTGATACCACAGTGCTCCGGGTACCTGAGATGCTTCCCACAGCAGGCCCTCGATGCATCCCACGGCAGGCCCTCGATGCGTCCCACGGCAGGCCCTCGATGCGTCCCACGGCAGGCCCTCGATGCGTCCCACGGCAGGCCCTCGATGCGTCCCACGGCAGGCCCTCGATGCGTCCCACGGCAGGCCCTCGATGCGTCCCACGGCAGGCCCTCGATGCGTGCCACGGCAGGCCCTCGATGCGTTCCACCGCTGGTCCTCGATGGATTCCACAGCGTCCCAGGTCTTCCTGCCAGCCTGAAGCAGTACACTATCATCGGATGTTTGTGTGTGATATTACTTCGATCTGATGTGAATGCCGGCTGGAAGCAGGGGAGGACCACTGTGCAGCAAACAAGGATATGCTGGGAACACCTGCTGAGGATCGCAGGAGGACCTTGGAATGATGCAGGTGT